>NC_062565.1:47637098-47965431 GCF_022837055.1 Prionailurus viverrinus
CTGTGTTCTGGAAGTATTTTGAAGAACAGAGAGCAAATATCTTCATTGTTAAAAATTATACAGTCCAGCTTGACCAGCAGATTTTCTTCATGGAAACACACTATAAGTGCTCATGACTGATTATTTTACTCTTGGGATTTATGCTTCTCAATACCCTCACCTTGCCCCCTGCCACCCACATGTTGTTTGGACTGCCTGTCCAAAGTTCCAACACATTCATTTCTGACAGAAAGAATTTAAGTAAAACTGCTGACAATTTTCTTCAGACAATTCTCTGTAATATTATCTAAATATTTATTCACTGGGTACATAAACAATCCAGTCTTGTATTATTTATACACATTCTTATGTCCTGTCTCTGTGTCCCATTGGGTCTTTAAAAATCTTTATTTGTTTTAGTCAGGACTTGATTTCTAATAATGCAGGTTTGAACATATTCTGGAAACCTTAGGATCTATATCTGATAGCAAAATGTATTTGACATTCACCTGAGCTTGTCAAGTAACAACCAAGGGATTGGAGATATATTATGGTATGTAGAATGTGGGATTTGGAATTAGGCTCTTAGGTTTCTAATCCTGGCTTCACCCACGGTATTACCTGGTTGATTACTGGCAAGATCTTTAACCTCTCTCCAGTTTTCTTATCTGTAAACTGGGTTATAATTGCCTATCTCATAGATGGCTGTGAAACTTGGCAAGAAAATGCATATAGAAAGTTTAAGACAGGGGCACCTGGGTGGTTCAGTTGGTTAAGCGTCCAACTTCAGTTCAAGTCATGATCTCGCAGTTCATGAGTTCAAGCCCCACATAGGGCTTTGTGGTGACAGCTCAGAGCCTGGTGCCTGCTTCAGATTATGGATCTTCTTCCTTTCTCTGCCTGTCCCCCATTCACACTCTGTCTCTCTCTGTCTCTCTCTTTCTCTCTCGCTCTCAAAAAATAAAAGTGTTTAGGATAGTTTCTGACACATGTAAATGCTCAAATATTTGCTATATATATTTTTGTATGTCTAATTCATATATATTATACATATAACTAAAGTGTTCTGATGATGATATACAGTTACCAATACAAATTAATTTATTTAATAATATATTTTACTACTAAGTGAATATTTTTGGTTCATGTATTTATTTTCTATGAAACATTGAATTGTTAAAATATAGTTGGACACTGAGATTGACTTTTTCAATAGACGTGATGTGTAAATACGACATTAGGACTCAAAAGGCCAACTATCATTGAAGCAGTTAGCAATTAAATTCCCACCCAAACATATATACATCAAGGAATTAAGAAAAAAACACACACCTGTATGAGAAGTGTTAGATAGTAGATTCTGATATCAAGAAGCTAGACTCCTCACAGTGGTATAAAATTTAGAACTAGAAGAATGGCTGGCTTCCAACGAGGCAAAAGATTTTATATAGAGCAGATCCCAGTGAAAACCATTTTCAATCATTTGATTATTTTTTCAATTTGAAAATATTTGACTTTAGCTTTAGAGGTCTTTTTTAGTACATGAATAAAGATAATATCAAGACAAATAATCATCATGTTCAACTCTACACAGCTAAATTAATTACTTCCCTATAGTATCTAAGTATCCGTAAAAGAATAAAAGACAGGTGCCTAGGTGGCTCAGTTTGTTAAGTGTCTGACTCTTGATTTCAGCTCAGGTCATGATCTCAAGGTTCACGAGATCAAGCCCCGTGTCAGGCTCTGGGCTAAGTGGGCAGACCTCCTTGGGATTCTCTCTCTCCCTCTCTCTCTATCCCCCCCCCCTTTCAAAACAAATGAATAAACATTTTTTTAAAAAGAGGAACATTCAAAATAAAAGAAGAAATAAGTATAATGTGCTGACAAGTGTCAGGCGAGTACACTAAAAGGCACATGAAGGCATACAAGGAAGATATGCTGATTCTGGAGGAAGGCTCACATACACTGTTGTCATATATAATCACTGGTCTCAAGTCCTATAACACTGCTGCTCAAAAGGTGTCCATTTACCTACAGCATGAGCATTGCCTGATTCAGAATCTTAGCCTATTTAGATGCTCAAGACTTAGATTGTTGAGATAATTGATTCTTCTAACATAACGGAAAAGTGAGCTTATGAACATTCCTTGTTTCTGTATTTCTGGGCATATTAGGGGTGGAAAGATATATATTTCTCCTTCTATATCTTTAGGTGATGGAGATGCTGTTTGAAGCACTGAGAGTCCAGATGTTATCAGTTTTTATGATACACTGTAATAGCCTCAAAAATTATTATTTTTCTAGAGCTCATCAATGAATTTAGTATGTAAATGACTAAAGCATAGCAGAGTGAAAGAAGGGAAGAAATGGTTTATTAAAGTGTCTGAAAACTTGTCTTTACTGTTGCTTATCTTTAGACAAACCTGGCTGAGGAACTGGCCGTATCCTGTATCTCATGTAGATGCAACAGACCCTAAAGAGAAGAGATTCATTCCAGGAGGATATTGAATAACAAATGAAGAATGACAGATTAAACTTTACGCTGACCTTAGCAAATAGGGATTGGGGGAAAAATGTAATTAGCAAGTTTCTTAGAGTTTGTATAGAAAAAAATGCAAATTCCCATTTAAACTATAATCAGGAACTGGCAATCCCTCCCACTTCATTAAGATAGAAACCTGTCTTTCATACTAAGGTCTGGCGGTATTGACACATCTGTGCAGGAAGTGTGTCAAGTCTGCCTGAGTCTGTGTGTGAATGTGTGTGGGTGCATAGCACTTTGTCAGGAACACACCCATTGAAAATCAGAATTGCATAACCATCGACCTCTGTTCATATGTTCTGTCTCCAGGACCTGTCACTTTTTAAAGTAGTATATAAATTTTTTTTTATTTGAGAGTGGTTGAAATGTTTCTGAATTAAACATAAAGACTCAAGGTTCAAGCCCTGGGCTTGCCATTTACCTTCTGTGTAATCTTTCAATTTTCTTTGATCCTCATTTTCCATTTACAAAATGATGTCACTGTAATAGAAACAACCTTCTCATCCTGAAATCCATGATTCTATGACCTTAATCTCTAAATTCTAACGTACTTGGTTTCTTTCTATATACAGGTACATAATAGCACCTGTAAGAATAGCTGAATCATTCTTTGCAGTTAGAACATAGGGATATGATTGTTCTACAACTTTAAAGTACCCACTCTTTATGAGGTATTGTGGTTAGTCTTGACAGGGTTTAAGCTTCTAAATTAAGAATTATTTGGGGCACTTGGGTGGCTCGGTTGGTTGAGCATCTGAATCTTGATTTCAGCTTAGGTCATGATCCCAGGGTCTTGGGAACAAGAACCATGTTGGGCTCCACTCTGAGAGTGGTGCCTGCTTAAGATTATCTCTCTCTCTGCCCCTCCCCCACTCTCTCTCTCTCTCTCTCTCTCTCTCTCTTTCTCTGGGAGGAGAAAAGAATTGTTAGAAGGAAGTGAAGACACAAATAGAAACAACTCAAATCTGATTTCAAATCTAAAAGTAAATTCTCTTGGAGTTTCAGAGCAAGTCAAAATGGTCTTACTGAGGAGTGGTTGAAACGGAGGAGAATCAGAATCTGTTTCATGATGTAGGTTTAAAGGAATAGCAGAATTGCAACAAGTGGAAAATTTGGGGAGAGGGTGTTCCTAAAGCAGTGAAAACATTAATAATATAACACAGTTTGTAAAACTCAGGACATTTTAGAGAGAAGTTTCAGTTTTTCTGGAATATAGAGTTTGTGTAGGGCATATTTTGAATGTTGAGGCAGTAACTCTTTATGAAAGGAATTATTTTAAGTCTTTATTTTTTTATTTTTAAGGGAACAGGTTGTTGACAAAGAAAAACAGATGAAACAGAATAAGTCATATTCTTTACTATATTCTTAAGTGGCTCAAATTACTATTTTTAACACAAAGTAATGGATAGGATTATCTCTTATGTAGAATACTTTTTATCTAGAGCATCTTTATGATGTTCTTTCTGTGCTGGGGAGAAGATAGTCAGGCTTGAAATTTGTATTAAAGCACTTGAACTTAAATGTATCAGAAGATGTATATCATTCTGGGAACAGTAGCTACGGGACGCAGTGAGTGGTTTCCTTTATCTTATCATGAGTTCATTGTTATTTATGGTTAGTATAAAGAAAACTTTAAATGGAAGAAAATTTCTACTTTATGATTTTTCTGTAGCCAAATAAATTATATAGAAGTGTTATCAGTGATGATATAAATAGATTTTTATTATTAATTTTTTTTCTGTTAAAAGATGATTTGGTAGTTGGGTATTGAATTTGTTCTTTTTCTTTTCTCTTTCTTTTTTCTCTCTCTTTTTTTTTTTCTCATAATGCTGTTTGAAATTGTGTCACAAACCTCAACTTTGGGGAATTTCCATATTGCCTCTTTGGGGATTTAATAATTTATCACTTTTGCATCATTACACAAATTAACCACAATCCTATCACCTTCTGTGGGTTACCTTTGCAACTGTAAATTGTATAATTGCTTTAGTGGTTTGCACACGTCATTAGTCAGGAACACTGTAATTAAATGTAAAGTGAGAATTGTCTTTCATAAGCAAATTGAGTGTGTGGGAGCCTAACAGACAACTGAAAAATAGGAGTATTGGTTTTGTTTATTTGGGTTTGGGAGTACTGAAGTGCTTGCTCAGATCTTCAGAGGAGCCAGAAAGTAGAAAAAGGTGGTACATGTTGTAACACTTTTTTTTTAAGTCACACACCTACACACAGTATTATTCAGAAAGACATGTTTCCCTTCTTAATGTGAGCCTTGTGTTGGTGAAAGGTAACAAAATGACAACTTTGGGGGAAAGCGTTTCCCATCCAGAGATGTGGTACCCCATGGACAATGACAAGGCTAAACCTCCCCCCTCACCTCCACCAGCTCATCTCAGCCAAGCAGAAGCTGGGAGCCGCTGAAACGCCTGCTCAGGATTCACATCCTGTGCCTGTTCAGCCACTATCTTCTCTGCAGAGACCACCAGCAGGGGAGCTAATCACTTGCAAGTCTGTAAGGTGGACCCTCCCCACCCAGGAGCGGCTGAACCAAGGTCACTTCTTTCACAGCTATCCCGTAGCCCAGCTGTGAACGGTTATTAACCAGTGAGGACTCGTGCCAGTAACGATCGAGGGGGGATTTGCATTGGACCTGGAAACAAAGGCTCCATAATGCATCCCTGGAGTCCTCCACGTCCCCACTAGTCTTGCTACAGTTCTAAAATGAGATCTTAAAAGTCCCTGCAAATTCTTTTTTCCTTCAGTGGGTGTATATTTTTACTCTCTGTCTGGTCTCCATTTTTCTCTGCATAAGCAGTTTTAGGCTTTATTTAAGTGTTGCATTTCCAAGTGTTCATGACTTTGTGCAGGGCTCGCCACACATCACTCATGCCTTATTTTACAGGGTGAGCGGGTAATTAGCATCTTTCACAATTAGCCAGGATTTGCTCTGCTAATTTCATTCCCTGATGAAGGTGCTAACTTGGCGTGAAACTGTAATATGTTGGGTGATTTATTAAGTCTCTACTGATGGGTGGAAATCACATGCCGTGCCTTTACTGTTGAGAAAGTTAACAGCATCCATTTGTAAGAGATGGTATTTGAAAAGTGATGTTGGTATGATTGAATGTGTGAATGTATAATGAAGTCAACCCAGATAGCCCTTTTCTGATTAAATTGTATTAAAATTATGTGGCAGTTCCTTGAAAAGAGACTCTTAAGAAAGAAATATGTGCTCATCTTTTAAGAGTAGCTGTCAGTCACAGTCTGTCACTCAGGGCTATGGAGGAAAAAGTCATACCTGCTTTTTAAGCAACAAATAGGAGACACCATACTGATATGAAAGCCTTTTGCCTACACAAGCTGTAACATAACTTTTAACAACACAAGGAGCACACTTCTTTAAGAAATCTCTACATTAAGCAGTTTGGCACATATACCGTTAGATTTACTGTAATGAGTTTCCCTTATCTTATTTCCACGCCAAGCATGAGTTTTTAATATTTGGTATGAGAATTCATAATCAATCAAGAAATACTATCTTGAAAGTTAGGTTCCTGACAATCTGAATTATACCTGTTGCTCTTCCTCATTTATCCTGAGTTTCTAAAGGAAGGTATTGTTTTTAAAGTTCCTTTATCCTGGATAACTCTGGAGGATGTCATCTTAACCAAGTGATTGAAGTTAACATCAGTAATGGGGAAAACTGACATTTAAGTGCCTCTTGACAAGGTGTTTCAAGAGGGACACTTTATGCAGGATTCTTGTCAAAAATTAAAGAATCAAACATTAGATGTTCATCAGGAAAGAACAGCAGAAATTGAGGAATACACTATAACATCCTTCCTAAATGATTTTGAAGTATTCTTTAAAAAGATTTATGTCAGGAAAGGTAGAGAGTGGCTTAGGAATGGTGTCAGATTAAAGGAGACAAAGGAGATATGGAACTAACACAATGCGTGTCTTGTAGTGGGTTCTTGTTGGGGTACATTGCTGTAATGATATTATCGAGGCAATTTGGTAAAACGTGAATATGGATTTTATATTTGACAATAGTATCACATCAATTTTAAATTTATTTAATTTTATAGGCATACTGTGACTATGTAAGATAATGTCTTTGTTCCAGAAGGATATATGCTGATATATTAGAGGTGAAAAATCTTTAGGTGTGCAACTTACTCTCAACTGATCCATTCAATAAATAAATAAAGTACATACATCTGTATACATTGTATATCTATTAAAAGAAAGTGAAAGAGAGGAAAAGCATATGTGGCAAAGAGTTTAGGATTAGTGCATCTAGGGGAGGACATCTGGGAACTTATTGTAACCTTCTGGCAGTTTTCTGTAAGGTTAATTTCTTTTCCAAAATACAAACTGAAAAATGTGTAGTATGTGAAGTCACATAATGTACTAAATGGCATTCATCTTAAATGGCATATTTTCCATTGGTTTCAGTTTTTAAAAGTCCTCAAGACTCAATTAGGTTTGGCTTTTAAGAACAGAAGAATTACATGCTCAATATTCTCATGCACTGAAATTCTTAGCCCTTTCCATGTACATAAAATCACAAGGGACTAGAATATTTAGAACTTGAGAGAATATTAGAAAAGATTGAAAATAGTTTCGTAGTAAAAAATTCTATACCCATCCAAGCCATAAATCAAGGGTGATACTAAAATAAAGGACATTTACCAGCATGTAATTAAAAAACATCTATTTACCACTCACTCTTTCAAGAAGCTAATGGAGAGCAAAATCAACCATTAAAAAAAAATAATACATAAACAAGAAAAGGAAGGAAGAAGACATAGGAATCCTAGGATTCCTAGGTTTATCAGGAGAGGAGAATTAGAATAGACCATCTAAAAGAGATGTTTCAAAAAATGAAATTGGACTGGCACCTCATTTCATATGCTAGAATACACTGAAGGAACTTTTGTAGTTCTCTCTGAGATTTCATAATAGAGAAATAAGACATTTGTAAACAAATATCAATGGTTAATATTCTAAATTAAACCCAAAGAATGCATATGTAATCGCAGTGTTTTTTTCTCAGTATATTATTAATCACAATATGCTATTCAGTATCCGATAATGTTATTGAACCATGTTAATGTAAATGTTGGAGAGAGGAATTTTAAAAATAATGTAATCTTTCTGAGAGGATAAGAAGAGATAGAAGTTATGGATAGTGAAATGATGTTTTGAGTGCTAAGTTCCCATCCAATATAGAAAGTTAATAAATAACCTCTGAAACTGAATCAGAAGTGGTAGTATAAACATGTTATATAGAAATAGGGAGGCAAAAATAGATTAGATAGTGAAAAGGTACTAAGGAATGGAATTCGGAAGTGGGGAATGGTGGAGCAGGGGTTGCTATCCTTTTTAAGTCTAAAGTACTATTTGATCCGGGTGCTTGGGTGGCTCCGTTGGTTAAGTGGACGACTCTTGACTTTGGCTCAGGTCATGATCTCACAGTTCGTGGGATTGAGCCCTTTGTTGGGCTCTGTGCTATCAGCACAGCATAGCTGATAGCACAGAACCTGCTTGGGATTCTTTCTCTCACTCTCTCAAAATAAATAAGTAAATAAAAATGAAACTTTAAAGTACTATTTGATCTTTGTGGAACACATACATCTACTCTTGGATAATAATAAAAATTAAAATCGAGCCCAACATAATCATACAAATTAAAACACAAATTAGGATTAAAAACAATTATACAGATCCCAGAAAAGAAGATTTGCATACATTGTCTCCTTTAAAACTCAAAGCAGTCTGAGTGTCATCTTTTTGTCTTCTCTACATAATATTTATGAGAAAAGAGAAACTTAACAGTGCAATAACTTACCAAGATCACACAATATGACTGCTGGAAGAACTCAGAATCATGTCTGTCAGATTTTCAAACCAGTTTTTTAAATACATACCAAATGCTACTTCATTTACCTCATTCATTCACTCAGTAAATATGTACTTAGATACTTCTATGTTAAAAGAGCTGAATTAAGCACAGAGTATATAGAAATGCTTAGCTAATGAGGGAGTTAAATACATTACTACAACATCATTTAATTACCACCATGATATGTACTAAGAACAAAGTGCCACTTTCCCACATCTAGATTTTTTTTTTTAGTTCAACCCTTTATGTCCTGTCCCAGAAAATTCTCTGACAAGAGACATAGAATGCCACAGACTCTTCTTAATGCCCAGGAACGTGTTACCCAGAAATGTGGGAGAGTGGACACATTACAGACAAAAATTTTGATCGATGAATAAATTAATTCCTCTTTCTTTTCTGTGAGGCACACTCCTGAGACATAGTTAGTATCGCTGTTCAAAAACTGGTCCCATGAGATAAAGAAGTAAGTCTACTTAACAATATCCTGCACGACACTGAACGTTTATATTGTCTATTAAGGATCTATGTCTATAAATCCTACTAAGGATTTATAAACCATCAATTTTTAGTAATATGTAGAGGAAGAAAATTCAGGAAAGGAGTCAACAAAATCAGTGCCAGGAAGAGAACCAAGTGACAGCAGTACCAGGAAAGGAATTAAGTGAAAGTTAAGGAAATGCATTCCTCATGTGGGTAAAATTTAAGGATGCTCTATTCATATGAGAAAGAGAGGATTTAAATGAAAACATAGGATTAAGGGAGAGATTTCTTAAAAATGGGAGTAATTTACATGGGTTCACAGGATGAAGGAAAGAAGTCAAAATAGAGAGAAATAGAAAACGATTGAGGTGTCACAGAAAAACCAGGACATGGACTTTTCTTAGAGGTAGCAGATTAAGCTGAGACAGGTGAAGCCCTTTACGGTCTGAGACAGTAGGGAGGTAGTACTGAGAGGGCAGAGATAGATCAGGATAGTTAGGATAGCTCTTGCTTGGTTGACTTTGTATTTGTTTCCTTTACAAGTGGTAGATGCGTCAGTGGTGGTGGGAGGAGTATGAGGCCCTGACAAGTACAGAAGGTATGGAGGTCTCCTTTTGGGTTGTAAGGAAAGTTGCTGAACATAGGAGACTTAAATGCTGACTAGAGGATAATCAGGGATCATGCATGTGCTCTGGCAGCACAGAGCAACACGGTATAAACGACAGGGGTTGTATCAATCCAAGGTTAGAGTTTTTCAGGGTGGGTTGGGCAAAGGAGTTGAAAGTAATGGTAAGCAAGCAGTTGAAATTGATCATCAGTGGTAACAGGCTTGCACTGGCAATGAATTGGGATAGAAAAATGTGTATCTTCCCTTTGTTGAAAGGGGCAATCTAGGACTATTGTAAGTGCAGATATAATATTGTTTGACATGATGCCTACAAGTTATATTTAATCACAAAATATAGATGATATGGTGAAAACCAAACTTATTTGCCCAAACATGGGTGGACCCTTGCCCCATTCTATGAAATATGACTATTTTTTTAACGTTTATTTATTTTTTTGAGACAGAGAGAGACAGAGCATGAACGGGGGAGGGGCAGAGAGAGAGGGAGACACAGAATCGGAAACAGGCTCCAGGCTCTGAGCTGTCGGCACAGAGCCTGACGCGGGGCTCGAACTCACAGACCGTGAGATCATGACCCGAGCCGAAGTCGGACGCTCAACGACTGAGCCACCCAGGCGCCCCGACATATGGCTATTTTGAAGCAAGTTGTAATAAGAATCATATAGGGCTTTTTCTATTTAAAAATGTGTTTTCAACCGAGGGGAGGGGAATAAAAAAATAAGAATATTTTTTCTTGTAATTTTTACATGTCACTGAATACATTTTTAGCTGCAGTCTTTTTGACTATAGTGAGAAAGTGTGTAAGGGTGTGTGAGCATGCGTGTATACGCATACATGTAAAGATACTGTCATCAGGATCTGAAGACCAGTTATCACTTATATATGAGTCACAGGTTCCTAGACTGCTAGATTAGGGGACAGCGATGCTGCTGCTGTGAGCCTTCCCTATGACACCAGACGGAGCTCTGGCTACATCTCTGCCAGGCCTGTAGCAGCTGAGAGGCAAGAGGAGTTTCTCATTCAAAATGCTCCACAGCTGGAGTCTTGTTTGTAATATCAGCCTATGCCTCTAGGCTCTAACCTTTCAGAATGGACTTCAGGTGATTGTCCATTCAGTTCTGTAGGCTGTTTAATCTGTTGCTGTTTTGGACATAAAAGACAATCTTTTGTCATCAGAAAGAAAACAAAATTATTTCTCCTTTGCTAATTTTTTGAGTCCAATTTTCTTTTTTATTAAAATATATACAATAAAAAAGGAGATATCTCCTAAATGACTTATTATGTGCATTATAGAAAAAGTGTTGATTTTAATCTTTTTAAAATAATAAAAATAATTTCAGTAAAATCTCTTTATCTGAAACTCAAGTGACTTAAAAGAAGGAGAAAATTATAGGGTTGAGATTTATCAATTTTTTAAATATGAAGAATTAGAAAAACCTGTTGTTTGTTCTTGTAATGTACAGGTTCTTTTTTAATAACATAGCTTAAAATTTATGAGATTTTATTGTAAAAGCAATAGTAAAAGTAATATCCAGAAATGTTATGGTAAAAAAAAAAGTTTTTTTCTAATCTATTCCTATATTTCATCTTGAAAATAATTCCTTCTTTGTATTTAATATATCAAAGAAATTTCAAAAAGTGATTTGATTTCCATGTATATGAAGTTTTTATCAATAAATTAACAGATAGAAAAAAATTCTTTTTAATGCATTGTGAGACCTGGTTGTTCTGTTTAGAAAGTGAAATGAAAAGACAGGAATCTTTGACTTAGTGTTAGCTCTGATTTCTAGTCTCAATTATTCCACCCACTGTATGACTTGAATAAATCATTTAATATGTTCAGACCTCAGTTACTTAATCTGAAAGAATGACATACCACTTTATCCTGAAATACAATGGTTTAATTCTTACTTGCAAAAGGCCAATTACTCCTTTTCTATAAATTCAAAGTTCTCTCCTCAGCTATCATCTTAATGGCATCTTTAAAAAATGTAATGCATTTAATTCTTCTTGAAACTCCCTGTCAGAACTGCTGCTCATATGCGTAGTGCTTCTTCGAAAATTAACTGCATTGGTATCCATGACTGCATTCTTCTAGTCTTTTTTCCCCTTTACTGACTCCTTTCCTTGGTCCTCCTTCTGAGTGTCCCTCTGAACTGTTTATGGCATAACTGATGAGTTCATCATGTCATTCTCTCTATATATGTATATATATGACGTTGTGTTATTTATTTTTCTCATTCTGTCATTAAGCATAATGCTTTAGAACAATATTTCAGGGTATAGAACATTGCCCAATGGAACATAATAAAATGCAATAAACTAGTTGGTCTCAAGGTGGAAGGAATCCAGGTGATTTACGTTGTTAAAATGTCTATAAATTTCTAAATATACTAAAGTGAGCTGGAAGAATCAGTGAGCTATTCATTCATTCTTAGATCTTTTTATTCTCCTCTGAACAGAGTGGATATTAGAAAGAAAAAAATTTAGATTATGTTTAGGCCAAAGACAAAAAGACAAAAAATTAGATTATGTTTAGGCCAAAGACAAAAAGCAAGATTGAATTGAGAGAAACGAAGAGAATTGATACGAATTATATTCTCAGTTTTCTATTTTTCCAATCACAAAGATTAGAGTAATTACCTGTTTTCCTAATGCAGCATCTCCTATTTTTAAAACAATAACTTAAAACAACACACACACTATTCATCACACTCAAAACTTTCACAAATATGTGATTTTAATTGTACAGTTCCTAACTCTGTCACTCTGTGACTTCAGCAGTTGTATTTCCTAACCTCTTGAGTAAGACATATATATCTAGGAAAATCCAGCTTCAAGAAAAATGGTTTGTCTTCTTAATACTAAATATCTATAGTTTCTATTTCTAATGGCTTTTTTTCATATATTTATTACCTCATTATAGATGACTTCCAGATTTTATTCATATCCGTAACTTCTTGCCTGATACACATATCCAGTTACAAAACTACACAAAGACTCAACTATCTCACATTTCTAATCTATAATTTGAATAATTTATCTAAAGATGATATCATCACATTCCTTCCAAAGAAGGTTCTCCTTCAGATCTTCCACAGGGCTGTACTTAGTCTCATCACTTATTCAATCTCCCATGCTGGGAAACATGGAGCTAACTTTGATCCTTTCTTTTCTTTCAACTCTTTTATCTAGTCTGATCCTAAGTCAGGATGTATTTTTCTTCATAACATCCCAGGGACAATAGACCTGGAACTTAAGGAAAATGGTTACTAGTTCCTAGTTGAAGATGTGAACAAAGAGAAATAACGAGATGCTAAACACATTACATTCTGAAGATCACAAACATCCTTAGAAGAGGTTAAGGGGCCATGGAACATAGTCAGTGAAGACTAAAAAGGAGAAATAGAGGCACCTGTGTGGTTCAGTCAGATAAGCTTCTGACACTTGATTTTAGCTCAGGTCATGATCTCATGTTTTGTGGGATTGTGCCATGTGTCCAGCTCTGAGTTGACAGCACGGAGCCTGCTTGGAATTCTCTCTCTCTCTCTCTCTCTCTCTCTCTTGCTCTCGTTCTCACTCTCCACCCCTACTCCATATGCATGCTCTATCTCTACATAAATAACTGTTTAAAAAAATAAAGAATTGGGATTATGCAATGTTATGCTAGTTCAGAAAGATGAAACTAAACAATACTTGGAATTTTCCAAAGATCAATCTACCAAAGTTATACAAAAAAAGATTGAAGAAGGGAGTGGTTGTAGTGATCAAGTGTGCATTTAGGAAGACAATAAATAGAATGATTATGCTCCTTAGTTTTGTTGGTGTAAATTACAGTAATAGACTTTCTAATGTTACATTATCCTTACATTTCTGAATTTACTGGATAATTGTTTTCATAGCTACCTAGCATCTGAACCTCTACAAAATTTTGCTCTCTTACTCCTTTCTAAAGTTTGCATAAAATATTTGCTTGAAGCTTTCATAGAATTTAGCTATTTTTTACATTAATCTAGGGGGAGTTAAGGTGGGTAATTCATTAAGATTTCTTGAGATTGCTTTTGTGCCCTACCTTTTTCCACATCGTTTAAATTTTAAGACATTAAATTCTTCTACTTTAATTCATTAAAACTATTTATTTGAGAATATTAATAAACAGAACAGATAAATATCCCTACTCTCAAGGAGTGTCTACTTTAGGGGAAGGAGTCATAAAATAAATAATAAATACAGTAAATAGTAAATTATATACTATGTTTGAAGATTGAAAGGTATTAGGAGTGCTGTGGGAAACAGATTGCAATATTAAATAGGCTGGTCAAAGTAGGTCTAACTGAGAAGCTGAAATATCAGCAAAGATTTGGGGTGTTCACCTGTCATCTGAAAATAAACTTTCTATACAGAGGAACAATTTAAAAAAAATCACTAATACAAATTATGTTTGACTTGTTCAGAAATTAGCAAGTAGCCAGCATGGCTAGAAATGAGGTAACAAGGGGGGAGAGTTGTAGGGTATGAAGTCATAATAATAGGGCAAGAGTTTAAGGAGTAGGGTTTTACTTTGAATGTAAAGAGAGAGAGCTTTAAGGAGGGTTCTGGACAAGAAACTGATGATTCAATTTTCTTTTTTTAGAAAAAGTTTATCCAAGTATAACATGCACACAGAAATATGAGCAAATCATGAGCGTTAACCTTAATCAACTATCATAAATTCAACATACCATTGTAACATTGTGTCTGTGATATCAAGTATGAACCCAGAAGTCCATAAGCTATCCAGAAGACCTCTCTTACTTTTCCCAATTATCGCATGTCTTATATTGTATAGATACAATATATAAACAACTGTATAGATACAACTGAATTTATAAGATAAGACACATGGACTCTATATCCCATGGAATTTTTTATTAATTTTTTTAAAAACAAATTTGATAGTATTTTGAGAGAGAGAGAGAGTGTGAGTGGGAGAGAGGCAGAGAGAGGGAGACACAGAGTCTGAAGTAGGCTCCAGGCTCTGAACTGTCAGCAGAGTCCAATAGGGGCTCAAACCCACCAACCACGAGATCATGACCTGAGCTGAAGTCCGATGCTTAACTGACTGAGCCACCCAGCACCCCTCCATGGAATCTCTTTATCATCGTTTAACTATGTCTAGTCTAAGCTGTGAAGAGCAGCATAAATGCCTATTTTCCAATCCAAGGAAAATTTCTCATAACACCTTACATAATATTGTTGACTTACTGCAAATTCTAATCTCTATAGTTTACATTGTACCTGTGGTGATATTATTCGATCCCTGAGTTAATGTTAACTTATTTTCTTTTTTTTATCTCCTGAATTGTCTTTCTTAATTATATTTAGGGAATTTTACTCTCATACTTTAAATTTTCCAATTATTCCCAAAGTCTGCCCCCTGCCTATTTTTACTGTCCTATAACACACTTACTTTGTATTACTGTCATTCTAAACTTATTTCTGTGTCCCTTATATGCTTGGGTAACATGTTACATCTCCTCCTTACCTTCTGGATATAGGTTTGGGAGACAGGAAACTGTAATAATGATACTAAAGAAAAATAGGATATTATAGTGCACTTGACTTATTGCTATTCTTCCAGGTCTTTTGGAGGTTTTTTGTTTTTGTTTTTTGTTTGTTTGTTTGTTTTGTTTTTGGAAAATGTAGCATTTTTCCATAAATCATTTATCTGTTTTTAAAATCAATATTTGATTTATTTTTCTGCTTTATTTTTTGGAAACTTTTAGCAGAACACACTCTGTGTTTTATTTCATCTTTATTTCACTTTAGCATTTTGAACCTGGTCAGTACTCAATTAGTTCAATATTCATTAGTTAAATGAAGAATAATTTTCAAGTAGAAAATTCAGATATGGATGTGAAGTTGATCTCAGTTAAAGTATCAAATGTAGAAATCAGCCTTCTTTTGAGAGGCTAGTACAGAGAAAGCGCTTGAAAGATAAGGTGAATATTCGTCTATGACCTAACACTACTCCACTGGAGTAGGCAATATAATTTTAACTTAATAAATCTGTGAGTGAAATCCTTTATTGTTTATTTTGGAAAATTTTGATTGTTTAGGAGAATAAGTAGTTATTACTTAAAAAGACCCTATTTTTACATGTATAAATACTAACAGTGCTTGCAAAAAATAAATCTAAACCCCCATAATTAGGTTTGACTCATAAGTGAAATAATAAGACTTTTATTAAGCCTGATCTCAATGTTTTCATTTAAATTTTAGTCATCTATTTCTGGCACATTTCCTAGATATGTGAAGTATATTTTGGGATAGAATAATACTTAAAACCAATAAATCTTGGCAAGAAGAATGGATATTCATTATCAGAGAGACCAGAAGTATAGTGTATAGATATACCTATTCTAACTATAAGACATTCAAGCAAAATATGAAGATGACATAAATATAAGGTTTTGGCAAATTAACTAAAGCAAGTATAGAATCTAAAGCAAAGAAATAATGTTACCTCTTATGGTAACTTGTTTATTTACCAATTTTAGAGCTAAGAATTCATTAATACACTCGTGATGGTATGGAAGGCAATCCCACTACATACTTTTGCTGTTGTATAACAATGGCCATGATACACTTGGCTAGTGCTCGTGCCTTCTTAATATACTTAGACAAGATTTATTTGAGCTCTAAGAAATGTTTATAATAATGACTTCCCCAGAGTACATTTGGGTACTATTGGCAGCTTGGTGGCCAGCAAAACGATCTGCAATACAGTCACTTTTCCAGGACAGATGAGGTTACAAGAATGGCATACTGCCCCTGAAATCTGTGCCAATATTCTACAGAATACACAGATATCCAGGATGCTTCAAAACACTGTTGAAACCCAGATCTCTGTGAACCTTCTTCCTTCATTTGTCTGCTTCTCATGGCTATAATTAAGACAGGAAAGAAGCCAAAGGCAAGGGCAAATTCAATTTAATTTTAATATTATTTCTTCTCTAAGAAGCATTCCTTTATAGTAGTTTTCTAGAGACAAAGTCACTTCCAGCATATGAACTAGTATCTAGAGCTAACACAAGCCAGGGATCCATAGAAATACACATCTCAGTATCTTCAGAGATTAAAATGTCGTAAGTCAGAGTTGTTCCAGAATTATGCTCTGAACTGGCTTCTTAAAATTACACACTTTTGAATTGGAAGAACTGTCCAAGATCACTCAATTTAACTATTTCACAGATGGAAAGACTGAAAACCAGAGTGGCCAAGTGGCCTGCCCCATGCCATTGGTTATCCAGAAGGTTATGAGAGAAAATTCTTTAAAGCCTAAGTCCTGACTTAGTCAAGTTTATTTTTCCTTTCTTTTCTGTTTCATTTCCATTTTCTGTAGAAGAGTTGAGAAATCACAGAAAATTACCTTAGGTGAGCCCTAAGCATTTTGTCACCTTTTCTTTTATAAATGGACGAGACCATATAATCAGCTTTTGAACTTTTCTAGTTCTCCCTTTTATCTTTTCTGTGATTCCTTATACCAGATGCTGTTTCATTTTTTCTGCAATTATACTTCAATTTGATTAAATTTCAGTGTGACCTTGAAGCCATGACAAAGTTTGCTTATTCAGAGAGCTAGGCAAATATAATACTGTTAAGCATGGCAAACAACACACAAGGAACAAGATAAAGGTAATTTCTACAAAGGTTGTATCCTAAATTATTCTGGCATAGACATTCAAAAGGTAGAAAGTAAAGAAAGGCTGTTTTAAAATCATTGAAAAATGTATGATCACATGTCTACTATAGTACACATGATGTATAAGCATAGTTAAGCCTCTGATATAGATTGGGGATGACTCTCCCAAACATGCTCATTCCAGTTCTTTACCAAGTCCAACCCAAGGGAAGTGAATTGCCCTCCAGTCTTCCCCGAAGTAAATCAGCTATATATACAAAGCCCCTCTGCTCCATGGCAGCTTTACTTCTCTCTGTCTTGTGCAATATTGATAACTATCAACAAGCCAGAAAGGAAGATGGAAACGTTGGGAGTAATAAAGGCAGGAAGCTCAAATTGGTAGAAGAAAGATATCTCAGTAATATAACCTTGGCCAAAGCAGGCAGCAGAGCAGAAGCACTTTGAACTTTTTATAATGTTGCAACTACCAGTTAATTGTAGGTGGCAAGGATCTGAATTAACATGCTTTACTGAACAGGCGGAACAACGAGACATTAGAAAACATGGAAAGTTTGAAAATATACTTCATTCACTGTAATGTTGTAATCACACAGTGTTTATGAATGAAACATATATAACAAATGTGTTATATGTAATATGAATATTATATTATACACATGCAATTTTAGGGAAATCATCCACAAAATATAGATGAGCAACATTTATTTCTGAGATGCATGTAGTTTTGAGAAAAGGTACATTTGCTTTAGCTTTGTGCTCTGTATGTTAAGTGATGTCCAGAAGAAAAATTAGAAAGAAAATGATAGCTGTGTTAACCTAGTAAAAGAGTAGTCTGCTATCCCTCTATAGAGACATGTTTTTGATTGTAATAATTATGTTAGACTGCATTAATAGATACAAATATAGCCGCCCTTGAACAACACGGGGTTGATGTGGGCAGGTGCACTTATATGTGGATTTTTCTTGATAAATACAGTAGAGTAATACAAATGTATTCTCTCTTTATGATTTTCTTAGTAACATTTTCTTTTCTCCAGCTTACTTTATTGTAAGAATGCAGCATATAATACATATAACATAAAAATATGTGTTACTCAACTGGTTATGTTGTCAATGAGGCTTCCAGTCAACAGTGGGCTATTAGTAGTTTAAGTTTCAGGGAAGTCAAAAATTATATGCAGATGTTCCATAGTGTGGGTGTGGGCATGGGGTGGAAGGGCTCCTAATACCTGCATTGCTCAAGGTTTTTAATTCCAAACAGGGGAGGTGTTTAATCACTAGTCAAACACTATCTAGAATCTTGCATTTGATTCTAGGAAAGAAAATGGTATACAATAGATATCCTGGAGCAGTTTCTAAATAGCAGTGTCTGAATGGTATGAGGATGTGAAACCACATTATATGAGAAAAAAGGGGATGTTTCACAAAAAAATCCAAAATCCAAAAGGAGACTATCAAGATATCTTCAGATATTTGAAAGATGGACATGAGAAGATGACTAAATTTGTTAAAAATGATCTCAAAGTGTACAAATTTGTATGAATGTTACAGGGAAGGCGATTTAGGCTGATCATGGAGAAGATGGTTTTTTGATCTTTTAGGTCAGCGATCAAAAAGTAGAATCAGTTACTCTGGGAAGTTGGAAATGTAGTGTCTTGAGGTTATTCAAAAACAAGTTGGGTAACTACTTGGTGGGAACATGCTAGAAAGAATTCAAGCATCAGATAGAAGATGGACTAAAAACACAGGATGATATTGTTTATCTTTTAATCTTACATACCGTTTGGAAAATTAATGATCGTGAAACCGGACTATTACCCCACACAAAGAACAGTTTGTGCCTGAGTAGTCTATTCAAAGCCCAAAGAACATGAAAGATGCATTTTGTACAGTCATTGAACTAAGCATACTGGAACACTTGGATCTCTGGAATGAATTCTGTGGTTAGTATTAGAGTCATGAGTTATGAATAAATTTAAACATTATTTGGCTCTTCTTTCTGAGCTTGTGTGTGTGTGTGTGTGTGTGTGTGTGTGCGCATGCGCGCATGTGCACGCACGCGTGTACGTGTTGTTAAAAACAGCTAACTAACAACTATTTCTGGAGTGCCTGAGCTAGAGCACATTTTACTGGGTATTTCGAGTATACAGAGCTTTACAGATGCAGTTTCTTAACTCAAAGGGTTTACCTTATTCCTCTTTCTTTTTTGGCTTTTCCCCCTTTTCTCTACGCTCCAAACATCCTAACTTAACACTGAACAACGATTTTAAACCGAGAATTGTCATCTATTAACTGTTTTATCTTAGTCAAGTTATTACTTTAAGTTTTAGTTTCCATATTTGTGGAAGATAATAATAGAACCAAATTCATAGTGAGGACTAAGTGAGATATGTACATAGCTCTTAGCATATCATATGTGTTTGTTCATTCACCACTAGTTATTATATTATGGTTCAAACTCATTGTCACATCTACCCTTATATTCTCTCATTAAATTATTCTTACTCTGGCCATTCAGAACTGCCCCCACTCAACACTAATCTCCACCACACTGCGTCCAACCATTCTGTTGTTTTGTTTGTGATTATCCTACTTTGTTTTTAAAACTTTTTTTAATGTTTATTTTTGAGAGAGACAGAGACAGAATGCAAATGGGTTAGGGGCAGAGAGAGAGAGAGACACAGAATCCGAAGCAGGCTCCAGGCTCTGAGCTGTCAGCACAGAGCCTGACACGGGGCTCGAACTCACAAGCTGTGAGATCATGACCTGAGCCGAAGTCAGATGCTCAACCAACTGAGCCACTCAAGTGCCCCTATCCTACTTTGTTTTGAAAACAGGCTTCCTACTTCACTTAAAACCTCTCCGCATACATACCTCTACTCTTACTTTTTGCGTTTACGTAGAGTGATGGGCAATTTCATTTATAATGTCATGTAAGTTTAGGTCTGGAAAATAGTAGAGGTTATCCAGTCAACCCACTCATTTGAGAAATGAGGAAGCTGAGATACCAAAAACAGGGTCTAACCTTTTTAAGATAACAGAGCAATTAGTTGATAGGGGCATGTTAATAGCAGAGTAAAGTGCTCCTGTACAATAGAGTAGCCCATATCCCCAGTTCCAAACAGTTGTGAGTAGGACTATGCAGAATAAAGGAAGAACAGTTTGACCTATAGCCTCAGTGGAAAGTAGGACAATGTTTTGGGTATTAAAGAAGGAATAAATTAATGAAGAAGCAAACATTTTTAGTACTTATTATGTGCTAAGCACTGTTTCTTTATATTTATGCTATGTAATCCTCAATAACAAAGCAAAAATGCATGAACACACTTTTTCTGCATTTTTAAATTGAGGAAACTGAGGCTCAAAGAAAGTATATTATTCAGTAAAAGTTAAATACACAGTTAATAAGTGGGGGTGCCACAATATTAACCCATGTTTCTGTGACTAAAATCTGTTCTACTTTGCTGCTTTTATGGCAATACTCACGCTTCTCAAAGTTGGCAATTCTATAATTTTAGTCCTCCCAGGCAAATAAGGCCTCTTCTCCCAGGGATGTTCAAGATTTTTATAATATATTTGCCTTCAGGAGAAAAGCTGGATATAGAAATTAACTAATGTAGGCTGTCACCTGTTGTAATTTCTGGGCACTAGGAAGTCCAATTTAAAGAAATACTTACTAGGGCACTTACCCCTGAGATTATTCTACAAGAATTTTGATATCACCTAGACAGATAGTGGTAAAATTCCCAAGCTCCAAGAATACAGAGAAAATTTTAATGTCAGAGAGAGAGTGAGCAAAAGAATTTTCTACAGATGTCAAGGATTGCTTGAACCTGGCTTTTCTCTGGCAACTTTGAATAACAAGAGACATTGGAGCAATATATTCAATCTGTATGTGATTTATTTTTGATGCAACATGCTTGGTAAGAACACAAATTTAGAAATAATCATCCAGCTTTCAGAAAAAAAAAAAGTTCTGGTTGGTAGCATTTGCTAGTTTTCTGTGGTGTAAGTACTCCACCATGGCCAATTTCAAGCTATCAACATGAATCTGTTGACTGCAAAATTGAAAAAAGATATGCACATTTGTCTTTTGTAAGCCTAGCACAAACTCTCATGTGCATATCACATGGATATGTGTATATTTAATATAGGTATAGGCATATTTATATATGTATACATATAAAAAAGGCCTGGAAGGATGTGCAAAAATGTTGTATCAATTTGGTTTGAAAGAAGAGTGAGTTTAAGATATGTTTCATGAAAGGGGACTTTTCCATTTTATTCAGTATAATTTTATATCTTTCAAAAACATTTTTGAAGTATAGTATATACATAAAAAGTAGATATATAGTAAATGTATAGTTAAGTTTTCACAAATAGAACACACCTGTATAACCACTACCAGAAACAGAAATTATCAGCACCACTCATATCTTTGGCAGTCATTATTACCCATGACCCAGGGATAACCATTATTCTGATTTCTAACAACATAGATCAGCTTTGACTGCTTTTGTAATTTGCATAACTGGTATAGCATATATTATGCTAATTACTTAACCCAATGATCTAATGATGTAGATATTCATTTTAATTAATGATAATGATTAAAGTATTTATTATTGATGATATGATCAACATTTTTTATATATCATGAATTCCTTTGTATCAAACTTCTTTCATGCAACATTATTGTGAGATTTATCATTAAACATATCAAAAGAGACAATGTAAATAGTAAACAGTATTGTTGTATGTACTTGAAGATCATTCTCATTGCTGTATAGGATTCTATTGTGTGTACATAACTTATTAATTGTTTCACTGTTGATGGCCTCAAGTTATTCCACAAATTGAGGCTGGTATTACCTTCAATGAATTTCCCCACTTCTCCTTGCCACTACTTTGGACAGCTTGAATTTAACACCAGCCTGTGCACTTCTGCATTGCCCCTGGACTTCTCAGATTCTTTGGAATATTGGTTGATCCTTTGAGAGTCTCTGGTGAGTAGTGTATATCACCTAAAGATTTTTAACCCTGGGTGCACAGAGTTGATAAAATTCAAGGGGTACTTGAATAGATGGAAAAAGGCCTTCTTAAACAATAGATATGCCACTCTATTTCCTAAGAAGTATTAAAGAAGGATGTCCCAACTAGGTAAATTTTCAAGTTTGACTTTGGCCAATTGAAGGACTAGTAGACTATATTCTTGAGGGCATATCTCTTAGGATAAATTTTATACACAACTTTGTGTTTAGGTTTAAGTAAGACTACTGTTATATTACTAGGAAGGAATGGCTTGGTGACTTTAATTTGCCAGTCAGCATGATGGACTGTTTTTAAGACCCTATGAGAAAAGTCGGTCAAGTTGCTGTGAAAATATATTGATTCAAGACTAATGTTCAACTATGCTACCTGGGGACTAAATCAGCACTACTTCAGACCAACATACAAGAAAGGGTGTAGGGGAGAAGGTACAAATGAATGAGAGAGGGAGAGATTCAGATTACTTCCCCACAGGAGAGATAGCAGGCTCAGTTCCCTGAGGGCTCAAGGAAGCCTCTAGCAGGGGATGGACATGATTGATGGTCAGCATCTTTGGAGAGCATGGGAAACAAAGATGTAAAGAGGAACAGTGACAGATTGACTTAGAAGAATAGGAGAGTACTGGTTTCATGGGTAAGTCTTGTATCATTCCAAGACTCCTGTGGAGCCTTGGAAGTGAGTACTAAAGTTTTTTTGTAAAGCCAGTGAGAGGTGTGAGCCAGTGATATTCAGGAATTAATGGTCATATGTCCACAAACATATCTATGATATAATAAAGTTCTAATTGTTTTTTGTTTTAAATTTTTTTACTGTTTATTTATTTTTGAAAGAGAAAAAGAGAGAGAAAGAGAGAGAGAGAGAGAGAGAGAGGGAATGAGCAAGGGAGGGACAGAGAAAGAGGGAAACAGAGAATCTGAGGCAGGCTCCAGGCTCCTCGCTGTCAGCACAGAGCCCAGCGTGGGGCTCGAACTCACGAACCATGAGCTGAAGTCAGATGCTTAACCAACTGAACTACCCAGGTGCCCCTCTAATTGTTTTTATTGAATCCATACCTCACTTATAAGTAAAAGTAAGTGAAAGATTGGAAAAGAAGTATAGAGGATGCAATTCTTGGAATACAAACAACACCACGTTATAATGAGGCAAAATAATAATGTTTTGATTGAGTCATCATGATTTTTCTCAATTCTTGTCTAGAGAGGAAATTCCAACGACTGTGGACTTAGCTATAGTTTATAAGTGATGGTGGGATATGGGAAAGCTGGTAACTATAACTTTTTTTTTTTAACCTATGTTGGTGGACTGAGAACTTAAAGTCAAGCCATGGAATGGCTTTAGATGAGATTCTAAAATGATAGATTAAAAATGGCTCCTTTTCTATCAAAATGGATAAAATTTGTTAGTTGAATAAAAGATATGTTCTAGAGGTGTCACCCTTTTTCCTACAAACCTTTTCCCTAAACCAAATATGGGAAAGATGATATATCTCAAACATGTCTGTACTAGACTCTTGCAGAGACAATTTTTCAAAGTTTGATATAAATATACAGCCTAACATACTTATCAGGAGTATACTAACCAAAGAGATTTATAAAGCAAAGTTACAGGTATATACAATGCTTTTTTTTGTTCAGATTACAGTCTTATGATGAACATTGCAGTGGTTTTATTAATTTATTTAACAGCCACTTAACAGCAAAATATGGAGGAATAGTAAAATTATTTAGACATGATCTCTATTCCAAAGGAGCTTGTAGTATGTACCAGAGTTAGACATGTAAAGAAATTACTCTGAAAATAATTTTTATTCCTGGTCAAAAACAATGTATGAACATGTTTCTAAGGTGGGACATAGGAAGCAGTATATAACTCTGCTTCAAAATAAATATATACATATATGGTTTTACTAAAGTTTTGTATAACAGAGTCCTAGTTACTCAAGATTTGCCAAGGATCCCATAAACATAAAGATTTTTTTTAGCTTAGGAACATGGTATTTTATTATTCATTTTTATTTTTAATTATTTTTTAATTTTTTATTGAAGTGTAATTAACATATACCATTATATTAGTTCCAGGTATATGATACAATAAAATGTAACAAATTTTTAATCATTAAATCCTTTTGTTTAAAGATTTCTTTTTTTTTTTTTTGAGAAAGAGAGTATGCATGTGTTTGCATGCATGTGTGTGGGGGCAAGGGGCAGAAAAAAGGGGACAGAGGATCTGAAGTGGGCTCTGTGCTAACAGCAGAGAGCCTGATGCAGGGCTCAAACTCACAACCCATGGTATCATGACCCAAGCCAAAGCTGGTTGCTTAGACGCCTGAGCTTAACAGGCACCTCTGTTTAAAAATTTCTTATGTGGGTGTACTATTTTTGATGCCCCAATCAGAAAGTTTTAATTTTTGGATGCAAGACATATTTGAAGTATTTTTCCATGTTGTAACTATAGAGACCATAACATAAGCATTATTTAATCCAGGGGGAAAAACTGATTTAAAAGTATTTTATTATCTGTTTTGGACCTTGTAACCCAAAGATGCAGAAGTAGGAAAAACTTCATGAAGCACATAATAATCATCATGGGTTTTGAAGAATGAGGAATTTTACAGACTGAAAACAAAGAAGGATAGTTTTATTTATTTTTTTATTTTTTTCTTTTTTTTAAATGTTTTTTTAATTTAATTTTTTTTCTCTTTTCTATTTTTTTTTTTTATGAAATTTATTGACAAATTGGTTTCCATACAACACCCAGTGCTCATCCCAAAAGGTGCCCTCCTCAATACCCATCACCCACCCTCTCCTCCCTCCCACCCCCCATCAACCCTCAGTTTGTTCTCAGTTTTTAACAGTCTCTTATGCTTTGGTTGTCTCCCATTCTAACCTCTTTTTTTTTTTTCCTTCCCCTCCCCCATGGGTTCCCGTTAAGTTTCTCAGGATCCACATAAGAGTGAAACCATATGGTATCTGTCTTTCTCTGTATGGCTTATTTCACTTAGCATCACACTCTCCAGTTCCATCCACGTTGCTACAAAAGGCCATATTTCATTTTTTCTCATTGCCACGTAATATTCCATTGTGTATATAAACCACAATTTCTTTATCCATTCATCAGTTGATGGACATTTAGGCTCTTTCCATAATTTGGCTATTGTTGAGAGTGCTGCTATGAACATTGGTGTACAAGTGGCCCTATGCATCAGTACTCCTGTATCCCTTGGGTAAATTCCTAGCAGTGCTATTGCTGGGTCATAGGGTAGGTCTATTTTTCATTTTCTGAGGAACCTCCACACTGCTTTCCAGAGCGGCTGTACCAGTTTGCATTCCCACCAACAGTGCAAGAGGGTTCCCATTTCTCCACATCCTCGCCAGCATCTATAGTCTCCTGATTTGTTCATTTTGGCCACTCTGACTGGCGTGAGGTGATACCTGAGTGTGGTTTTGATTTGTATTTCCCTGATAAGGAGCGACGCTGAACATCTTTTCATGTGCCTGTTGGCCATCCGGATGTCTTCTTTAGAGAAGTGTCTATTCATGTTTTCTGCCCATTTCTTCACTGGGTTATTTGTTTTTCGGGTGTGGAGTTTGGTGAGCTCTTTATAGATTTTGGATACTAGCCCTTTGTCCGATATGTCATTTGCGAATATCTTTTCCCATTCCGTTGGTTGCCTTTTAGTTTTGTTGGTTGTTTCCTTTGCTGTGCAGAAGCTTTTTATCTTCATAAGGTCCCAGTAATTCACTTTTGCTTTTAATTCCCTTGCCTTTGGGGATGTGTCGAGTAAGAGATTGCTACGGCTGAGGTCAGAGAGGTCTTTTCCTGCTTTCTCCTCTAAGGTTTTGATGGTTTCCTGTCTCACATTTAGGTCCTTTATCCATTTTGAGTTTATTTTTGTGAATGGTGTGAGAAAGTGGTCTAGTTTCAACCTTCTGCATGTTGCTGTCCAGTTCTCCCAGCACCATTTGTGAAAGAGGCTGTCTTTTTTCCATTGGATGTTCTTTCCTGCTTTGTCAAAGATGAGTTGGCCATACGTTTGTGGGTCTAGTTCTGGGGTTTCTATTCTATTCCATTGGTCTATGTGTCTGTTTTTGTGCCAAGGAAGGATAGTTTTAAAAGTATAACTCAGCAGTCTCAGTCTTGGAGTTATGAATGTCACTAGAGGCAGGGGTTGGCAATAAGATTAGGAAGAATAACTGACAGGGATAAGTGTTCTATAGAAGTGAGAAATAATTACATGCTGAAGAATGAGAATGGCTTTAGAAATTTTCTTTCCTAAGGTTAGCATGGTAAAGTTGTGAAGTGATTATATTTTTGCAGGAAACTATTCAAGCTAAAAGAAGCAAATAACAGGCTATTACAATATAGCTAATCAGGGATGACAGATGTTAAATTCTGTACCATTGGCCAAATGACACTAAAAGAAAGGGGGCTTAAGACAATTCACCTTGGCAGTTAGAGCATACAGACCTCTATGGTCCAAACTTAAAAACTAAAAAGTATGATAAATCCAGGGTCTGTCTGATTCCAAAGTTTTCATGAAGGGAAGGAATATTGTGCTAAAATTCCAGAATGTGAAAACTATAATTTAACTTTAATTTTAGGAAATAGATGAGGGTTGATTATTACTTACCAAGGCTTATTACATAAGGTGATTTTAGAAACAGCAAAAAAGGGGGTGCTTGGTGGCTCAGACTGAATCTTTTTTTTTTTAGACATTGATGGTCTTTATTTTTGTTTATTTATTTTTTAAAATACAATTTATTGTCAAATCGGCTAACATACAGTGTGTAAAGTGTGCTCTTGGTTTTTGGGGCAGATTCCTGTGGTTCATCACTTACATACAACACCCAGTGTTCATATGTGGATTTTGAGAAACTTAACAGAAGACCATGGGGGAAGAAAAGGGGAAAAAGTAGTTACAGAGAGAGAGGGAGGCAAACTGTAAGAGGCTCTTAAATTCAGTCTGATTATTGATATCAGTTCAGGTTGTGAACTTGATCTTGCAGTGGGGAGATCAAGTCCCACATCAGGCTCCACACTGCATGGAGCCTGCTTGGGATTCTCTCTCTCCCTTTCTCTCTTCCTCTCCACTGCTCGCCTGCTCATAGCACTCACATGCAAGCATTCTCTCTGTCTCTCAAAATAAAAATAAACATTAAAAAAAGAAAAAGAAAGAGCAAAAAGAAGGCCCAACCCTAACCAACAACAGTTCTGGCAGGAATTGTGTGAGGGTAGAAGGCTGAGGCTGAAATTAGAAATTATTTCTTGGGACTGGGGTTAAGATTGGTGTTCATGACCTTACCATAAGGTCACTTTAAATAAACTTTCCACACAGAGTTGAGTTTGACAGTCAACTTTCAATCGGATACCTTCATGGCTTTCTAGAATCCTGAATAGATTGCTGAGCAACACTAAAAACCTGATATGAGCAAGCTAGGCTTTCATCTGGTAGAGAGTAGGAGAGATTATTATACTTCCTGTGACTACTTCTGGACCACTGGCTGTTAATGTACACATAACATCAATCCTCAGCTCCTATAGATTCTGCCATCCATGTGCAGCAAACTTCATTCAGTTCTCATCTCCATTGAAAGAATCTTCTCTGAGTTAGCATCATTTGTCATTGGTATTGCTATAACGGCCTTTTGATTTATCTAGAAGTTTCACATCCTTGATCTTCCATTCTCCATACAGTAGTTACAGAGTTCCCTTTTGTTTGGCTTTCCATTTTTTTAATTTAAAGTCCCATACACTTAGGGTTGCCTGGGTGGCTCAGTTGGTTAAGCCCCTGACTTCAGCTCAGGTCATGATCTGCGGTATTTGAGTTCGAGACCTGCATCTGGCTCTGTGCTGATAGCTTGGAGCCTGGAGCCTGACTTGGATTCTGTGTCTCCATCTCTCTCTTCCCTTCCCCTGCTCATGCTCTGTCTCTCTCTCAAAAATAAGTTAACATTAAAAAAATTAAAAAAAAAAAGTCCTATACACTTAGCATGACCATTCATGAGTTTGGCTCACCCAAACTTCCACCTTCAGCTACTTCTTCTACTACTCTTCTTTTCCCTTCCAACCATATTGAGTTTCTCTGTTACTTATGTCTTCATTCTTTTCTGCCTTTACACATTTACCTGCTACATTTACCAGAAACATCCACAATTACCCTCTCCAACCTCCCTATCTTTTCCTCATGTCTCAGATGCTTATTTTTTTAATTATTTTTTAATGTTTATGTATTTCTTTATTTATTTTTACATTTTTTTTTTTGAGAAACAGAGTGAGACAAAGCATGAGCGGGGGAGGGTCAGAGAGAGAAGGAGACACAGAATTTGAAGCAGTTCCAGGCTCTGAGCAAGCAGTCAGCAGAGAGCCTGATGCAGGGCCCAAACCCACGAACTGTGAGATCATGACCTGAGCCGAAGTCGGATGCTCAACCGACTGAGCCACCCAGGTGCCCCAATGTTTTTTTTTTTTGAGGGATAGAGAGACAGAGTATGAATGGGGAAGGGCAGAGAAAGGGGGAGACACAGAATCAAAAGCAGGCTCTGAGCTGTCTGCACAGAGCCCAACGTGTGGCTCAAACTCATGAACCATGAGATCATGACTTGAGCCCAAGTTGGATCCTTAACTGACTGAGCCACCCTGGTGCCCCCTTAGATCCTAGTTTAAATTCCATTTTCTTAATAGAGGCTTCCCATAATCCCTTACTTCAAGGCAAGTTTAGAACCTAGAGTTTTGCACTAATAAATACATATTTAATGATTAGAGATCTCATGAAACTGTATTATTCCTTACATTCATCATTATACCCCTGGTGCCTAGCACACAGTGACTGATTTGATTCCTATTGAGCCTTTCTGTAACTTGAGTAGGAACTACCTGAAAGGCAAACATCCCAGTAAACAAGTCATGAACTTTGGGCAGGCAAAGCTAACAGTAAGGGCTTGCCCAAGCCTATGTGGGCAAGAATTAAAAGCTCATTTTCCCAAAATATTAATGACCTAGAATAAATGTACTTACAAAGGGAGAAGGTAAAGAAGTAGCCCTGTCCTTTAGTTAACAAATGATCATAAATAATATAGGAGAAGTCAGTTGATGGGAGACAAGGAAAGAGAGAAGAGGTAATTATTTTGATAGAGTTGAGTTTAAGGAATCTATAGAATTTCCCTAAGAGATATCCAATAGGCATATGTGTGCCTTGAGCTAAAGAAAAAAAATGAGAGTTAGAAATATAAATTTGGGAATCATTTCAGGTGGTTGAAATAGTGGTTGTAAGTATGACTGCTCCAGAGATTATTTGGAAAAAGGGGACTGAGCATGTACTTCTAGGAACCTTAGAAGTATTTTCTGTTGTGACACATCAGGCCTAAAGAATTTAATTATATTTGGGAATAAAATGATATGAAATAAGAAGAGACTTATTTTTGAAACTTTCAATGATCTTTATAATTATTATCATATTTATCTAAAGGCTTCGGTTTGCAAAAACATTTTGACTTTAAAAATTTGAAAATATAAATATAGCTAGTGTAGTAGTTCATCTTTTAGGCTTACTGATCTTTCTTCATTCTTTGTGTGCCTTTGAGTTTTATCACTAAGTTATCCTGGTCTGGCTGTAGAACCCATAGAATTTGTATCACCATGTCAGGTTGTCTCATGCTTCTGGGTCATATGAACAGTGTGTACTAGCCCAAGCTTCCTCCCTTACCCAGGTCATAGATGAGAAATGAAACAGAAACTGAAATGTGGAATTGTCCCAGTGCTGTCTTCTTGCCTTAGGAATTGTTTCTTGAGACTTCTCAAACCCACCCACATTTCTCTCTTTTATGTTTTTACATGTGGATAGGTTTCTGATGGCTACAATGTGATCTCTGTGCACATATACACCATTTATGCAAGGGCAAGTTTGGAGCATTAAACAATTATAGTATTGTTGAAATTATTAAGGTTGCAATGATTACCATTATTTTTAAGCATTATAATTTTGAGTTTTACTTGGATTATCTCATTTAACCCTCACGTCAAACTTAATTCAGTGGATGCTATTATTATTTTATAGATAAGGACATTGGGGCTGAGAGAGTTGGTAATGATTTTTGTTCAAATAATATAGCTAAAAACATAGTGAAACTGGAACTCAAAACTCAGGCAATCTAACTTCAAAACATGAAGACTTCAGGGTGCCTGTGTAGCTCAGTCAATTAAGTGCCTGACTGTTAATTTTGGCTCAGGTCATGATCTGACAGTGTGTGGGATCAAGTCCTGCATTGGGCTCCATGCTGACAGCACAGAACCTGCTTGGGATTCTCTCTCCCCCTTTCTCTCTGCCCCTCCACTGCTCACTCTCTCCTTCTCCTTCTCCCCCTCCTCCTCCTTCTTCGTCTTCTCTTTCTCTCTCTTAAAATAAATAAACTTAAAAAAAAAGACCTCATCATTATGATACACTCTTCTCCCACCTTCCCCCCTGACCTAAATTTCTTAATCTTAGAGGAACCTCTTGCTTATTAACCACTATTTTCCACCATTTTGGAAACAAAATGAAAGTATTATTTCCTCATTCAATGTTTAAGTCATTAGCAGATATATACAGGGACAGCAGTTTCACTCATTGTGTAATTTTATTCATTAAAATGCTGAGAATGGGGATACCTGGGTGGCTCAGTCAATTCAGTGTGTCCTACCCTTGATTTTGGCTCAGGTCATGATCCCAGAGTATTGGGATGGAGCCCTGCGTCAGACTCCATGCTGGACATGAGGCCTGCTTGGGACTCTTTCTCTCCCTCTCTCTCTTCCCTTGTCCCCCACTCATGCTCTCCCTTTCTCTATGTCTAAAGTTAAAAAATAAAATAAAGTAAAATACTGAGAATAAATTAAGATCAGAAGAATACCAGAAGAAACTGTGCTTTTATTATCAAGCTATTTTTTTTTTTACTTTTCATAAGTATGTTTATTTCCAGACATGGTTGCACTTTTTATACAGAGAAGATATGCCAGGATAAGACAATAATATTCATACCTTCATTAGATACTTCAGTCTGTTCATACCCTGGCTGGTTAAGGGGTCTGAACCTTCTTCCTGTGAGAAAAGGTGATGGAGAACTTGTGCAAGGTTTCAAGTAAGATTTTAGCACTTGTCTTATATCATGTTAGCTCTCAAATTGGCCAAGTCCACACAAAAAGCAAATATTCTGTGGCTGTACCCTGGTAAACTAGAAGAGACAAAAAGAAGCAGAACAATAAGCTCTTTTTCTTTCACAATATAAAGAGGATGTATTCTTATTTATGTACTTCTAAGTTAACACTGAAAAGTACAAACATAGTCTAATAATACACCATGAGAGTTTCTCTTGCAATCTTATTAGTATTTGTTTTATTTGATATCTGTACTATAATTTGGAAATTAAACATTTGCTAGAGTGTCTCAAGCCTGATCTACTACCCCTGTTAGAGCAAGTCTTTATTTCTCTTACACCTGGATCATTTCAACAGTCTTTCATCACCTTTCCCTGTGTCTATACTTTCTAAGCATTTTCCATCCCATGGAATTAATAAAACCCTATCCCATATTAAGAAAACAAAGGCTTAATTGAAGGCTTGAGCTGATGCTAGGACTCTTTGCTTGCAGTGAATCAGGTCCCTTAATCCATGACCTGATGGAGGTCCTATTTATTCCATTTCTTTGATCTCTTCCAACTCCTCTCTCATTTGTAGAATTGTTCCTATCAGCTTGGATGTCTTTGAATTGAAGATTCCTGAAAATATTATTTTTGTTATTTAGCATTCTTCCACCAATTAATAGAGAATTGATATCCAAAATGATCACCTGTTTTGGGGCGCCTGGGTGGCTCAGTCAGTTAAGTGTCTGACTTTGGCTCAGGTCATGATCTCACAGTTGGTGGGTTCGAGCCCTCTGTTGGGCTCTGTGCTGACAGCTCAGAGCCTAGAATTGGCTTTGGATTCTCTCTCTCTCTCTCTCTCTCTCTCTCTCTCTCTCACCCCTTCCCCCACTTGTGCACTGTCTCTCTGTTTCTTAAAAATAAATAAATGCAAGAAAAATTAAAAAAAAACAAATGATGACCCATTTCTATAGAACCACCCTATACACCTATATCTCCCGCTATTGTCAGATTTTCAGGAGAAAAACTAGTTCTTCAGATGATGCCATGTGACCAAGAAAGCAACACATACTGTACAAGAGTGGTTAGTAATTCAGTTTCATTTATTACTAATCCTTACACCCACTGTGCTTTATTTTCAGGAATGCTGATTTTTATTTCAGACTTCTACATACAACATTTGGCATTTAGTTTTCTGCAGAAACCAACTGGTTTTTCAAAATCGTGGCATTCTTGTCTAGATTTGCCTCTCTTGACAAAGCAACTATAGGTGTCTTTCATGGGACATTTCACTGTTAAAAGGGGGAAGAAAAAGGCACATAAACCATTGAGTCATTGTATATGTTTTAGGGACCCAAACTTGGTATAAATCAATTGTTGACATGAAAATCATTAAAGCGTCTGCATATGCTAAGTTTTCACCCTGGAGTAGGCATTTAAGGAGTCATTTATTTTACTATTTTTCTGGTGATGACAGTTTTGTGGATTCTGCTTCATTCAGTTCTCGCTCCAAACTTTTGACTTGATCCACTGGTGGCTAAAGCTTAGTTTTCCATAAGAATTCTAAATAGATATTGTTGGATCCAGAACAGCTTTGGAACAAACATCATATATCCCTGTGGCTATCTACCCACCTACTTGTTTTTTGTTTTTTTTCCCCTCTGATTCAAATGAAATAAGCACGTAAATTATTTTTGACTTTAGGATTAAACAGTGGGAACACCAACTCATGTTGTTGTTGTTGTTGTTGTTGTTGTTGTTGTTATTGTTTACCCCCATCCAGCTACCAAATGCTTCCCAGCACGCATGTCATGCGTGTGGTATCTTTTTTAATTATTATTATTTATTTAAACTCACGTTAGTTAACATACACTGTATTCTTGGCTTCATCAACTCATGTTTAAATTGCTATTTTGCTTTTATATTTAGGACTCTTTTTTATGGGGAGAATGAAGACGTTGAGATAAGGATTCTTTGAAAACACACACAAAGATCTGAGGTTAGTTAGGGGGTGCTGAGAGCACTAGTGGTGCCATATTCCAACCAGCCTTAGACATGCAGTGAAGGGTGTGAAATTGGCCAGCGTCTCCTCATGTTTCCTTTACTCAGAGTCCCCTTCTCTATAAAGTACTCAGGCCAGCACTATCGCAACATATCCCAACTAATGAACCTATTGAAATCATGGTCAGAAAACAATATTTCACCTTTTCAAGAAATGTTTGTATTTTAAAATGGGTCCCTAAGCGAAGGAAATTCTCAAAGTAAAAGCATTAAATATAATGGTGAATTATCTGCCATCAGCAGAGAAGGTATGTGAACACTATTCTTCATCTTTCCCTAAAATCCTATCATATATAGGACCCAACTATGATAGACTTGGTGGTAGTGATAACCCAATATATTTATGCCCTCTGATATCAGTGAAGTTATATTAACTTTCCTCTGTTACTTTGGGTAATTATGCTTTTGGGGAAAAAGTTGAAACCATATTATATCGATTTTTTTCCCCATATTTGCGTCCATGTGATATCACTGTTCCACCGTATAAATTAATGATGTCTTCTTATTTGTATTGTCTAGAGAGATGTTATTTATTGCCTTTGATGCCAGAGGGAAAAGACATTATCTCACCAGTTTAAAAATGAATCCTCAAATTACACTGTACTATATGAGGGGTGTGAAACATGTATGTCGACTTAATTGGAATTTACAAATAACAGAATATGACAGCTGTCAAGCATCAGTATGAGAAAAAGAATGGCATTATTTAAGTGGGAATTATAAATTAGCATTTCCCCACTAGTAACAAAAACAACAAATAGCTTCTCACTAGATAATAGCTATTGCATCATCTAAAATTCATATTTATGTACAAGAACGAATTGCAAATGTTTCAACTTTTTGATGAAACCATGCACACATGCAAGTCTCTTTGGTTTCTGAAGATACTGAAAATGTCATGAAGGTTTTCACATTTTTTTTCAAAAGCAAGTGACATGTGGGACACATGTAAATGAAGATAACATAACTGGAGGTAATATTTTATTATCCAAATGTGGTCGGTCACCCTATATACTAGTCTTCTCTATTTTAAGAAAATCTTAGTTTGGTGTTAGTAAAATTAAAACCTTGTTTTAAGTCCTGAGTTTAGGAAGTTGTGATACAATAATAATCCTCATGATTTTTATCTGAGAAAATTTATTTTAATTATAAGAGAATTCAAATGATTTCAATCTTTTATCCAAAATACTTAGGTATTTGAGTTTTTAAATTTCCTCCAAGCTAGACTGACTTATTGCTAGAACACTTGGTTTCATCTGTGTTCTGTGGGATGGAGTTGGAGTTCAAATAGTAATCTATTGAAGGTCTAGGCCACTCCTAAATCAGAAGTTTCTAGAGGTTTGTTTTGTTTTTGAGTGGAATTATTTTTTAAGGGATGTGTGTTTTTATATTGTTAAATAACTTTCCTATCTTGAGTAGTCTGAAATGTGACAAAGAAACTCTTTCAGTGATCTATATCAAGACACATCCGTTTGGCTGCTAATCTAACCTGGGTGATGAGGGCAATGGTTTACAAATGAGGGTACATAACCTAAACACATGAAATCCAACAGGGTAAATGTTGCCTCCATTGTCTTTTACAATACTTGTCAGAGAAAAATTTCTTCTCCCAAAATGAGACACCAAGAGCCTACTTTCCTTCTAAGATGTTTCAATACAATGTAAAAGTAATTATAATATGTAAGAAAAACATAATATATACCATAGTCTACATTAGGTACTTTGCATATTTATATATTATTAATTCTGATGATAATGCTATGAGGAAGCTTAATTGCTATACTTAATTCACAGATGCAGAAACTGAGGCTGAAGGGGTTTAAACAAACTGATAGATTCATGTAACCATTTTGGTGGCAGAAACCAAATCTGACCCCAGGTATCAATAACTCCAAAGGCTATGTTCATTTCATCACCTGATTAATATTAGTTGTTATCTAATTGGACCTGTGGTAATAGAGCCATTAAATTGTTTTTGACTCCAAGTCATTTAAAAACAAAAAATGTTTTAAAATGAGAATTCTCAAATAAACCATGCAACTTGGTGTAAGTTAGCGGAAAACCTGTTGTTACTATACTATACACAGCATCCCATTATTTCTCAAGGATCCAGATGATTATAATTTAATATCCTATCTAACTTGGCTTTCTGGACAGCCAGCTCACACTGAGAACAAAGCATTTGATCAAGTCCTTAAACTGTCTCCCACAATAATATGACTCACCAGGAGCCTTACTTTTTAGTAAGATCACAAGTCCTTTCTTTGTGATTCACTCCCAGGACCATCACACACCACTCTCTTAGCAGTCACTTCTTTATCTCTAGTTGACATCAACCAAGACTTCCCTCTCCAGAAAGATATTTCACCCCTTCAATTAACACTTCTCTTTTACCTAGTGGCAATAGGGCCAGAAGGAAAAATAAAATCAAGAGGACAGGAATCTTCATGACTGAAGAGAATCATTCAAATCAATAGCTCTGGAGTCTTTCAGTAAGAGGCGGCTAGAGAGTGTATCTTTTTATATTTCTTTCCCTGTAGAGATATGAATCTACTCATTTCTGTTCATCAAAAGTTAACACTCTTGTTTAGTGGTGCCTGGGACAAAAGTGCTGGACATTGCTTTGCTTTTAGCTTGGGAATGTAAAGGGCTTATGACATTCGCAGCGGATTATTATGACTTTTGAATAACTAGTTATCTATCTAATAACTAGTTATCTAAGAAATTCCTACACCAGGAATTTCCTACAAGAGAACTGAAAAGAATAAGTATGAGAATTTACTCTTTGCTTTTCTGTTTCTGTTTCTTAAAAAGCTATGTAAAGTAAATTACTACTTTACTAAATTTACTAAATTACCAATTTATTACTTTACCCTTTTCCCCTGAGGTCTATGGTCATTATTAAAACCCTTTTCATCATTACTAAAACAAACCTTTGCTGTATATGATATGATATGTAGGTCTTGGAGACACAATAACTATAAGAGAATTTGATAGTGAATACATACACACACACACACACACACACACACACACACAGCCAAATAATGTGTGTAAATATGCAAGGTGCCATATAATGACGCCACTAATAAATAGTAAGTCATTTTAATGAGAATACATTATTTGGATGATGTCTCTAAGAAGATATTATAGTTATGGTTATATAAAGGAGATGTTTAGCAAAAGATACAAGCCAAAATTTGCTTTACTTTGCTTTGAGCGTTCTTTTTTTATAAAATCTGGAAGCAATAGGATTATTGGAAATGTGGTTACAATGAACCATTAAAGAGGAGTGATAACAAAATGCCTAATTTAAGGCATTTGATTTATCTACTCTTAAAGGGTAAGGAAGTTTCTGTATAAACGATAAAAAATGTAATAAACCTTCTTATGCTTAATTGCTGAACCAAAGAACTTGGAACTCTGCAAGATTATTCAGTGGCTATTATATAGGATATAGGAAACTGTTGAATTCCCAAGACCAGTCTCTGTTTGCAACAAATTTGCAAAAATGAAACCAGGTCCTCTGAACTATCCTTACTATTAGGGTAGATTCAAAGCCTTAATAATTATTCAAAATGAAAGTGGATAGTTTCAGATCTTATGTGACTTTTAGTCCAAAGAATGCTATTAAAGTTTTGGTGCTCGTTCAAGCCTCGTGTTTTTAGGACATATTCCTCATTCTCAGCGTATTAGTTATTAAGAAGGCTACCCACGTTGCTCTAGGGATTACAGAAACAGAAAAAACGAGAAACTGGCTTGAAAGTTAAAAGCCCTGCCTTTTTCGATAGCTCCCCCTATTTCAGTCTCCTTTCCTGGACCCTAGCCTCTTTTGCATCTGGAAAGTGTACTTGTCTAGAAGTTAGAATAACTTAGTTCTTTTCTATATGCAGCTGACTTCCTAAGAAACATTTTGATCAATTCACCTATCTGGGCTTCACATCCATTTTCACTGAATAATAAGGACTAACATTTGTGATTATTTACCATGTACTCTGTTTTGAACACTTTGTACACATCAACTCGTTAAATCCTTATAGCATTCTATGAGGATGTAGGTTAAAATATTTCCAACTGATAGATGTGGAAACTCAGACATAAGGAGATCATGTAATTTTCCCAGTTAAGTACAGTTAATAAATGGTAGAGAGGAGAATTGAACTGAGGATGTTGAATACCAGAGTCCCATCTCTTGACCACTTTATACACTGTTTAATGAAAGATGTGTGTGACAAAATTTTCTTGAAATCTTCCCAGGAGGAATGTTCTTTTGCTCTGATATATTTCATTGCTTATGACATAAGACATTGATAAAAAATGCTTGTAAATGTAAAATACTAGAAAACTATATGTGATGTTATTATGATGAAGTCATCAAGATAGATAATCCTGCTAATATGGTTTCCAATAAATAATTTTATAATTTCTAGAATAAATCTGTAGAGATCATTGACTATCTTAAGCAATCAGATCACATATCACTTAAGCTGGTATTCATAATGTAAAACATTGTGCTCATCTAATAATTTAATTACTAGTCCATCAAATGTGCTGAATAAAACTGCAATAACAAAGTCTCTTTGTTCTTCAAAAGAAGAAATTTTTTAAGAACCCGGGGAAGTGAGACTCTGTGTGATATCAGAGTTGTAGCATTGATTTCTGATAGTAGAACAGATAAGATCAAGGGGATCTTATAAAGATAAAGTAACCTAAAAAGGAGCATAAAGAATGATGTACTTTATACTATAAAGTTACAGCAATAAAAATAAGATGGTGTTTCTTAAAAATATAGGCGAATTGATCAATAGGCCCATATATATATTCAAAAGTTTAGTAAATATAGCATCTCAAATCAATGTAGAAAATATGGCATATTCACAAATGGTATTAGCAAACTATTAGAAAAAAAATAAATTATATACTTCTAGTGCAATTATTTTACTTATTATTTATTTACTTTATTTTACTTAAAGCAAAAATAATCAAATGTGAAATATATCTGTTTCTGTGTGTACATGTATGTATATACCTATAAATGTATTTAAAATATATCAAAATATATATAGAAACATTTTATAATCTGGTTGCAGAGAAGGCCTTTCTAAGCAAGAAAAAACTTAGCTACACAAACTCTAATAAAATCAAGCCATATACAAATGTATGATTTCTTTATGAATGAAAAACAAGCAAATTTTGACAAAATATTTGCCACATATTATAGCCAAAGGGTTGATATAAATATGGACATAAATAACAGCTGCAAAATTATTTTAAAAATATGAATAGCACTAAAGAAAACTAAGAGATTGGGGGGGCACCTGGGTGGCTCAGTCAGTTAAGCATCTGACTTCGGCTCAGGTCATGATCCTACGGTTTGTGAGTTCGAACCCCATGTCGGGCTGTGTGCCAGTTCAGAGTCTGGAGCCTGCTTTGGATTCTGTGTCTCCCTCTCTCTCTGCCCCTCCCCTGCTCACGCTTTCTCTCTCTCTCTCTCAAAAATAAATAAACATTAAAAAAATTTAAAGAAAACTGAGATATGGTTATGAAAAAGGAAGTCACAGGAGAAGAATATAAATGTGATAAACATTTCCAAAAAAGTTAACTCCTTAGGATTTAAGAAGATATAAATGAAGACAATTATGAATATTTGTAGACCATTGCATACTGCTTTTTTGTTTTTGTTGTTTTTTAAAGAGCAATCATGAGTTGTGGGCCCATTGTGGAAAAACAGGTAGGTAAGCCTGGCTGTGTATAAATATTAAAAATTCACATACACTTTGGCCCATGAATTCCAAAACTTCCCATTCCTTCTGCTTATAGTGTGCATAAAATTGTGCATGAAATTGTATGTGCACAGGTGTCCAATGTAACAATGAGAAATTGGAATAATTGAGCATAACTAGGGAAATTATTAAAAATAAACTCATGACAGTTTCATGCCATGATGAACTATGAAGTCATTACAAGGAAATGAATGTCTGTAGAAAGAGAATTATTTGTAATATCTCCAGTAGTTTGTGAACTTGGGCATATCAAGATAAATTGAAGCCTTTTATAAATTTCTATGAATATCTCTGTATCCATAACATGTCCACCACATGCACCAGGGGATATTTAGACTACCTCTTGACTACTTTGTGTTTCCAGTCTTTCTAGGCAGTTTAAAAGTGATGTGGGGTGAGAGGGGAAAGCAGGTTTCAAAAAGATGCTCCTTGCTTTTCTTAAGATCTCAGATCCTCCCCTGCAAGTAAGTAGTGATTGTACTGAATGTAAAGAAAGAATAAGAAAATGTATTTAATGGTGATACCAAATATGGTGAAGATAGGTATAAACATAACAGATAACAAGTTTTTTTCTATCACATTTCATTGCATTAGCATGTAGTATCCCACTGATACTCCATCAAGGAAAGACCTTTCCCTGGACCCTGCTATACAGGGCATACTGCCTCACTATGTCTGTACTTTGGAGTAGCTTCCTAGAATTTCTCTGTGTCCCCTGACCATTCAAAGCTGGCAGAGCCATCTGAATGAGGGCCACTACACCCTGGCTGGACCTGAGTGCTCTGGTTCTGTTTCTTTCTTTAGGCAGTCTCTTGACTCTCCAGGTTCCCCCACAATGTCTAGTATTGAACAGATGTCTTAGGGAGCTCTGGGTTTCAGACCTAAAAGTCATCCTAGGTCCCCCATGTGAGGTTCTGGTTAAGCAAAAGTTCTTGACAGGCAGATTGATTCTGCTGATCCACATGATATAATTGATAATTATTTGTTTTTAAGCCACTAAGTTTGGGGTGATTGCATGGCATTAGATAAATACTAAAAGACTCCTGCTCATTCTCCTATATTCTCAAAATTCTTTAAGATATTTTGAGTTTGGATTGAAAGCAGAATTTTCAAGTAGAAATTTTCCAAAGGAAGCTACAAAAAGATCGTGGAGAGCATTAGAGGAAGTAGGATTGGGGGTGGGGGGTTATGAACCGAACTAAAGAAAGCACAGAGAACCCAAAACTAAATCCTGGAGAACATCTATGGATAGAGTGCTGGATGATGAAGGAAAATTACAACAATGATGGAGGAAAATGTCCTGTCAAACTATATGAAGAAATAATTCACACAAACCAAAAAGGAGATCTTTAAGTCACAAAGATTTAGGAAATCTCAAATGAATCACATATAATATGAAAATAATGACATATAAAATACAACTGAATATAACAAATTTTTTTTCTAAATACTTTGAAAAATCATATCAAGAGTAACAGCTACGATACATGATGTTAAAGGAATGTGGTTATACTGGTAGAGAATGTGGGACAAGGAATTGTAGGTTTCAGCTATAAAGGAATTTTCCAATCTAAGATAAATCAGATGTAAAACTGGAAGGATTTTTATGTGGGGTTCTGAACAGTGAATACAAATTCATGTTTAAAAGTACAGAGGGGAGACTCGTACTTTTGAGCAATGTTACATGTCAGAGCATCTGCAGAGGACTTTTTAACAAACTTAGAATGTAGTACATTTATAATTCCCCTTTCTACAGAACTCGGCAGAGAATATGGTTTTTCATATTTTTACAGCTAACAAAGCTGAAGTCCTTGGAAACCAAATAGCTTATCCAATTTAGCACAGCTCTTGAGTGGCAAATTGAAATCTCTACACTTTCAAAGCCATTTGTGTCTTCCTTCTGTTACACCACTATGAAGACTCCATTGAGAAAAATCAAAAGGAGCTGTCACTCTAAAACACAATTAGTGTCCAACAATTTTGTTGAGTGAATGAATGAAAAAAGCAACCTAGCAAGTTCAGTAGAAATCAGCAAGGGAGGAGATTGAGAACTACACTGCCCATAGAGTAGCCACTTCCCACAATGAGGCCAGGGAGAATTTAAAATGTAATTAGTTCCAACTTAAATGTGCGATCAGTGTAAAAACGCACACTGGATTTTGAGTTCTTAATACAAAAAAAGAACATAAAATATTTCATTATTTTTAATATTTATTATCTTTTTATTTATTTTTATTTGTTTGTTTGCTTATTTTACACAGATGGATAGAGAGAATGCACAAGTGGGAGAGAGCGGCTGAGGGAGAGAGAGTCTTAAGTAGGCTCCATGCGTGGGGCTTGATTCCACTACCTTGGCATTATGACCTAAGCCGAAATGAAGAGTCAGACACTCAACTGTCTGAGCCACCCAGGAGCCCTATATTGATTATATCTTTAAAGATATTTTAGGGGCGCCTGGGTGGCTCAATCGGTTAAGCCTCCGACTTCGGCTCAGGTCATGATCTTGCAGTTGATGAGTTTGAGCCCCGCATTGGTTTCTGTGCTGGCAGCTCAGACCCTGGAGCTGCTTTGGATTCTGTGTTTCCCTCTCTCTCTCTCTGCCCCTCCCCCAATCATGCTCTGTCTCTCTCTATCTCAAAAATAAATAAACGCTAAAAAAATTTAAAGATATTTTAGATACATTGGGATAAAAGTAATTTCACTAGTTTTTTTCCAATGTAATCACCAGAAAATTTAGCTACATATATGGCTTGTGTATGTGGCTCATATCATATTTCTACTGTACAGCTTTTATATAGACTATACAGGTAAAACAGTGATATGGGACCATGGAAGAAACCTTCTTTTGCACATGGAAGAATTGACAAGACACCAAGAAGATAAAAGATGTGAAAGCATAGGGGTGCCTGAGTGTTTCAGTCGGTTAGACATCTGTCTTCCGCCCAGGTCATGATCTTGCGGTTTGTAGATTCAAGCCCCAAGCAAGCTGGCAGCTTGGAGCCTGGAGCCTGCTTCAGATTCTGTCTCCCTCTCTCTGCCCCTCCCCCGCTCACACTCTGTCTGTCTCTCTCTCAAAATAATAAGTAAACATCAAAAGAAAAATAAAAGGTGTGAAAGCATAGAACCGGCCATCTAGATATCTAGGCTTAATAGTAGCAGGAACATATTCAGCCAGTATTGCTTCCATCTCACATCAACTTGATATTTCTTTTCCCAGATTTACTGAGATATGTTTGAAAAATTATAGTGTACAAGCGAAGGTATAAAATGTGATGATTTGATACACATATATATTGTGAAGTGATTAGGTTAGACCTCTATCCATCTATAGTTACTGTTTGTCTTATTTATTTATTTTTTTTGGTGGTGAGACCATTCAGTATCTACTACTGTTTTAGCAACTTGCAAGTATATAATACAGTATTGTTAACTGTAGTCACCATACTGTACACTGGAACCCAGAATTTATTCATCTTATGACTGGAAGTTTGTACATTTTGACAAACATCTCCCATTTCTCCCACCTCCTAGCCCCTGACAACCACGATTCTGTTTCTATTAGTTTGGATTTTTTAGATTCTACATACAAGTGAGATGATACATTATTTGTCTTTCTCTGACTTCTCTCACTTAGCACAATGCCCTCAAGATCCATCCGTGTTGTTGCAAATGTCCAGATTTCCTTCTTCCTCATGGCTGAATAATATTGCATTGTATATATACATATATATACACATATATATACATGTATATATATGGCATGATCAGCCCTCCGTGGTTTCCTATTGCCCTTTAGAGAACACCTAGCTTCTTTCTCGCGGTCCTCAAGTCCTCCCAGTCTAGCCTCAAGCCACTTCCAGTTGCTTTTCTTATTCCAGATTTGCTGTAATTTTCAGGTTCTTGTGTACTTCCTCAACTCTGTGGCACTGAATGTGCCTTTCCCTCTCCTTGACACTTTCTCTTGTGCAGCCACAACATTGGGCTCACTTCTCTTCATCTTTCAGGCCTCCTTTTGTCCCAAAGACTATCTTTGTCCCCATTCTATCTCCTACTCAGATAGGAACCCCATGATTCACCAACTTCCTTCTCCAGTTTCTCAGTCCCTAGCTTTCCTGCTTCTGCTACATGTTAGTGTTCAATGCCTTCACTCCCTGCTATGGTATAAGAATCACACAGGATCCTCAGCCCCCAGCAAAGGTCTGACACACACACACACAGTCTTTATCCATCTTCTTTATCCTTTTATTCATAGATAAATACATAAGTTGTTTCTATATCTTAGCTATTGTGAATAATGTTGCAATGAACATGGGAGTGCAGATACCTCTTTGAGATCCTATTTTTATTCACTTTGGATATAGACCCAGAAGTGGATATAGACCCAGAAGTGGAATTGCTGGGTCATATGGTAGTTCTACTTTTAATTTCTTGGGGAACCTCTACATTGTTTTTCATGGTATCTATACCAATTTCCATACCCATTAGCAGTGCACAGGGCTCTCTTTTCCCCTTTGCAGGACTTGTTGTCACTTGCCTTTTTAATACTAGCCACTTCAAAGGGTGTAAGGTGATAGATTTCTCATTGTGGTTTTTATTTGAATTTCCCTGAAGATGAATGATGTTGAGCAAGTTCTCATGTATCTGTTGGCCATTTGCATGCCTTCTTTGAGAGACGATCTATTCAGTGTTTCTGCCCATTTTTAAATCAAGTTGCTTTTTGAAATTGAGCTGTATAATTTCTTAAACATTTTGCATATTAACCCCTGCAAATGGTTTGCAAATGTTTTCTCTCATTCTATACATTGTCTCTTCATTTTGTTGATCTCCACTAGAGTCTTTTGTATTGTTGAAAATTTTTTTTCCAATTATAAATATTGAGAAAAAAAAAACAACTCCTGACCCCATTTTGGTCTCTAGCTACCAGTTCTTTTCCTTTGTTCAATTTATTTCCAAACTCTTTAAAATAATTTTCTATATTTTCTCTTAAATTTCCATCCTCTCATTCTCTCTTGAACCAGGTTTTTGCCTCTTCCACTATCCTGTGATTGCTCTAGCAATGGTTTTCAAAGACTTCCACGTGCTCAATCATTTGGATATTTCTTTGTCTTTATTTTAGTTGCCTTTTTAGAGATAGTTGATTCATGCTTTAAGAGGCATTTTAAGACACTATATTACCTAGTTGTCCCCTAAATATGTTTGGGAACTTGGTAGAATATTGATAAAGGGTTGACATGTTTTTATCCCCAACTTTTATCATTACAGAGACTATTTGTGCCGTCTAGTAATTACATTGTGGATGAAATAACAGATTTTATGCATTTTCCCACCCCATTCAGGACTAAGTACAAAAATGCCCAGTTAAGGTTTTATAAGTCTAGATTCTAGCCAAAGTTCACATTGTATTGGAACGCAGTTAAATAGTATTAGTATTACATAGTTTTCAATGAATATGCCTTTGTGAATGAGCAGAACTTGAAGAGAAGAAAGGAATGGCCAATGAGTATCACCGTAGTCTACTGTGGCTTAAGCATTCATTTTGTGCTTAGGTTTTCTGTTCCTCAATGTCAATAACATGATGATGACGTTTAGACAATTGATAAGTCTATGGGTATTAATTTTCATGAATCACATTTCTACTAAGGTCATGGTTAAGTTGGGAAATGCTCAATTGTATAAGTTTAGGTGACTCGTGACAGATCAAAAGTGGTTGTATAAAACTTGTATCCATATGTTAGAAAATTAACACCAGATATATCTCTATCATAAACCTCTAGCTTAGAGAAAATAAGAAAGGTCCTACCTCATTCCACAGAATATGTAATTAACATCTAGAGAGGAAGATATCAATATTGGCTTATGTGTTTATTTATTACAGAAATTCTAATTATATTCCTATACCTCTCTGCACTGGTGTATGAACTTCTTTGGTCACAGGTACATCTTCAAGATTAGTCTTCTTCAAACAATCTCTCAATGCAGCAAATTTTACTTGGTGAGAGACATATATCAATTTGCTTTTCATATTTAAAGCAGCGTCTTCTACAGTAACCAAAATTTTGTGAGCACCGATTAGGATCCACCAAGGTACATGTGGCTACAGTAAAAGAAGAGTAACTGAAATTACTGATCTCTTATTTAAGAACATATTATTTCTGATTACAAAGAGGTACTATGTGTACATTGCAACAAACTTAGGAAAATGTCAAAAAATAAGAAAACACTAAAATATTATACATTCCCATATATATATATATAATACTTAAATATGTTTTAAATTAATCTGTATTACATTTTTATGTTATATATTATTCTTCTCAACAAGATTTAAAATTTTTAGAACAACATAATATTCCCTGGAAATATATGACAATTCATCCAATTTTTTTCAATTAGGTCATATTTAAATTTTTAATATTTTAGGATTATGATAAGAAGCAAAATTTTAGTACATATTTTAATATTCACATGACACATATTTAAGATAACTGTGGAAGAGTTAGATCCACACCAACAATATATGTAAATTTTTCCCCCAAATAAAATGGTATCCACTGCAATTTTAGTTTTTATGCTACTGGTATTTGTTTTGAACACTTTTTATTTTTTAATTGTTCATATACTTTTCTTGTTATGTTGTTATATAATTTTTTTAAAAAGAATTCATATGAGTTCTTTTTAAAAAAAATTTAAAGACTATTTTTTAGAGCAGTTTTAGATTTATAACAAAATTGAGAGGAAGGTACAGAGATTTCCTATGTGTCCCTGCCCCCATATATGCATAATCTTCCCCATTATCAACATTGTTCACCAGAAGGGTACATTTTTTAGCAAGGATGAACCTACACTGGGAAGTTGGAAACTTTCAAGTTGGAAAGAACTGATGTCTTGAAAATGCTGAGTCTTCCTATCCATAAACATGATTTTTTTCCTTTATTCATCTAATTCTTTGATTCCATTTATTATCGTTTTATAATTTTCCTCATATAGATCATTACATATTTTATTAGACTTATACCTAAGTATTTCATTTTGGGGGGTGTTAATAAATGGTATTGTTTTTAATTTCAAATTCCACTTGCTCATTGTTGTGTATAGGAAAGCAATTGACTTTATATGTTAACCTTGTATCCTATGATCTTACTATAATCACTTATTAGTTCTATCAATTTTTGCTTCATAACTTTATTCTCTGTTATTAGTCATACACTCATTAAGAATTGTTTTGTCTTTTTGAAGAATTACCAAGAGCTCTTCATATTTTAAGGGTAATAATTTTTACCCATTATTTGCAAAACAATTTTTTTCTATAGTTGTGTTTATTTTGTTAATTGTGTTTTTAGATAACAACAGTTTTATTATAAGACAATGCATGCTCATTTTTTAAAATGTAAGACTCTTAATGGTTTTTTTTTTAATTTTTTTTTCAACGTTTATTTATTTTTGGGAAAGAGAGAGACAGAGCATGAACGGGGGAGGGGCAGAGAGAGAGGGAGACACAGAATCGGAAACAGGCTCCAGGCTCTGAGAACAGCAGCCCAGAACTTGACGCGGGGCTCGAACTCAGGGACCGTGAGATCGTGACCTGGCTGAAGTCGGACGCTTAACCGACTGCGCCACCCAGGCACCCCTAAAATGTAAGACTCTTACAATTAAACATACAGAAATATACAGAGCAGTTAATGTAGTATTCCACCTTCACTGTAAGATATTCTTGCATGAAATCTTTTCATTTTTCTATTTTATTTATTATAGTATTTTCTCTTTAAATCAATAATAATTATCAGAAATGTAGTTAACTTCATTTCTCCTAAATCATTAATAATTATCCCCTATTGTTTTTTGAAATATTCTCTTCATGCCTTGAGATGATTTCATGATATTCTTAGTGATGCTGTACTCTAAATTCTCACAAACTCTAGGCCTATTTTGAACTATTTATTCTATTTGGTAAGCATATGTGGATATTTGGAACAAAAACAAATAGCTAATCAAGATATATATAGAAAAAATGTGATTTATTATATTTTATTTCTTTATATATAAATTAAGAAAAAAGTAAAATAAAACTTGCAGAACAGTGCCCAAACACAAATACTCAATGAAGAGTGCTATTGAAAATTAAGCCCTTGTGTAAACATCATCCAGATCAGAAAGTAGAACATTGGTGTCATCACTTTGTGCTCCCTCTCAATCATATTCCATTCTACTCTTTCATTTTCAAAATAAACCATTATCTTGACATAATATTTTTTCTAAGTTTGCCGATTTTAAAATTTATGTGAATGCAATGGCACAGTATATACATCTTCATGTCTGAATTCCTTTACTGAAGATTTGTTTTAGAGATTCATCTATGTTTTATGTAATTAGTTGTTTCAAATTTATTATAATGTAGTGGTTTTTGTATATTATTTTGTATAATTATCTGTATTTATTGACCTGATCATATATTTTCTCCTGTAATCTGTTCATGTGGTGACATTGATTTTAGAATTCTACACTAATCTTGCAATCCATGAATTTCAAGCAACTTTTCTGATATTGCTGGGTTTTGATTCTAGTTATTTTTTTAAAGATTTCTGTGTCCATATTCATGAGTGAATTTGGCCTTTAATTTTCTTTCTCAGGATGTCCTTATCAGTTTTACACCAGGTAATGTGTATCTCACAAAATGAGTTAGAAGAATCCCTTCATTTTATATTCTCTGAAATAGTTCATGTATAATCAGTTACATTTCCTTTTTAAAGTTTGGTAGAATTCAACAGTGAAGCCATCTGTATCAAATATTTTCTTTGTAGGAAGTTTAATTATTATGGGCTCTATTCCATTAATGAGTTTAGAAGTATTTATATTTTCTTTTTCTTTTTTTGGTCAGATTAATTTTGTTGTATTCTTCAGAAATTAGCCATTACAAATAAATTTTTGAATGCATTATCACAGAGTTGTCCATAATATCATTACAATATAATTTTGCTACCTGTAGCAATGCATTAATATCTCTGATAAAGTTCATTTTTGCCTCCTCTCTTTCTTTCAGTTTTGGTAAAGCTTTATTGATTTCTTTTTAAGAGAATTTTTAAGTTCTACTCTCTTAGCAACTTTCTTTTTTTTCTTAGCAACTTTCAAATATACAATACTATAATTAACTACGGTCACCTTGCTGTAAAGGCCTATGACTTATTCATTTTTAAAGCTTTATTAATTTTACTAGTCTTTCCGAAAACAAAAGTTAGCTTTTATGATTGTGTCTAGTGTCTGCTGATGTCTTATTATATCTTTATAACTTTGGATTTAATTTGATTTTCTATTTCTAACTTCTTGAATTAAATTTCATTTACATTTTTAAAATTAATTCTTTTTAGATACATGAATATAATGGTATAAATTTCCTGTAAACACTACTGTTGCTTTATTCCATGAGCTTTGTGTTATCTCATTTTTATTACCATTAGATAAAATATCTCTAGTACTCATTGATATTTGTTATTTGAATTAGGTCAAGTTTTGTTAGTCTTCATGTTTATATCTTCTTTATTCTTACATTTATATTGTTGCTTTTCTCTTAAAAAAATTTTTTTAATGTCCATTCATTTTTTGAAGACATAGAGAGACAGAGCATGAGCGGGGGGGGGGGGGGGGGGAGAGAGAGAGAGGGAGACACAGAGTCCCAAGCAGGCTTCAAGCTCTGAGCTGTCAGCACAGAGCCTGATGTAGGGCTGGAACCCACGAACCATGAGATCATGACCTGAGCTGAAGCTGGACACTTAACAGACTGAGCCACCCAGGCGACCCCATTTTTCCCTTTGTTCATGTAACTGACGAAAGTGTGTTATTATCACCCATTGTTCTAATGTTCTCTGTTTTTTTTATATTTCTATCTTTTTTCTTACATATTTCAAGCCAAAGTCATTTGTTGCATTAAATTTATGGTTGCAATATTATCCTGTTGAATTGAATCTTTTATTACCATGAATGTCTCTAGGAATGCACTTTTTTCTTACTGTCTACTTCATATAATATTAATATAGCTACTTCACCATGCTTTTGTTGGGTTTTTACATCTTTTCCTATCCTTTAGATTTTATCATTTTAAGTTTATTTATTTTTTTTTTGGAGACAGAGACAGTGTGAGCAGGGGAGGGTCAAAGAGAAAGGGAGAGAAAGAGAATCGCAAGCAGGTTCTGCACTGCCAGCACAGAGCTCGACACAGGGCTCGAACTCACAAAACTGTGAAATCATGACCTGAGCCAAAATGGAGAGTCGGACCTTAGTCACTGAGCCACCCAGGTGCCCCTAGATTTTTATAATTTCTATTTTTTCATATATTAGATATTTCTCATGTAAACTATTCACTATATTCAAAACTATATTCACTATATTCAAAAGATTCACTTTTGTTTTTTAACTGCACATTAATATTTATAATAGCAATATAATGGGTAAAATATATTCTGCTATGTTTTCTGTCTTCTTTTGTATTTATTGGTTACTTTTTATAATCCCATCTTCTCATTTACTATGTGTAGTTATATTATCTTTTATTATTATTTTACTTTTTATGCTAGAAGTTTCAAATTATCAAAGTCTTATAAAAAAATTTGTTTTTCTGTGTTTCTAAGTTCCATGCAGAAAATCATTCTTTCTGGCCAAATAGTGCTTTTAAGAATTCCCTTAATATACGAGTTCTGATTTTGAAATCTGTTTTTATTGGACTGAAAATAACCTTATGTTACCTTCACTCCTGAACAGTATTTTCATTTGATACAGAATTCTAGATTGCAGTTATTTTCTTTCAGGACTCTGAAGATTTCACTGCATTGTCTTTTGACTTCTTTCCCTGTTGTCTTTTTTGAGAAGTCAGCTTCCAATTTAACATACGATTCTTTGAAAGTGATCTGTTGTTTTCTTCAAATTTTGCTTTACTTTATTGTTTTAGGGTTTTGTTTTTGTTTTTGCAGTTAACTATGCTTTTTCTTTCTTCCTTCCAACCTTCCTTCTTTATTTTCTCCCTGCCTTCCTTCCTACTTTCCTTCATCTTTCCCTCCCTCCCTCACTTTTTCCCCCTTATTTTCAACCTCTTGTTTCATTCAGGATATTTTCTTCTGGTTCATCTTTCATCATCATTAAATATCTCACCAATTATGCATAAACTACTATTCGACACATTCATTACATATTTCATTTTGCTTTATATATTTCTCAGTTCGGGAATTTTATTTTTATTCTTTGTTATAGTGTTCACTTCTATGCCAAGTTTTTACTTTGTTTTTATTTATTTAAACAAAAACACAGTTATTTTAAAGTCTGGGTCTGGTAACTTCATCATCTGGATCCCTTGTTCATCTGTTCTCTTGTGCTGATGAAGCATCAGAACTGATTTTTGATAGGATAGTCCTGTTTTCACTTTTTCCTGATTAATTTTGTTACATACATTGTTTTTAAATTTATTTATTTTGAGAGAGAGAGAGAGAGAGAGCAAGCAGCGAGGTCAGAGAGAGAGGGAGAGAGAGAATCCCAAGCAGGCTCTGCCCTGTCAGCATAGAGTTGGACATGGAGATCGAACCCACGAACTGTGAAATCATGACCTGAGCCAAAATCAAGAGCTGGCTGTTTAACCAACTGAGCCACCCAGGCGACCCTGTCACATACATTTTTAATGAATAATCAAGAAAATAGCTTGAGGTCTAGAATGATATTATCTTTCTCCAGAAATGACTTATTGTTCCATTTAGTATTGTTCCAGGGCTACCAGCCAACCTTCCTGGGTAATCTTAAACCATTTATGGAACTTAAGATAATGTAAAACTGGGCATTCGTTCCTGGGATGACTGGACAGTTGGACTAACGTCCTGTTAACTTAGACCTAGCTTGTAGTTTTTTGGGTTCCTCAGCCAAAACATACCAGTATTTCCATAATTCTCCCTCCTTCACAGACTGAATTATAATTTTTGCCCCAAAGGTAGCACAAGGCTATCAGATTTCTGCTCTTCAACTTCTTTCTTGCCTTTTTAAGAATAGATAGATGCTTCTAGGGAGAAGAGCTGTTTCAGAGGTTGATCTCAACACAATCTCTTCACTGTAACTTTTAATTGACCAGTTTACTCTGTAATGCCTTTAACCAATTGTTTTATGGTATTTTTTCTTTTTGTCCATCTATCTCCCTCAGTACATAGGAGAGGTTATATGAAAAAATTGTTATAATTTTATAGTGTGCTTTAACATCAAGTTGCTATGTGAAACAGACTATGATTTTATAGTGTGTTGTAACAACAGGTCGAGCAAACAAACCACTATTCTTATTTTTCAAAATCTTTGTATGGTGCATATGGATAGTTCTTTCTAACTGCGGAGTGAAGATGAGCTGGTTGCCATGGACTTTAAGCTTGAATTTGAATGCTGGTATTTGTTAGTTGTGTAACTTTGGGTAAGTTCTAAGAGCCTTAGTTGCATCATCTCTAAAATAGAGACAATGGTACCTCATTCACAGAGTCTTTGTGAAACATGATGAGTTAACATGTAAACAAAGTTTACAACAGTGCTTGGAACATAATAGTTTCTCACAGATTAAGAACTGTTATTAATTAATGGTGAACAAAAGACTATAGTTGAAGCTAAATCATTGTTAACTACAACTTTTAGACCAGGCAGTGTGCTCTTTCTGGAGGTAAAGCAAAACACTGAGGCAAAGAGATAAATACACAGGCATGAAAAGAGAGAGAGAGAGAGAGAGAGAGAGAGGAAGAGAGAGAGAGAGAGAGGTTAATTAAGTACCATAATAGAGAAATATATTGGGTCCAATGTGTGAACAGGTTAAGTGTTTGCTTTTGTCATGGTTGTTGTATCATAAAAAAGTGATATGAAAAAGTAGACCTTAAAAAATTAGTAAGGGTTATTCAAATGAACAGAAGCAGTATAAAAAGGACATGAAACAGGCAGACAAAGTAGTATGATTCTCATCCTAGAGTTGAAAGGGAATATGATATGTTTAGGTTCAAAAACTAATAATAAAACAAATAGTTTTCATTCATTGAAACCTACTATGTGTCAGGTATTTTTTTAAATATGTTTTACATGTAATCTCATTTAATTACTCTAAAACTTTGAGGTAGATGCTGTTCAGATACGAAACCTGAGGCTTTTGGGTCACCTGGATGGCTCAGTTGGTTGAGCGTCCAACTCTTGATTTAGGCTCAAGTCATGATCCCAGGGTCATGAGATCGAGACCCTGTCTGGCTCCAGAACATGCCCCTCTTACCCTGCTCTCTCTCTCTCTCAAATAAAAAACAAACAAACAAACAAACAACCTCAGGCTTTCAGTGACCAAATAAATTGCCGACGTTTGCTGCAAAACTAATACATGCTTAACCCAGCTTTCAACATTTTAAATATTTAATCCATGGCCTCTACAAAAAAAGTTGGAAACTGGGGCTCCTGGGTGGCTCAGTCAGTTGAATGTCTGACTTTGGCTTAGGTCATGATCTTGCTATCTGTGAGTTCTAGCCCTGCATCGGGCTCTGTGCTGACAGCTCAGAGCCTGGAGCCTGCTTCAGATTCTGTGTCTCCCTCTCTCTGCCCCTCCCCAACTTGTGCTCTGTCTCTCTCTCTCTCTGTCAAAAATAAATAAACATTAAAATAAAAAGTTGGAAACTGACATACCGGATATTGTCTCAAACTAGATACTCATGGTAGACTTGGCTGCCTCTAGGACCCTTAATTATTTTATGATTATAGAGGAACCTGAAGATGTGAAAATTGGAGGTTGACTACAGAATGACAAAATGGAATTCTGTTAAGATGAATATGTGTACACATACAAAGAATCATTAGTAATAAATACTTGTTAATATACTGTACATATGTTTAACAAATGGGTTTCCAGACTTCACCTGAATGTAGGAAAAATTTTACCTTAGACAAATTTAAATAAAATAATTTTAGCCTCTTTATGTTGAATTATTTGTCAATTCCCTGGACTTTGATGTCTTAACTCAAAGTTAAGTAAGTGGGTATTTTATATCACTTTCTGTTCCCCATCTCTTACCCACCTGTATTCAGGTCTTAGAATTAAATCCTTGTTTTCTTTTGTATTCCTCAAATATTGTTAGTTTGGCAAGAGTTACTTAAATCTTTTCTTATGGTTAGTGCCTGGATCTCTACTATTGAAGAGACTTCATATCAGTTAATAGTACCCTCATATGAAAGTCATAAATGTTCTAATGTATTAATATTTGTGTTTGATTTGTTCCTTGGCTTATTCAAGAAAGTATAATTCTTTAAGTCAGGTGGGTAAAAATATAGAAAGGAATTATGACTAATTTGCAAATTACCTTAACTAAGGTAAATTAATTAATTAAACTAATCATTGCCACAAAGGAAGCATTAACATGGGATTTGTCATACATCATCTTTCTGGATTAGTGGGGAAGATATTTAGTTATCTGTGAAATCCTAGCCAATTGAAGAAGGTTATTTATTTTAACGAGCTCCACTTTTCTTCCAACATTTTATCATAATTCTCAAGTAACCAAATCAACTTGATTTTAAATTTAATAAACTCTAGGGGCAACTGGGTGGCTCAGTTGGTTAAGCATCTGACTTCAGCTCAGGTCATGATCTTGCAGTTTCACGTGAGTTTGAGCCCCAAGCCAGGCTCTGTGCTGTCAGCTAAGAGCCTGGAGCCTGCTTCAGATTCTGTGTCTCCCCCTCTCTCTCCCCCTCCCTTGCTTACATTCTGTCTCTCTGTCTCTCTCTCAAAAATAAATACTTTTTTAAAATAAAAAAAAATAATAATTGTAATAAACTCTAAGAGCACTGGGACGGATACTGTCTTCTCATAAACATTTCAACACAGGTGAATGTCTCTCCTCCACTATTTTAGACTCAGCTTCCCATTCACCATGCAATATGTCATAAAGTTTCCAAGGCCACCATGTTTCTGCCATTCAAGATCCATTTTGACACATCTTAACAACTGGCTCTACAGGGAAACCATCTTGTATTTCTTCTCCTCAACTATTTCCTCTCCCCCTTTTTTGTTTTTTACTTCTTTTTTTCCCATTTCTCGAAATACTGCAATATGATATTCAAAGTGGTAAATATTTTTCTTACATTATCTCTGAATCTTTGCAAAGCCTTACAAAATTAATTATCTTACCATCCATTGTACAGTTAAAAGAATTAAAGCTTCTCCACAATCACAAAGGAGCCTCAGGTCCTTAATATAAACTCTGATCTATTTGATGGCAAACTCACTCTATAAATCACTATAGTACGCTGTTTTCACTATCTCTGTGGATTATATTACTCTTGTACTAAAACACTGCTTAAAATACTGTTCATTCTGTTTTAACCATCATCAGCATTGTTCTCTATCAATTTTCTGTAATTCACTTTCCAGCATGGTATCACTCTGCTTGGATCAAACACTCATCTTACATCTTCACAAAGTATCCACTTAGATTGAACAGTTTTTATAGCTTCTTTAGAGACTTGAAGGTTTTGCCAATAGCCAAACCACACCATTGTGCAATTGGTACTATTACTCTATGAACTCTTTCAAAGCCACTCGCTCTGATACCTTGTATTACTTTTCCTATTTTTTAGTCTAGCAAGGGCCAAATATATAGCATTCTGTCCGTTTCAGTAGACGTTATAATTTAGTATCTGTTTGAATGATCAAAAAGTAAAGGAAAGTTTGTGGTCATATTCCTAGACCAAGAGTCTTCATTGCATTATTTAAAGCTTTCTGCAAAGCTCAGCAAATGTTGAGTTTGATGGTATAGATCCTGTACATCCGAACCCTTTACATCTAAAGTCCAGCTATCTTCCCATGTGGCCTCACTGCTTTTCACCAAATAATCTATTCAGCTTTTACATTAACCTCAGTGCCTTCTATAGAAAACCTGATGAAATATAAGGAACAAATATGCTAGGATCTTGCACTCCAGTATTTATATTCTACTCACCACATATAGTATAATAAGTGTGACCTTGAAAACCTCTGATGTAATTTTCCTCTTCTTAAAAAGAGGCAATAAGAGGTATCTGATAACGTTATCTGGAAGGTCAGATTAGATATCTACATGAGAAGTTATGAAATGGGGTTTGGCACATTCTAGACACTCGTATTTAATTATCTGCCCTTTCTTTCTCTCATCTTCCAGAGTCTAAATACAAGAGTCTTATCCCTAATTTCAAACCTCTTCATCAGAGAATTCAGGACATTTTCCCAAACCTCTACAATTGCTAGGCCATAATCCCACCATTCTTGCTATTTAAAGCATACTTATATAAATCTTCTAAATCAAGCAATTTATTGACTTATCTGAGTTTAATCAACAATATTTTTAAGTATGCCTAGAGAATTACTGAGTCTTTCTTTTATTTCTGTTTCCTTAGTGTCCAGCATTGTGCTCAGATTACTAGCCACTCATTGTTACGTGGTTATTGCTTGACATGCTAGCCCCATGCACCTCAACATCCTCCCTAATCATATTTGAGGTCCTTACTTCCTCAGTCCCCTTTCATTACTAATAATAAGTATAATAGTAACAACCATAATAATTATAATAGTACCCAAATTGATAGACTAATTTTTAGTTTGTAGGACTAGTTACTGGTACATTATTGCACTAAATCCTAATTGCAGTCTTTTGAGGTACATACAATTAACAAGTACATTTTACAGCAGACATTTTATTCTTAAAAAAATGTGGTTGTTATTGATTCTGCTTACATTTTCTGTTTTATTGTTAAAAACTTTGGTAAATCACTTAAATTCTCTGAGTGGCAAGGTTCACAAGCTATTAAGTAGGAAGCTAGTAATAAAATCTAAATCTTCTAAGTTTGGGGTGCCGGGATGGCTCAGTCAGTTAAGCGTCTGACTCTTGATTTGGGCTCAGGTCATGATCCCTTGGTTGGTGGGTTCAAGCCCCTCATCGGGCTCTGTGCTGACAGTGTGGAGCCTGCTTGGGATTCTTTCTCCCCCTCTCCTGTCTCTGCCCCTTCCCAGATCTCTCTCTCTCTCAAAATAAATAAATAAAATTTCAAATAAAATAAATCTTCTAAGTTTGAATTAAATTCTCTTTCTGTTACGTGTTCTACCTTTTGAAGTTCCAACTTTCTAGGTCCAAATACGAATACTTCTGCATATCAATTTACATCTTCGTTGTTAGAGAGCCTGGATTACCACAGAGGATACACCTCTCAAGAAAATCATATAATCACCATGAAGCACTTTATTGCACTACGTATTTTAATTATTTTTAATTGATCCATAAAGCCAATGCTGGAGTGCCTGGGTAGCTCAGTCAGTTAAGCAGCTGACTCTTGTTTTCAGTTCAGGTCAGGATCTCATGATTGGTGAGTTAAAGTCCTGTGTCAGGCTCTGCACTGACGGTGCAAAGCTGCTTGGGATATTATCTCTCTCCTTCTCTTTCGGTCCCTTTCCCACTCATGCTTGCTGTCTCTCTCTCTCTCTCCCTCAAAATAAATAAATAAACATTTAAAAAAATAAAGCCATTGCTTAATTGCTTTACTAATGCATTAACTAACTCAACAAGGATTTTTTTTTTGCAGTACTATGCCTTTATTTGACATTTTATTCCTGCTGTGCTTCATTGCCCAGAATATTCTGAGACTGTAGCCTGGATCAAGTTGTAGATTCTGTTATTAATATCACAAGAGATATATTCTGTTATTCTCAATCATTCATCCTCCCTGGGTCCAATTTATTATGAAGCCTTCACTTCTGAAGTTTGCAAATAAATTTTTAAAATTATATTTAAAAAAATAATGTAAATATCTAAAAGAAATCAAGGCCAAAGGATCTACCTGAATCATTTCATTTTATCTACATATTAATTTTCAAATTGAGTTGAGTACATTAGTATAACACTATTCTATATGAGTAAACTGAAATTCAACATAATCAAGAGACTTCTTGAATTGACAAGATTGTTAAGAAACTGCATTTTCTACTTCATAATCTGGTGTTTCTATTTTTAGCTGTAAGCTCTATGTTACATATAAACAAACATCTATTTTACCTGGTAGAATGAAGGTCACATAACACAGAAAATGGAGGAAATAGTAAAAGATCTTCATTCTGCAGAAAGAAGTTGCTGAAAGATTTGGTAACAAAATCTAGAGACTAGCTTTCCAAAAAGCCAAAAGACATTTACTATTTATAGTTTTCTAACGGAAGAAAGACTCTTTATCCGGAAATTGTTTTAATTTGGTGTACTTGTCTTTGCACCATTGACTAGGGCTGTGGGTAGAATTACCCAAATTGAGAATACTTGAGATCATTGATCTTTAGAGAGGAATCTCTATGTGGAAGCAGCCTGTACACATGACATCCTTGTATCGATGGTGATCAGTTAAACATCAACATAAAGGACATGCATGGAGTGGGTTTAAGGGAAATACCTACCATTTTAGATGTAAAACAACTGAACATTACCATGTTGGTTAAACTCCTGTTTACTTTTCAAAATACATTCTAGTCTCTAATTCGGTATACAATATCATCAATATGTCCATATATCCCAAATTCTGACTTATATTCAGTTATCCCATTGATTTCCCTAAACTATTAATTTACCAAATAACAGATAGGAGGCCTCACTTTTGTCATTAATTTTCACTATATTCTTTTCAGATGCAACTTGAATATTTAGGGAGCTCTGCTTTTTCCTAGAAAAGCGCAATTAGTCTCCATTCATTTTAAGTTTTTTTATCATAGTAATATAGGTACACAATAAGGATTGAAAAAAAAAAGATCTTGTAATGAATAGAAATAATTTCCTATTCAATCTCCTTATTTTAGATCTTCTTATTAACATAAGAATTAGGACCCAGCTTAATACTTTGTCCTTGCCTGCCAACTACAGAATGTATCTTTTGGTTTCCCCCAAGAAAAATGTGGATTCAGATCACTTACACTCCTGTGCTGTTCTGTTCCTCAAATATTTGAAAGTTATATTAATTTTTGAAAGTTCTTTAGTTTATCTTCAAATATTTAAACACTTTTTTCCCACCAACGTTAGCCACAACATTCAACTTTCTCTATTTAAAAAAATGATATTAGTTCCCTTGCCATTTCCTCCAACCTTCCTCCCTACTTTGCACATCTCATTCACCTGTTGTTATACATTGCCTTTTACCTTTGTCTGGGATAATGTTTGCATTCTGAATGGAGGCACTTAAGCTTTATATTGAAATACTGTGTTACAATAAGCAGTATGGATTTTATTGCCTTTTTAATGCACCTGATGTGGCAACACTGTGCTAACCAAAGACAAATGTTGGTTTCAAAATTAAGTGAATTATTACCATTATTTTACTATTTGTCTTCTTGTTTTCTTTTATTATTATCTCTCTCATTTTTTTTCTCAAATGTTTTCAAGTATTATAGTTTTCATTGTTTAACTTTTGGTTCTGACACTTTGGAAAAATTTTTTTTCCTGTAGTTTTCTTTTAGATGTGAATAAAAAATATAAATAATGGTCAGTCCTCATCCTCAAGTTTATCCCAGTATGAAAGGCTCTTCCTGTGCCTTTGTTCTAAGAGTTTCTGAACCTGTTTAGCTACACTGAATCTACTGTTATTTGTATCTCCTGTATTCTTCTTTTGTTTTTTCTCTCCATCCAGGAATGTTCTTTAAAAAAAAAAAGATAGGAAATGCAGGAATTTCCATGCAAGGAAATATTTCTATTCTGCCCTCATATCTGATTATTTGGATGTAAAATCTATGTTCAAAATCATGTGAAGTCATTAGCCACTTCTATTATACAGTCTTCCTGATGAGAAATCCAAAATTAGGTTAGCTCCTTTTAAATGGTTTGATTTTTTTTGTTCTTTCACGACACTTTTTAAGACATTCTCTTTATAATTTGTAACCCAAATTTTATAGTCACACATTTCCTGGTGTGAACTTGTTTTTTTATGAGTTAGATCTAGAACCAGTGAGCCTGTATCTTCAAATCTAGGAATTGTTCTCTTCTCTTTTTATATTTTTTTCCTCTGATGAACACTTTCTCTCCTTATTTGTATATTTATTTTCTCGCTTTAGGGGATTTCTTTTGGTCAAATGCTGAAATATCCCTCTCTAGTTTTGTCTTTACTATCTTATTTTCATGTCTACTTATGTTGCCATTTTATGATTTAAATATCTTTCACTCTTTGGTGTTACTATTTTTTTTAGCAATCATATTTAAGATGTAAGTGCCCTTATCTGTTTCTCTGTTCTTTTGCCATAGAAGCTGTTTTTGTTTTGTTGATGTAAGGTCTTTTTGAATCCCTCTCCAAATATATTTAAAAGAGTTTTTTATTTGTGTTATTCTTTTTTCATTTAACTATTTTCTCAGTATCTAGAGGTCTGTTTGGTGTTGTTATCTTAGTTACTCATGCCATAGCTTTTACATATTGTTGTAAAACCAGTTCTAGGATGAAGAAATGCGATACCTTGTGGATGTAGATTGGAAAGCTTCCTTTAAAGTGAGCAGAAGGGCTTAGAACTCTCAATGTCTTGGGGGGGGGGGGAGTTCCTTTTTACTGGGACACAAATTCCTATACTAAAAATCTTAGATTTCTCCACATGATTTCTTTATTGGTCGTGGTTTTATTTAAACAAAACTAAAAACTCCATTAGGGAAGAACTGTATTTCTCTTGTTTGACACTGAATCTCCAATATTTAGGAATCTTTTTATTAGAGTAGATATAATCCAGATGAATTTCTTTGGCATCTTTGTAAAAAATCAGTTGATTACATACATTGAGTTTGTTTCAACATTTTACTTTCTGATTCATTCTGATTCATTCTCTCCTCTATGTCAATACCAAATTCTCTTTTTGAATCTTTATAGTAAAACTTGAAATCAAGTAGTGTCATCTCTACAACTTAGTTCTCAATCTTCAATTCCTGGTTATTTTTGGTCTGGTAAATTTTCACACAAATTTTTAAGTAAGATTGTCAATACCTATTTTAAAAGCCAGCTGGTATTTTGGTTGGGATTTTATTGAATCTGTAGTCCCACATGATGAGATTTGGCATTTTAACATTTCCAATGCTTGATCAATATGTATCTCTTCATTATTTACTTCTCTCTTTTTTCTAAAGTTTTCATTTAAACATTTAACTAGTTAGTTAACTAATATAATATCAGTTTCAGGAGTAGAATTTAGTGATTCATCACTTACATATAACACCCAGGGCTCATCATAAAAAATTCCCTCATTAATACCCATCACCCATTTAGCCCATCCCCCCACCAACCTCCCTCCAGCAATCCTCAGTTTGTTCTCTATAGTCAAGAGTCACTTATGGTTTGCCTCCCTCTCTTCTTCTTTTCCCAAACCCTAAGGTTCATCTGTACTGTTTCTTAAATTCCACATATGAGTAAAATCATATGGTATTTGTCTACTCTGACTGACCTATTTCATTTAGCATAATACACTCTAGCTCCATTCAAATCATTGCAAATGACAAGATTTCATTCTTTCTGATGACTGGCTAATATTCCATTCCAATATTCCATTCCACACATATATACATATATACACACACATGCACATTCCACATCTTTATCCATTCAACAGTTGATGGACAGATTGGCTATTGTTGATAATGTGGTTATAAACATCAGGGTGCATGTATCCTTTAGAATCTATATTTTTGTATGCTTTGGTTAAATACCTAGTAGTATAATTGCTGGCTTGTAGGGTAGTTCTATTTGTAACTTTTTGAAGAAACTCCATACTGTTTTTCAGAGTGGCTGCACCAGTTTGCATTCCCACCTTTCATTGTTTACTTCTTCAATTCCTCTCAGCAATGTATTTGTCAGTGTATAGGGAAGTAATGCATATATTCTCTCTTTGTTTTGAATACTTTCATATGTAGTATTTTTGAATCCTTTCTTTTTTTTCTTAAAATATTTGGGTTAGTTTTTTTTTATTATTCAAATCCAAGTTAATTAATATATAGTGTAATAATGGTTTCAGGAGAAGAATTTTGTATTAATCACTTACGTATGATACCCAGTGTTCATCCCAACAAGTGCCCTCTTTAATGACCATCACTCATGTAGCCTATCTCCCACCCACATCCTTCCAGCAAACCTCAGTTTGTTCTCTATAGTTAATAGTCACTTATGGTTTGCTTTTCTCTATGTTTTTGTCTTAATTTTCCCTCTTTTCCCCTATGTTCATCCATTATGTTTCTTAAATTCCACCTGAGGGAAATCATATAGTTGTCTTTCTCCAACAGACTTAGTTCACTTAGCATAATACATTCTAGTTCCATCCACATTGTTGCAAATGGCAAGATTCCATTCTTTTTGATTGCCTAGTAATATTCCATTATATTTATCTCACATCTTCTTTATCCATTCATCAGTTAATGGACATTTGGCCTCTTCCCATATTTTGGCTACTGTTGATAGTGCTGCTGTAAACATTGGGGTGCAAGATTCCCCTTCAAATCAGCATTTTTGTAATCTTTGGATAAATACCTAGTAGTATAATTGCTGGGTCATAGATTAGCTCTATTGTTTATTTTCTGAGTAACCTCCGTACTGTTTTCCAGAGTGGCCGTACCAGTTTGAATTCCCACCAACAGTGCAAAAATGTTCATCTTTTTCTGCATCCTTGCCAATATCTGTTCTTTTCTGAGTTATTTTTAGCCGTTCTGACAAGTGTGAGGTGGTAGTTCATTAAGGTTTTGATTTGTATTTTCCTGATGATGAGTGATATTGAGCATCTTTTCGTGTGTCTGTTAGCCATCTGGATGTCTTCTTTGTAAATGTGTCTATGCATGTCTTTTGCCCATTTCTTCACTAGATCATTTGTTTTTTGGGTGTTGAGTTTGATAAGTTCTTTATAGATTTTCGATACTAACCCTTTATCTGATACGTAAGTTGGAAATATCTTCTCCCATTCCGTCAGTTGCCTTTTAGCTTTGTTGATTGTTTCCTTTACAGTGCAGAAGTTTTTTTTATCTTGATAAGGTCCCAATAGTTCATTTTTGCTTTTATGTCCCTTGGCTCAAGAGACATGTCTAGTAGGAAGTTGCCGTGGCCAAGGTCAAACAGGTTGTTGCCTGTTTTCTCTTCTAGGATTTTGATGGTTTCTTTTCTTACATTTAGGTCTTTCATCAATTTTGAGTTTATTTTTGTATATGGTGTAAGAAAGTAGCCCAGGTTCATTCTTCTGTGTGTTGCTGTCCAGTTTTCCTAACACCATTTGCTGAAAAAGACTGTCTTTTTCCATTGGATATTCTTTCCTGCTTTGTCAAAGATTAGTTGGCCATACATTTTTCAGTCCATTTCTCGGTTCTCTATTCTGTTCCATTGGTCTATGTGTCTGTTTTTGTGCCAATACCACACTGTCTTAATGATTATGGCTTTGTAATGCAGGTTAAAGTCTGGGATTGTGATGCCTCCAGTTGTGGTTTTCTTTTTCAACCTTACTTTGGCTATTCAGGGTCTTTTGTGGTTCCATACAAATGTTGGAATTGTTTGTTTGGCTATGTGAAGAATGCTGGTGTTATTTGATAGGAATTACACTGAATGTGCAGATTGCTTTGGGAAGTGTCAACATTTTAACAATATTTATTCTTTCAATTTGTGAGCATGGAATGTTTTTCCATTTCTTTGTATCTTCTTCAATTTCATTCATAAGCTTTCTATAGTTTTCAGCATACAGATATTTTACCTCTTTGGTTAGGAATTTAGGAGGCAAGCTGTCAGTTTTTCCCCATTGAGGGTGATATTAGCTGTTGAGTCTTTTGTATATGACCTTTATGATGTTGAGGTATACTCCTTCTATCCTTACTTTCTTGAGTGTTTTTATCAAGAAAGGATGCTGTATTTTGTCAAATGCTTTTCCTGCTTCTATTGAGAGGGTCATATGGTTCTTATCCTTTCTTTTATTAATGTGATGTATCACATTGATTGATTTGCGGATATTGAACCACCCCTGCAGCCCAGGAATACATCCCATTTGATAGTGGTGAATAATTCATTTAATGTATTTTTGGATTCAATTTGCTATTATCTTGTTGATGATTTTTGCATCCATGTTCATCAGGGAAACTGGTCTGTAATTCTCCTTTTTAGTGGGTTCTTTGTCTAGTAATGCTGGCCTCATAGAATGAGTATGGAAGTTTTCCTTCCATTTCTATTTTTTTTGGAACAGCTTAAAAAGAACGGATATTAACTCTTCCATGTTTGGTAGAATTCCCCTAGGAAGCCAGCTAGCCCTAGACTCTTGTTGGCTGGGAGAATTTTGATTACTGATTCCATTTCTTTACTGGTTATGGATCTGTTCAAATTTTCTATTTCTTCTTGTTTCAGTTTTGGTAGTTTATGTGTTTCTAGGAATTTGTCCATTTCTTCCAGATTGCCCAATTTTTTGGCATATAATTGTTCATAATATTCTCTTATTATTGTTTTGTATTTCTGTGGTGTTGGTTGTGATTTCTACTATTTCCTTCATGATTTTATTTATTTGGGTCCTTTCCTTTCTCTTTTTGATTATTCTGGTTAGGGGCTATCAGTTTTGTTAATTCTTTCAAAGAACCTGCTCCTTGTCCTTGTTTCATTGATCCATTCTTTTTTTTCTTTTTTGCTATCATTGATTTCTGCTCTAATGTTTATTATTTCCCTTTTTTAGTTGTTTTGGGACTTTATTTTCTGTTCAATTTCAAGCTCCTTTGGATGTAAGCCTAGCTTGTGTATTTGAGACCTTTCTTCCTTCTTTAGGAAGGCTTGGATTGCCATATACTTCCCTCTTATGATCACTTTGCTGCATCCCAAAGATTTTGGACTGTCGTGTTTTCATTTTCATTGGTTTCCATGTACTTTTTAATTTCCTCTTTAAAATCTTGGTTAACCAATTCATTCTTTTTTTTTTAATATGAAATTTATTGTCAAATTGGTTTCCATACAACACCCAGTGCTCATACCAACAGGTGCCCTCCTCAATACCCATCACCCACTCACCCCTCCTTCCCAGCCCCCCCCCCCATCAACCCTCAGTTTATTCTCAGTTTTCAAGAGTCTCTTATGGTTTGGCTCTCTCCCTCTCTAACTTTTTTTTCCTTCCCCTCCCCCATGGTCTTCTATTAAGTTTCTCAGGATCTACATAAGAGTGAAAACATGTGGTATCTGTCTTTCTCTGTAAGATTTATTTCACCTAGCATAACACGCTCCAGTACCATCCAGGTTACTACAAAAGGCCATATTTCATTCTTTCTCATTGCCAAGTAGTATTCCATTGTGTATATAAACCACAATTTCTTTATCCATTCATCAGTTGATGGACATTTGGCTCTTCCCAATTTGGCTATTGTTGAAAGTGCTGCTATAAATGTTGGGGTACAAGTGCCCCTATGCATAAGCACTCCTGTATCCCTTGGGTAAATTCCTAGCAGTGCTATTACTGGGTCATAGGGTAGATATATTTTTCAGTTTTTGAGGAACCTCCACACTGTTTTCCAGAGTTCTGTGCCAGTTTGCATTCCCACCAACAGTGCAAGAGGGTTCCCATTTCTCCACATCCTCTCCAGCAACTATAGTCTCCTGATTTGTTCATTTTAGCCACTCTGACTGGTGTGAGGTGGTATTTCAGTGTAGTTTTGATTCGTATTTCCCTGATGAAGAGTGACATTGAGCATCTTTTCATGTGTCTGTTGGCTGGCCATCTATCTGGATGTCTTCTTTAGAGAAGTGTCTATTCATGTTTTCTGCCCATTTCTTCACTAGATTATTTGTTTTTCAGGTGTGGAGTTTGGTGAGTTCTTTATAGATTTTGGATACTAGCCCTTCGATATGTCGTTTGCAAATATCTTTTCCCATTCCATCGGTTGCCTTTTAGTTTTGTTGATTGTTTCCTTTGCAGTGCAGAAGCTTTTTATCTTCATGATGTCCCAATAGTTCATTTTTGCTTTTAATTCCCTTGCCTTTGGAGATGTGTCAGGTAAGAAATTGTTGTGGGTGAGGTCAGAGAGGTTTTTCTTGCTTTCTCCTCTAGGGTTTTAATGGTTTCCTGTCTCACATTCAGGTCCTTTATCAATTTTGAGTTTATTTTTGTGAGTGGTGTAAGAAAGTGGTCTAGTTTCATTCTTCTGCATGTTGCTGCCCAGGTCTCCCAGCACCATTTGTTAAAGACACTGTCTTTTTTCCATTGGGTGTTCTTCCCTGCTTTGTCAAAGATTAGTTGGACATACTTTTGTGGGTCCAATTCTGGAGTCTCTATTCTACTCTATTGGTCTATGTGTCTGTTTTTGTGCCAATACCATGTTGTCTTGATGATTACAGCTTTGTAGAAGAGGCAAAAGTCTGGGATTGTATTGCCTTCCGCTTTGGTTTTCTTTTTCAACATTACTTTGGCTATTTGGGGTCTTTTGTGATTCCATACAAATTTTAGGATCGCTTGTTCTAGCTTCGAGAAAAATGCTGGTGCAATTTTGATTGGGATTGCATTGAATGTGTAGATAGCTGTGGGTAGTATTGACATTTTGACAATATTTATTCTTCCAATCCATGAGCATGGAATGTTTTTCCATTTCTTTATATCTTCTTCAATTTCCTTCATAAGCTTTCTATAGTTTTCAGCATTCAGATCTTTTACATCTTTGGTTAGGTTTATTCCTAGGTATTTTATGATTCTTGGCGCAGTTGTGAATGGGATCAGTTTCTTTATTTGTCTTTCTGTTGCTTCATTGTTTGTATATAAGAATGCAACTAATTTCTGTACATTAATTTTGTATCCTGCGACTTTGCTGAATTCATGTATCAGTTCTAGCAGACTTTTGGTGGAGGCTATCAGGTTTTCCATGTATAATATGTCATCTGCAAAAAGTGAAAGCTTGACTTCATCTTTGCCAATTTTGATGCCTTTGATTTCCTTTTGTTGTCTGATTGATGATGCTAGAACTTCCAACACTATGTTAAACAATAGCAGTGAGAGTGGACATCCCTGTGGTGTTCCTAATCTCAGGGGGAAAGCTCTCAATTTTTCCCCATTGAGGATGATATTAGCTGTGAGCTTTTCATAAATGGCTTTTATGATGTTTAAGTGTATTCCTTCTATCCCGACTTTCTCGAGGGTTTTTATTAAGAAAGAATGCTGAATTTTGTCAAATGCTCTTTCTGCATCAATTGACAGGATCATATGGTTCTTTTCTTTTCTTTTCTTAGTGTGATGTGTCACATTGATTGATTTGCGAATGTTGAACCAGCCCTGCAGCCCAGGAATGAATCCCACTTGATCATGGTGAATAATTCTTTTTATATGGTGTTGAATTCGACTTGCTAGTATCTTGTAGAGAATTTTTGCATCCATATTCATCAGGGATATTGGCCTGTAGTTCTCTTTTTTTTTTTTTTTTTTTTTGCTGGATCTCTCTCAGATTTGGGAATCAAAGTAATGCTGGCTTCATAGAATGAGTCTGGAAGTTTTCCTTCCCTTCTATTTTTTGGAACAGCTTGAGATGGATAGGTATTATCTCTGCTTTAAATGTCCGGTAGAATTTCCTAGGGAAGCCATCTGGTCCTGGACTCATTTGTTGGAAGATTTTTGATAACTGATTCAATTTCTTTGCTCGTTATGGGTCTGTTCAAGTTTTCTATTTCTTCCTGTTTGAGCTTTGGAACTGTGTGGGTGCTTAGGAATTTGCCCATTTCTTCCAGGTTGTCCAGTTTGTTGGCATATAATTTTTCATAGTATTCCCTGATAATTGCTTGTATTTCTGAGGGATTGGTTGTAATAACCCTGTTTTCATTCATGATTTTATCTATTTGGGCCCTCTCCCTTTTCTTTTTGAGAAGCCTGGCTAGAGGTTTATCAATTTTGTTTATTTTTTCAAAAAACTAACTCTTGATTTCATTGATCTGCTCTACAGTTTGTTTTTTGTTTTTTGTTTTTTTAGATTCTATGTTGTTTATTTCTGCTCTGATCTTTATTATATCTCTTCTTCTGCTGGGTTTGGGGTGTCTTTGCTGTTCTGCTTCTATTTCCTTTAGGTATGCTGTTAGATTTTGTATTTGGGATTTTTCTTGTTTCTTGTTTCTTGTTTCATTGATTGCAATGTATTTTCCTCAGGACTGCCTTTGCTGCATCTCAAAGCATTTGGATTGTTATATTTTCATTTTCATTTTCATTTGTTTCCATATATTTTTTAATTTCTTCCCTAATTGCCTGGTTGATCCATTCATTCTTTAGTAGGGTGTTCTTTAATCTCCATGCTTTTGGAGGGTTTTCCAGACTTTTTTCTGTGGTTGATTTCAAGTTTCATGGCATTGTTGTCTGAAAGTGTGTATGGTATGATCTAAATTCTTTTATACTTATGCAGGGCTATTTGTGACCCAGTATGTGATCTATCTTGGAGAATGTTCCATATGCACTTGAGAAGAAAGTATATTCTGTTGCTTTGGGATGCAGAGTTCTAAATATATCTGTCAAGTCCATCTGATCCAATGTATCATTCAGGACCCTTGTTTCTTTATTGATCCTGTGTGTAGATGATCTATCCATTGTTGTAAGTGGGGTATTAAAGTCCCCTGCAATTATCACATTCTTATCAATAAGGTTGTTTATGTTTGTGCTTAATTGTTTTGTATATTTGGGAGCTTCCGTATTTGCTGCATAGACATTTATAATTGTTATCACTTCCTGATGGATAAACCCTGTAATTATTATATAATGCCCTTCTTCATCTCTTGTTATAGCCTTTAATTTAAAGTCTAGTTTGTCTGATATAAGTATGGCTACTCCAGTAGCATGATAGATAGCTTTCCATCTCCTCACTTTCAATCTGAAAGTATCCTCAGGTCTAAAACGAGTCTCTCGTAGACAGCAAATAGATGGGTCTTGTTTTTGTATCCATTCTGATACCCTATGTCTGTTGGTTGGAGCATTTAGTCCATTTACATTCAGTGTTATTATTGAAAGATATGATTTTAGAGTCATTGTGATGTCTGTAGGTTTCATGCTTATAGTGATGTCTCTGGTACTTTTTGTCCTTGCAACATTTCACTCACAGAATTCCCCTTAGGATCTCTTGTAGAGCTGGTTTAGTGGTGATGAATTCCTTCAGTTTTTGTTTGTTTGGGAAGACCTTTATCTCTCCTATTCTGAATGACAGACTTGCTGGATAAAGGATTCTCGGCTGCATATTTTTTCTGTTCATCACATTGAGAATTTCCTGCCATTCCTTTCTGGCCTGCCAAGTTTCAGTAGACAATCCGTCATGAGTCTTATCAGTCTCCCTTTATATGTTAGAGCATGTTTATCCCTATCTGCTTTCAGGATTTTCTCTTTATCCTTGTATTTTGCCAGTTTCACTGTGTTACGTCGCACAGAAAACAGATTCATGTTACGTCTGAAGGGAGTTCTCTGTGCCTCTTGGATTTCAATGCCTTTTTCCTTCCACAGATCAGGGAAGTTCTCAGCTATGATTTGTTCAAGTACAGCTTCAGCCCCTTTCTCTCTCTTCTTCTGGAATTCCTATGATATGGATATTGTTCCGTTTGATTGCATCACTTAGTTCTCTAATTCTCCCCTCATACTCCTGGACTTTTTTATCTCTCTTTTTCTCAGCTTCCTCTTTTTCCATAATTTTATCTTCTAATTCACCTATTCTCTCCTCTGCCTCTTCAATCTGTGCTATGGCTGCCTCCATTTTATTTTGCACCTCATTTATAGCATTTTTTTTAGCTCCTCATGACTATTTCTTGGTCCCTTGATCTCTGTAGCAATAGATTCTCTAAGGTCCTCTATGCTTTTTTCAAGCCCAGCGATTAATTTTATGACTATTATTCTAAATTCTTGTTCCATTATGTTGCTTAAATCGTTTTTGATCAATTCGTTAGCTGTCACTACTGCCTGGAGTTCCTTTTGAGGAGAATTCTTCTATTTCATCATCTTGGGTAGTCCCTGTGGTGGCTCCAAACTGCAGGGCACTTCCCCTGTGCTGTCCGGAGTAACTTGTGTTGGTGGGCGAGGCTGCAGTCAGACCTGATGTCTGCCCCCAGCCCACCACTGGGGCCACAGTCAGACTGGTTTGTACCTTATCTTCCCCTCTCCCAGGAGCAGGACTCACTGTGGAGTGGTGTGGCCCCTGTCTGAGCTGCTTGCACACTGCCAGGCTTGTGGTGCTGCTTTGATGGGATCTGGCCATTTGTGTATTAGTGGATCCGCAAGGTGCACAGGGGCAGGACGGGTAGGCTTAGCTCTCTTTGCTATCAGTGATCCCCTGTGGGAGGGAGGCAGACCTGTTGGAGGGATGGATCCACAGAAGCAGAGCGTTGGGTGTTTGCACGGTGCAAGCAAGTTCAAAACCCATTCATTTTTTAGTAGGATGTTCTTTAATCTCCAAATACATATGGTCCTTCCAAACTTTTCTTGTGGTTTGTTTCAAGTTTCATAGTGTTGTGGTCTGAAAATATGCATGGTATGATATCAATCTTTTTGTACTTGTTTAGGGCTGACTTGTGACCCAGTGTGTGATCTATTCTGGAGATTGTTTCATGTGCACTTGAGAAGAATGTGTATTCTTCTGCTTGAAGATGAAGTATTCTGAATATATCTGTTAAGTTCATCCTGTCCAGTGTGTTATTTAAAGCCTTTGTTTCCTTGTTGATTTTCTGTTTAGATGATCTGTCCCATTGTTATAAGTGGGGTGTTAAAGTCCCCTACTATTATGGTATTTTTATTAATGAGTTTCTTTATGTTTGTGAGTAATTGATTTATATATTTCGGTGCTCCAAATTGAAGGAATAAATATTTACAGTGATTAGATCTTCTTGGTGGATTGATTCCTTAATTATGGTATAATGCCCTTCTTCCTCATTTGTTACAGTCTTTGTTTTAAAATGTAGACATAAATATGGCTACTCCAGCTTTCTTTTGACATCCATTAGCATGATAAATGGTTCTCCATCTCCTTACTTTCAATCTGCAGGTGTCTTTAGGTCAAGTATGTATTTCTAGTTTACAGCAATGTAATTTTTATATTTTTCTGTATCAAAGGTATTACTTATTAGTTTACCTTCATTTTTAGATTCCTTAGATTTACTGTATAGACATTTACTATATAGACTCATGTCAAGTGAAAATAAGTTTGTTTGTTTTTATTTATAATCTACATGCCTTTGTTTATTTTTCCTGTTGTACTTTCTAAGATTCTCTTACAACTTGGAATTCAGGTGGTGAAAGTGATTATTTTTACCTTGTCCTTGATTTTAGAGGAAATGCATTCAATCCCATCTTTGACCATAAGAATGATGATAGCTGTAGGTGTTTCATAGATGTCTTTTTCAAGTTGGGAATGTTCTCTTCTATTTCTGGTTGCCAAGACTTTTTATCATAAATGGTTATGACATTTATTCTAAGTATTTGTTTGAATCCTTTGAAATAATGATTTTGTTTTTTACTCTTGCAATATACAGGATTATGCTAACTTATTTTTTAGCGTAAAACTAAATTTACATTTTATTTGATAATATTATGTTTAGAATATTTGTAGTTTCCTTGAAATTTCTTTCTTTTTTTTTTCTTCAAGTTTTGATATGGGTGATGCTGGTTTCCTAACATCATTTGGGAAATGTTCTCCCTTATACTATCATACAAAATGATTTGTTTATAATGAGTATATAATGTATATACTTTCATTATTAAATGTTTAGAAGAATTCAGCAGTGAAGCCATATATATCTGATATTTTGTATGTGGGAAGTTTTGTAAATATACATTTTTAAAAATGGATATAGAATTATTCAAGTTGCAAATTTTTCTTAAGTGAATCTTGGTGGTTTACATCATTTGAGGAATTATTCCTTTCCATAACAGTTACCAAAATACTGGTATAGTGTTGTTTATTAGAGTCTCTTACTCTTATGTTAATATCTTTTACATCTTCTGTGATTTCTCCTCTTCATTCTTGATATTGGTCATTTGTGCATTTTCTCTGTCCCTTTTTTTTTATCGATGTGGCTAGAGATTTCTAAAAATCAATTTTTATCTTTTTAAAAAACTAGCTTTTGTTTTTATTCATATTCTCCTACTGGTTTTCCATTTTATATTTAAATAATTACTGATCTTATTTTATTATTTCCTTCCTTTTGCTGAGTAAAAATAAGGGTTTTATTGAGGTATGTAGTTTATAAAATTGTTTTTAATTTGCCTTTCTTTTTTAAAAATTGTTTTTTTATTTTCCTAAATCCTTAAAATGGAAGCTTAACTCATTGGTTTAAAACATTTCTTATTTTTTAATATAACCATTAAAAATACTCTGGTTATAATCTTGGGCTCTCTTTTTGTCTATATCTCTTTGTGTATGTCAGTGTCTCTGTCTCTCGTTCCCTCCATTTTTCTCTCTCTCTCTCTCTCTCTCTCTCTCATCACTTGTACAGGGGAAGCAGGGTGCTATGTTGGGATAATCCTTATGGAATGGCCCAGATGATGAGGTTCGAATCCATGACTCTATTTAATAACTTGTGAAAAACTGAAACTCTATGTTCAATAGCTCTCAAGAATGAAACCTGGGACACCTGGGTGGAACAGTTGGTTAAGCATCCGACCTCTGGCTCAGGTCATGATCTCATGGTTCGAGTTCCACATCAGGCTCTGGGCTAACATCTTGGAGCCTGGAGCATGCTTCAGATTCTGTCTCCCTGTCTCTGTGACTTTCCCCACTCACACTCTCTCTCTCTTTCTCTGTCTCTGTCTCTCTCTCTCAAAAATAAATAAACATTAAACAAAATTATTAAAAAAAAAAGAATTAAGCCTGGCAACAGCCACATGAGTGAGCTTAGAAGCAGATCCTTTGACCCCCTTGAAGTACTGAGATGTCTATAGCTACAGTTATCTGCTTCAGTGCAATCTCAACAAAGATCTTGGGACAACAGCACCATGCTAAGCTGTTTCTGGAATCCTACTCATAGAGTCTATGAGATAATAAAGGTTTTAAGGTTTTACCTCTTGCAGTAATTTGTTATGCAGAAAAAAATAAATGTAATATCCTGTCTTATATTCTCTGTCTTTTAATTGTCACATTTACATTTAATGTGCACACTTATTGAAATTATAATATGTGTTTAAAATTGCCACATTGTTGGGGCACCTGGGTGGCTCAGTCACTTGAGTGTCCAGCTCTTGATTTCAGTTCAGGTCATGATCTCACATTTCATGAGTATGAACCCTGCTCAAACAACCCTACTGTAAGCACAGAGACTGCCAGGGATTCTATTTCTCCCCTTCTCTCTCTTCCCTTCTCTTCCCTCTCAGAAATAAACTTTAAGGCAAACAAACAAAAAACTGCCACCTTGTTTTTTTGTTTTCTATTTTTTTCTCCCTGCCTTTGTTCCCTTTCCCTTTCTTTATCTGTATATTTTTTATGATTACATATTATCTACCCTGTTGGTTACATATATTTTTGTTCTTCAGGGTTTATAATATAGCTCTCTAACTTTCATTATAATGTAAGTCTTACAATTCTATACTAATATTTTCTCTTGCCCATAATTCATAATGTGGGCTATTCTCATTCTTTGTGCAATGCCATCAACTGCACAATATATTATTACTTTTCTTTTAAGCAGTAAATTATCTTTAATAGAGATTAAATACTGAGGGAAAGAATATTTTACATTTACCCACAAATGTACAAATTCCATGGTCAGTTTATTCCTTTTTGTAGATCCAAATTTCTGTCTTGCATACTCTACTGTTACTGAAAGAATGTTGTATATTTCTCAAGAAAGGTCTTCTGACCTTTACCATGTTGTAGCATGACTTCATACTTCATTCCATTTTTTGCCAAAATAATATTCCATTGTATGGGTTTTCTACACAAGTTTATCTATCAGTTTATAAATATTTGGGTTGTTTTCACCTTTTGACTGTTATGAATAATGCTGCCATGAACATTTGTGTGCAAGTTTTTGCATTATATTTTTAATTACTTTTGCATATATGTCTGAGAGTAGGATTGCAGAATCAAATGTAAACTCCAGCCTTAACTGTTTCAGGAACTGGCGGAATATTTTCCCAAGTGTTTGTGCCAATTTACATCCGCACTAGCAGTGTATGAGAGTTCCAATTTCTTCATATCATACCCAACATTTGTTTATGTGTTTTATGTTCATTATACCTCTTTTAACGGGTGGGAAGTGGTAGCTCATTGTGGTGCTGATTTCCATTTCCTTGATGGCTATTAAGGTTAAACACCTTTCCATATGCCTGTTGAACATTTGTATATCCTCTTTGGATATACTTTGGAGAAATGTCTATTCAACTCCACTGTCCATTTTATAATTGGATTAGAGTGTTTTTATTATTGAGTTGTAGATACTCTATATATTCACAGCTATGTTGATTAGAAGGCTGCAGATTGTCAAGGCTACTTGTGGAGCTGAGGAGAGTTGGAAAGTAATGAATGGGACAGTTTAACTGCCACAAAGTTAGCTGTTTTTATTGAGATTCAGAATGTTTTATTTTGTTTTGTTTTAGTTTGGTTTCTTTTTAAGTTTTTTAACGTTTATTTATGTTTAAGAGACAGAAAGTTACAGAGCATGAGCAGGGGAAGAGTAGAGAGAGAAGGAGACACAGAATCTGAAGCAGGCTCCAGGCTCTGAGCTGTCAGCACAGAGCCCAACACGGGGCTCGAACCCAAGAACTGCAAGGTCATGACCTGAGCCGAAGTTGGCTGCTTAGCCAACTGAGCCACCCAGGTGCCCCTGTGTTGGTTTTTGTTTCGTTTTGTTTTGGTTTGGTTTTTGTTTTTTTAAATAAATGCTCCTTGGATTTTTGCAAATCTGTGGTTAATTTGGATAGCTCTCGAAAAATTGATTTCTTGCCACTGTTTTGCTGCTTTATGAAGGGAAAGAATTCTGAATCTTTCTATCCCATAATTTCAGAAATCTTGCCTATGCTTCATTATGTGTTTTTTCTTTTTTCTTTTTTAAAAACTTTTATAGTTTAGAAGTTATACACACTTCAGTTAGTATTACTGTGCTACCCTGAAACTTTATGGTTTAAAACAGAAACCATTTTATTATGTTCATTGATTCTGTGGATCAAAAGTTAACACAGAGCATAGTAGGTATGTGTGACCTCTTTTCTTCTCTATCTGAGACCTCATCTGGGAAGATATGAAGGCTGGGAGTGAGTTCTCTTTGGCTAGCTTCTCCTTCATACTCTCTTATGGAATCCAACTCCATCCAATCCAATTTAATGTTTATTGGATTTTATGCAGTTCCTTTAAATGCTATTCTTTAGGATTTTGGCTTTTTTTTCTGCTTCTTATCAATCTGTAATCGTCTTTTGGGTGATTTTATCTCATTGCTTCAGTTAATGGCTCCTGAAATCATATTTGAAGCACATTTTTCTTTCCCAAACTTCACACCTGTATATGGCCAAAAAGTCTAAGCTCAACATGTCATAAATGTTCCTTTCCAAATCTATGTCTTTAGCTCTGTTTCCTAATGAATGATCACATTGTTCAGCAGTTTCTCCAAGTAAGAAAACTCGGAATTATCCTCTTGTCTTAATCCCCAAGTTCATTGGACTTCTTTCATTTTCTTTAAATCAGAATTCTCACCTAAATTTTTATGTTTTTCCAGGTATGTGCTGTAGCTATAGGTAAAAAATACACTCAGTGGAGACTTTAAATTTTACACATCAAGTATTTGTTTATGGAAATCTTTACAATTCATAAGAAAGTCATGTCAACATTAATTCAATATTATGGTAGAATTAGTGTGGAAAGTGGAAAACCAGAAATACAATGAGTTCACTGAAGATGGGGACAGGATAGAAGTATTAAATACTGAATTATAAGATGAAGTAGTTGGAGAAAATTCTTAAGAACCAGAAGAGAAGACCTTGAAATGGCTGCCTATGTTCAGAATTAATTATGATACAAGGTTAGCTCTAGAATTAGAAATGGTTTTTCTTTGTTTTCTTCAGAGATTTTTTTTATTCTTCCAAACTTTTTTTTAACACTTTATAGTAAGAAAAAAATGCTTTAACAATGTTTTTAACTTCCTTTTATTGTCATCACATTTTACTCCCTATTGAGTTTTGTTTGATTGTTCTTACTCATAATTATACTACTAATACTGTCTTTTTATGTGTTAAGGCATTTATGACTTTGTGTAGAGACTCAAGCACATTTTTGCTGAAATTATGAAAAAGTAGCATAAATCATGACTGATGACTGACACCTAAAAGATCATGGGAAATAACTAGGCTACTGCACAGGGTAAATAAACACGCCAGAGATAAATAGAAGTATGAAAGATGCAAGGCATTTGTCATGTGGGTAGAGAAGAACTTCAGCCAGTTTTAAAAAACAGGCTACCCCTCTTTATTCCTCTTGTACTAACCTAACATTGAACTTACCAGCTGCCATGATATAGTTGTGTAATCCAGAAGGCCAAAAGACACTCACGTGAAAATAGATTCAAAAAAGTAAGAAAGTTCATTTTTATTAATAGTGGTGTTACAATTTAATTTTGTGTGGTATAGTGGACTTATCATTTACTCTGTATGAACTAGTAGTGATGTGTTTAGTGACTGGCTTTTGGTAGTCCCGTACAACACAGCAGGGCTCAGTATTGCAGTAATTATATATGTATTCCCAACTATTGCATGAAGTCTTGCAGGCACCACGGACAAGGTAACATTCTCTTTTTCTGTCTACATCTTCTTTTGTTTTTTTCTGTGAAACTAGGAAAAAGTATATATGATCATAAATACAAATTTACTCCCCTTGCATAGATAACTGGATAGATAAATAAAGCTGTTTCAAGTATAGAATGAAACCATCTGGTTTCTAAAATCATGTCCAGGCAACTGTATTAAAAAGATAGATTTTATCCTCTACACATTTTTACAATATGAATATTTATCCAACAATATTTCTTTTGCCTAGCTTTTAAAAAATAGAATATCATTAAATATCTAATCTGCACATGCTTCCTCAAGAGGAAAGTGAAAAGGATGTCGAAAAAATAATCTACCTGTTTTGTGTTCTAAATAGCCATCCACCTCCAACATCCCTTCTCCCCCACAAGTTACTGGACCAGTTGTAGAAAGCTTAATTTTGACAACAGCTATAGTATTAGTTCATTAAATTACATTTAAAAAGAGAAGGCAGTAGGAAGTGTGTAAGAAGTCATAGTCTCATCAAACAAAATAACAAACAGATTTAATTCTTAATTCTACATCTTGGGAATTTTTCTTTTTTCTTTTTTTTTTTCTTTTTCTTTTCTTTTCTTTCTTTCTTTTTTTTTTTGCCTTTATCCTCTCAACTGTCAGTTCCACTCATTTCTTCTTTCATGCAAAAGAGAGTCAATTGCATTTTAAGTTCATGTGGAATCTCCTAACAATTTACTTGCTTTTTTTTTCTTTTCTTGCCAGAGTAAAGCATTTATAAAAAAGCATTTTGTTCTTCCCTCCTTTTCCCTATTAGCAAATATTACCTGATGGACCACAAGACACAGTGAAGACAAAGGTCAGGAAAATACAAAGTATCTTCATTGTTGATATTGTTACTTCGGTGAAGTTGAGGCAGACGTCAAAATGTCTGGAGGTTGTGCTATTCTTTGATAAAAGATAGATGAAATCTTGTTTTTATAGCCTTCTCAGGGTGATTACCATTCTGATTAATGCTGCCTTTCAAGATTGAGCACATATTCATGTATTGTGTAATAGCAACAAACAGAATAGTGGACTTAGATCTGTTATGACCTCAATGAGCCAAATGTGAACTCATTTTCAGTTATACAAGAAATAGTAGGGGGAAAGTCATTTTAATTTTTTTTAATTTTTTTTTTTTTTTTTTTTTAGTTTGAGAGAGACAGAGAGAGCAGGGGAGGGGCAGAGAGACAGGAAGGGAGAAAATCCCAAGCAGGCTTTGTGCTGTCAGTGCAAAACCTGACATGGAGCTCGATCTCACAACCGTGAGATCATGACCTGAGCTGAAATCAAGAGTTGGCTACTTAACTGACTGAGTCACCGAGGTGCCCCTAAATTTTTTATTTGAAAGCATATAATCAACTTTACCTATATTTTCAGTCACATGCTTTTTTGAGTGTCTATTATGTGCCGGGCATACAGTGTTCTAGCATTTTATATAGGTTAAGTAAGTAGCTTAATCTTCATGACAAATTCTATGACATAGGAACTTCTTGTTTTCCAGTTAAGGCACAAAGGGGTTATGTAAGTGCTTCAAATCAGACACGCAGTGGCTGGTAAAGCAGAGGTCGACTCCAAGCTAATGTGATGCCAGAGTCTATGCTCTCACTTTTTCCACTCTCATAACTGAGTAAGTAAAAGGGTGTTTACCATGTGAAGTTATTCTCTGTATACATGACCTACACCAGACAGTTTCTGGGATGCAATTTTTCTATAAAAAGAAAATATTTCTATAACATAGTTTTAGCACTATTACATTAAAAATTACCATAGTGATTCTATAAGAATAATAATTCCTTACATGTAGTAACTTATTCATAGGGCTTCATCATTCACAAGGGAAAGCAGTGTGCTAAAAGTTCAAAGAGCCCTGGATTTAGAGGCAGAAATAATCCTGGCTCCTGGCTCTTCTGTTTACTAGCTATAGATGTGAGACCAATATTCACTAACTGAACCTCAAGATTCTCTCTTTGAAGCCTGGATTGGTAAAACCAGTTATATTTAGAGGTTTAAGGTAAGAATTAAATATGCGCTTTATAAGATAATTTACATATACATATAAATACTTTGGCTGGATGTGAAAATCCAAAAAGATATATCCTTACAATTTAATGATTTATGTTCTAACTCTCTCTGTCATTGGGGAAAAACAAATTATAAGGATAGTCTATAATCTGGGTTTTAAAAGTAATCTAGTTTGTTAATTCTCTGCTTCATTTCTTATCAAAAGGTGCTTATATATTTATGGACACATCATGGAAAATCTATTTTCTTAATATCTTCTTACTAAACACACCAAAAAAGACACCTTATTTATTTATTTATTTATTTATTTATTTATCTTCAATTAGTGAGTGTTTTTCTATTTTTTAATAATTCATTTATTTTTTTAATTTACATCCAAGTTAGTACAACAATAGTGTAACAATGATTTCAGGAGTAGATTCCTTAATGCCCCTTACCCATAGCCCATCCCCCCTCCCATAACTCCTCCAGCAACACTGTTCTACATATTTAAGAGTCTCATATTTTGTCCCCCCTCCGTTTTTGTATTATTTTTGCTTCCCTTCCCTTATGTTCATCTGTTTTGCATATTAAAGTAATCATATGAGTGAAGTCATATGATATTTGTCTTTCTCTGACTAATTTCACTTAGTCTAAAACCCTCCAGTTCCATCCATGTAGTTGCAAATGGCAAGATTTCTTTCTCAAAAAACGACACTTTAAACTGCTGGAGATTTACTAGGGCCTATTGTATATAAGCAGAACGAACTAACAGATGTGAAAAATAGAATAAAAAAATAATGAAATATGAAAACACATTAGCATAGTGATGGCATGAATAAGAAGATGACCTAGCTCATACATTATAGCTGTGTCCATTCCATCCGTCTAAGCCACTCCTATCAGGCTGGACATCAGCCAAACTCTTATAGATTGGATAGTCTTCTTTTCTCTCTTTGTTGAAATGTGCCATTGTACCTAATGACATGTGAATCACACAAAACAAAGACAAGAATCTGAATAATTCTTGTCTCAATTCTAGCAAGGAAGTAAAAGAAGTAGAACCAAACTAGATGCATAGGAGAGAACATATTGATTTATTGCTTAAAATAAATGTTGTAGGTCTTTATTTGAGACAGATCCAGATTCTAGATTTCTACTAATGAAAAAAATTGTTTTTAGGGAGAAAGACAGAAACAAAGTATGGAGAAAAAGACAAAAATGGGATTGCAAGTAGTGATTAAGAAAAAGAGAAGATAACAGACGGGTTATGATTTTTTTATTTTATTATTTTTATTTTATTTTATTTTTTTTAAGGGGGAGAGAATTGACCTGAGGTACATGAACCAAACGGTAAGATGAGTAACTCCAACATACTTTCTCTTAAGTAAGAATTTTGGATTCTTAGATGAGAAAATGTCTTTACTTTTTTTTTTTTACAAGGTTAGATGATTAAAGCTAATAACTATATGTTTCAAAGCCACAGATCAGGACCCTTGAAGTTGTAGGTTCTTGGTGAAAAGCATGTGGCTAGGCTTTAGGGATTTGATGTTGATATGCGCTCACCAAGGGAGCATTTCCAGGCCAAGGCCTATGTGTTGAGAATGCTAGAAAAGTGTATGATGTTAAGAAGAGAGCAGGTCAAGAGAAAATAAAAATGAAATGCTATTTTCCTACAGGAGTTTGCAATAAAAACTTGGCACTTTCTACCACTCTGCATAAAGCCTTGATTTGTTGCTCTGGCACTGAGGCTTAGCTTTCACAAAGTTCCAGGAAATAAGAGCCTACAACAGCACTAAGGTCTCTTTCATTGTAAAACTATGATGCCATTTCCATTCTTGGTTCTTCACTACCAGACACCATGAATTATTTTGCCACCAACCCCCAAAATTCTATATTTCATTTCACTGATGGCTTCAAAGCTTAATTTTATACACCAGTGGGCAGATTGATTGGCACTTTTGGAAATTTTCAAATTGGTAAGAATCATAAGACCTCTTTACAGATGAGGACAAGGAGAATTAAATTACTAAAAACCAAAAGATTGCTTAGATGTCAGTGGGTGGATCTTCTGCTACATTTTCTACATCTTTCCACTATAAAAAGCTCTTATGCCACCTGTATTAATTACTGATGGTTCATACATTGAGAAGCCATGAGTCCCAGAAGCTTAGCCTCTCTGTCCTGTCTGATCCTGCTGCACGTTGAAAACATCTATTAAATGCTTATTATGTGCAAGGCACTTTTCTGTGTAATTTATAAGTAGAGTGTGTTTAAATCTCATGAAAACCCTAGAAAGTAGGAATAATCTTTAGCCCCATTTTCAGATACAAGGAAACTGGCACATAGAGACTTAAGGAACTTATCCAAAGTCAACCACTAACTAGTAAAGCTGTCAGAATGAAATTGAAAATGGTCTACTTTTAGAGCCCACACTCTAAACCATTATTATTATGCAGGAACTTTGTAGAGAAAACACTCATGGGAGATTATTTTTAGGAGAATCTAGAGAGACGTTGGAGAATAGCAGAAACTGATCTTTCCTTTCATCCCAGCAACTATCTTTCCAACCAAATCTGAGTCTCCCTTGACATTTTAAGGAGTAGAGGAGACCATGGCCTGTTATGAATTCTCACCGAGGATGAGTCAAAAACAAGTTCTCATGCAGAACTCTGGTGCAACTTGCAGCTATTGTTCTGTAGTAAGCCATAAATGGCTGTGAAAGGCAGTGGTATAAATTTTATTTATTTATTCATTTTTACGTTTTTATTCAAATTCCAGTTAGTTAACATACAGTGTAATAATAGTTTCAGGTGTACAATGTAGTGATTCATTACTTGCATATATCACCTGGTGTTCATCACAACCAGTGCACTCCTTAATCGCCATTGCCTATATAGCCATCCCCCCCTCCTCTGGTAACCATCAGTTTGTTCTCTATTGTTAAGAGCCTTAAACTTTAAATTTTAAGTCAACCTTAAAGATAACTATTAGAATATATGGTCTCATGAGATAATGTTATCCAGTATCTGTTGGCTTGTATGCTCTGTCTTGATCTGGAGAACAAATTTATAGTTCACCAAACATTTTTTTGTACTACCCCATTACTCAAGAATCATCTTTCAAAAAAAATGACCATATATATGATTTAGAAATATTAACCTGAAACTGTATCCAGTAACCATTGCTTAAACAATGCTTAAGGTGTTTAAGCAATACTTGCTTAATGAAAATATATTTCTTATTGTTAGTGATGCCTCCTCTTAATATGTGTTTATTAGACCATCACTGAATTTAATGATTATAGACCAATGGCATTCTGTAACTGTCAGAATGTGCTTATTACTTTCTGGTATTATATATCAGTGAGCTATCTCACACTAAGGATATGGTAGGGTCCCCACCCCAGGGGGAAAAAAAAGAAAGAAAAAAAGAAAAAAAAACCTCAAGATACCCTGGCTATGCACATACATGACAACATCCTTCATGAACTTATAACATGAGACCACTTAATCAGACTACATGTTTGTGTGTGTTACCATATATGAGAGACAAAGAAGTAGAAAATACATATAAAAAACTACACCACGTGGCATTCAGCTCTGTTCTTTGGGTACGAACCCAACTGAGCAGTGCCAGCAGGAATAAAGTTGCTTCCTGGAAAGAAAAGCCTCAGTGTCATGACTCTCTGTGCAAGAATCCTGCTATAAGGAAATTAGTGTAGTGATCAAAGTTTTACATTTTAATTTTGAAAATAGAGTATTGATTATCTACTGTGATACATGTTATTATTTGCCTCATCTTCTTACATCTGAGTGAATTTTAAGTAATGGGTTATAAATTCAAGAGTCATTAATATTCATTTCACATGTTTTGCATATGATCCACTTCTCTGTGTCAATTCTAATTTTACTCAGATGAAGACTTATCTCCTCACTGAATACATGTTACTTTAAACTCACTCAACTGTAATATTCTTTCTTCAGAAGGATTTTTGATGTGTGTGTGTGTGTGTGTGTGTGTGTGTGTGTGTGCATTTGCTTGTGTATTTTATGTATTGATATGTGATATTCAGGACTCATTATCAAGCATTTCCATCACATCTTTCAAGTCCTTCACCCTTTTACCCAGAATCACAGTTGATTTGTCTTATTCTTGTCTCTGCTGCTCATGTCATCTTATCAGAGATTCTGAAAGCTTTTTTGGTGTCTAATCTAATAATAGTGACCTTTACTTTATTCCAATTTTTTTTTGGTGTTCCTCATTTGCCTTTATTTGAAATTAGCTTGGTTCATTAATGGCTTTTTTTATTATTTACTCCTATAGTATGGTATGAGTATTATTACTATTACTGCTCTTATTATTATTAACTGCTACTTCCCACTGGAATGTAAATTTCATGAGGGTAGGGATTTTGACAGCTATACAGTGAAGTTTAGGATAGAAGAGTCATTTATTTTTTAAAAAATTTTTTTAACGTTTTATTTATTTTTGAGACAGAGCATGAACGGGGGAGGGGCAGAGAGAGAGGGAGACACAGAATCGGAAGCAGGCTCCAGGCTCTGAGCCATCAGCCCAGAGCCCGACGCAGGGCTCGAACTCCCGGACCGCGAGATCGTGACCTGAGCTGAAGTCGGACGCTTAACCGACTGAGCCACCCAGGTGCCCCTAGAAGAGTCATTTAATATGTACTTGCTGAATGGAGATTGAGATACAATTATAGTAGCAATTGCAATGTTTATCATTTATCTAACTAAAAAAAATTAGAAAATGGCACTTCTGAGAAAGTGAATGTCAGAATACACAGTTCAGTTTCTTTTAAAAAATTGTTTTTAATGCTTATTTTTGAGAGACAGAGAGAGTGTATGAGCAGGGGAGGGGCAGAGAGAGAGAGAGACACAGAATCTGAAGCAGGCTCCAGGCTCTGAGCTGTCAGCCCAGAGTCCGATGCAGGGCTCGAACCCACCAACTGTGAGATCATGACCTGAGCCGAAGTTGGATGTTTAGCTGACTGAGCCATCCAGGCACCCTCACAGTTCAGTTTCTAATCCTAAGAGATGAGAGACCAACTCACAGAGTTTTTATCCATTTCTTTCCCTTTTTGTGGGTATGGAAGATGATGAGGGGAAAATAAACTAATGTTCTGTCTTCCTAAGCTTTAAAAATTAATTGTGATTTACCCTTCCACATACAGCTTGTATAAAAGAGAGCCAAGAGAGAGTTTCTGGAAAAATTGGTAGACTATACGCAAAGGGTATCCTTTACAACTCCACTTTCTATTTTATGATTTACATGTAACAAAAGGTTTCTTTCTCAATAGATGCCCAATAAGTAATAGTGAATATGTGTTGAACACTTGCTAAATATAATGCCTGAACGTTTTACATTTATTATCTCAGTTAAACACAACAACAACCTTATGAAGTAGTTGTGTTATCATCATTGCACAATGAGGCAAACGAGGCTTAGAGGCATTCATTTAGTATCCTGTTAAAGTCCCTGTAACAGGGACTTTACAGTGCTAGTAACTAACCATTGGTGACATTAGACTTTAAAGCAGTCTGATTCTTGAACCCAAGGTCTTCTTACCTGCTACACTAGAATCAATGAATTTGAGAATGAACAAATCTCTGAAAAGGCAATACTGAGTTTCTTTAATTTCTTTATGTCTCCGTTTATAGCATGGAACTAAAGCTATTAACCTTTAGTAAATGGTAATTGACTGACTGACTAAAAATAAATGGTGAATTCATGACCAGGAAAAGCAGAAGAATTAGCTGAATCAGTGGTTCTCTGAACATCATAATTTTTAGAATCATTGGAATAATAAAAGAAAAGAAAGAAAAGGGGCACCTGGGTGGCTCAGTTGGTTAAGCATCCAACTTTGGCTCAAGTCATGATCTCATAGTTCGTGAGACCCACATCAGTCTCGCTGCTGTCAGCACAGAGCCTGCTTCCAATCCTCTGTCCCCCTCTCTTTCTGTCTCTTACCCATCTCTCTCTCTCTGTCAAAATTAAATAAATAAAACATTAAATAAATAAATAATATATATTTAGAAAGGCCTCCTTATTTATTTTCTTTTAAATTTTTGTTTAAAGTTTATTTATTTTTGAGACAGAGAGAGACATAGCATGAACAGGGGAGGGTCAGAGAGAGAGGGAGACACAGAATCCGGGAAGCAGGCTCCAGGCTCTGAGCTGTCCGCACAAAGCCCGTTGCAGGGCTCGAACTCACGGACCGTGAGATCATGACCTGAGCTGAAGTCGGACACTTAACCGACAGAGCCACCCAGGCGCCCCGAGGCCTCCTTATTTAAAACAAAACAAAGAACAAAACAAAACAAAACAAAACAAAACAAAAAAACACACATTCTTAGGCACCACCCCTGAATAGTCTCATTCTGTTATTCAGGGGTGTGGTTCAGAAATTTGCACTTTTAAATGAATCCCCTCAAACCTTTCCTATGCTTAGGCAGGTCTGATGCTACCGATTTATTATTTCTTAATTTTTTTTTAAGTTTAGTGCAACTGGGGGAAGGGCAGAGAACAAGGGAGAGAGAAAATATCAAGCAGCTCTGTGCTGCCAGTGCAGAGCCTAATGTGGGGCTTGAAAACGTGAAATCCTGACCTGAGCCAAAACTAAGAGTTGGACGCTTAACCGACTGAGCCACCTAGGTGCCCCTGATCAAACCCCTGATTTAGTCACACTCACCTCTTGTCACAGTAAACTCATCTATATCATCTCTTCCCTTTGTACAATCAGTCTCATCATGGCCTTCGCTCTATTTATGTCCTTCCTGGAATGCAGAATGAAGCATGGTTCTCTCCCCACCAGGCCCAGGAAAACATGAAGACCCTTCAGTGGGCATGTCCAAACCCTCTATTGAGGCTGTGTAATACTATGGACAGACCTCAGTGTGGATGACACTTTACTACTTTCTGGCCATGCGGCCCTTGTGCAAAGGGGTGTTTCCATTCTGAGTCTAACTTTATTAGGGGTATTGGAAATAAAAATAGTCACCTGTATAGGTGATGTGAGGATAAATGACAAATATGAGTACTTGATCTGACCTAAATTAATGCCTCTTCCCTTTTCTCTCTGACCCTCTATGTTTTACTGTGCTCCAGCAAACTAATATGAGGTCACACAGTAAGAATGCATTTTAGGAGCTGAAACCAAACTGAAGAATATAGAAAGCTGTCATCCATATGCTCACATCCCTTGAAAAGTGGTCCACAGACTCTCAGAAATTAAGAAACAAGATTTATAAAGTATTTCTCTGGTATACAGTTCTCTACTTCTGGTCATTCATACCCCTGACAAATCACCTTCATCAGGACCCCTCGACTAGACTGACTGATCTTCAGAGTAGAACGATCCTATTCTCTGACATTAGCAAAACCTGGAGTTGAACTTCAAGCATGCTTTTATTAAGTGATCTTTTTTGAGATCCAGTTTCCTTATCTATAAGATGGTGTTTTAATATCAAGTATAAGTCAAACTTATTGACTTCTACTGCATGTTAAATGACATAATGCACAAACCTGACAAAGAAGATACTTATTAATAACTTTAGAAGTTACAGAGTTCTCATAATCAGGGAAATACAAATCAAAACCACTTCACACTGGTCAGAGTGGCTAAAATTAACAACTCAGGAAACTACAGATGCTGGCAAGGGTGTGAGGAAATGGGAACCCTCTCGCACTGTTGGTGGGACTGCAAACTGGTGCAGCCACTCTGGAAAATAGTGTGAAGGTTCCTCAAAAAATTAAAAATAGAACTACCCTATGACCCAGCAATAGCACTACTAGGAATTTATCCAAGGGATACAAGAATGTTGATGCATAGGGGCACGTGTACCCCAAGGTTTATAGCAACACTTTCAACAATAGCCAAATTATGGAAAGAGCCTAAATGTCCGTCAACTGATGAATGGATAAACATGTAGTTTATATGTACAATGGAATACTACTTGGCAATGAGAAAGAATGAAATCATGCCATTTCCAGCAATGTGGATGGAACTGGAAGGTATTATGCTGAGTGAAATAAGTTAGAGAAGGACAGATATCATATGTTTTCACTCATATGTGGATCTGGAGAAACTTAACAGAAGACAGTGGGGGAAGGAAAGGGGGAAAATAGTTACAAACAGAGAGGGAGGGAGGCAAACTGTAAGAGACTCTTAAATACAGAGGATAAACTGAGGGTTGATGGGGAGAAAGGGCAAGGGAGAGGGGAAAATGGGTGATGGGCATTGAGAAGGGCCCTTGTTGGGATGAACACTGGGCATTGAGGAGGGCACTTGTTGGGATGGGTATTGTATGTAAGTGATGAGCCATGGGAATCTACTCCAAAAACCAAACACACTTTAAACCCTGTATGTTAGCCAATTTGACAATAAGGTATATTAAAAAAAATTACTGAGTTTTTACTATTCATTGGTACAACTCAAGACACAGATAAATCACTAGGCAAGATAAGCCTGGTCACAGCCATAACCAGGGACTTAATTTTCAGATTGGATTGCTCTTCTCAAATTTAAGAGTGTTAGGAGGGAGAGAGACTATCAAGAGAGACACTGTAATAAATGATCAACGATGAATTCTACTGCCCTGAAGAGAGGGTGGCCTACAAAGGGGGTCCCTTGCAGAGACATGAAGTTAGATGTTCCTGACAGCATAAGGTGGGTGAGGAAGAAAATGCAGGCCGATGACCTAGTGCTTGGTGAGGGATGGCGTGACCAGTAGCAGGGGAGGTCAGGGAGTGGGAGGCGATCCGTCTCATCTGGCTTTTTTAGGCGGTGAAGTGGTGGATTTTATTATATGTTTGATGGAAGCCATTTAAGAATTTATGAGTTCACTTTGGCTCATAGAACTGTTTGGAAGGGAGCAGGAGCGAGGGTAGGGAGGGAAGTAAGTTTGGAGACTACTTCAGTGGTCTGTGAGGGAAAAGATGGTGGCTCAGATGAAGTGTCTCATCAGCTGCCTCTCCATTGTTCTCCCTGTACTTTACTCCTCCCACGATTTTACTCAGTTATCCTCTCTGGGAACCTGCCGAAATTCCTACCTCTAAGATCTGGCCACAGATAAGGAGAGCCTGTGCCTGGCATTTTAACCTCTTGCCAGATCACTGATCATTGGTAAGTGTCTGTCCTCTCCTCCTCGCTTCTGGTTGCCTTGGGTTGAACTCCCTGTGCTTCCTTAAGGAACAATCTGACAACATGTTATACAGAGCCATGTGGGAGTTTAGAGCAGAAAGTGTTCCTTTTATCTCATGATACCTGTGCAGTTGAGGGGACATGGATATCCTCTAACAATGTTGCCATCTAACACGCTGGAAAAAAAAAACAAACCAAAAAAACAAAGATTCCACCATGGAGGTGCAGGTTAGTTGAGAGATGAGAATAAATGCTTCAGAGGAAAGGGAGGGAGAAGAAAAAGGAGGAAGAGAGAGGGGCGGAATAACATAGAGCTTGACTGGTAGGTGGATGCAATTCTAGCGTGCTGTTAGGATTGTGTCTCTTGAACTCAAATGTGCATGTGAATACCCTGGGTTCTCATGGGAAAGTAGATTCTATGTCAGCAGATATGGGACAGGGCAGAGATGTTCCATTACTTACAAGCTCTCTCATGCTATAAATGCCCTTGGTCTGTGGAGCACCCTGAGTAAGGAGGCCCTTGTGCACATGTCTAAGCAGGCACTCACTCAGCAGGGTTGTGCTTCAGGTCCTCTCTCACACAGGTGTCCTGTGAAGAGAGCTCCGCAGGGTGCAGTGATAATGGGAGAGCAGAGAGGTACACTGGTGCAATGACAATTGTTGTTTCATCCATCATCAATGTATGTTTTATTGTAGTGGAAGTTGAAACAGGTGCAGAAATATAACATGAGCTTTGGTTACACAGTTTTTAGGAAAATGAAATTCTCCAGTTACTCTCTCCCTCCAGTCAGTGAGGTGAGTAGCAGTTCAGAGTGGGGAAAAAAAAATCAATTGGAGAAGGGTACAGATTTCTTCAGATTTTTTTCTTATAATATGCAAAGGAAAACCTTTAACAAGAGTTGGTAGTGGAGAAGAGATATTACCCATGAAAATAAAATAGTGATTTAAATTTAAGTTTCTATATCAGGTGAAGGTTAAAGATATTAAAAGTTAAAGGATTACTGTTTGACAATAATCTTAGAGCTAGCTCCCAACTCTTTCAATCCTAATGTTCTCAGTCAGAAATTTAGCCCTGTCCTTCTGAATTAATCCTGGATTCTTTATCAGCCCTATTACTTGGTTCATATATAGTTACCTGGATAGAACTTCAAGAACGCCCTTTTTTTGGTTGTTATTTTTAGCAGAAATGTGTGCCAAAAAGAAGAAAATGTTAGAAATAAATTCCCATGGTAGGTGTGGTTTCTTAAAGCAAGAAACAATGAGATTATATATATATATATATATATATATATATATATATATATGTGAAGCTCTCTAGAGTTTGGGAAAAGAGACGTATCCATATTTATAGTTCATCCATGTGGCTCACAGTTTGGTTTACTGAATCTTAGAAGATTATCAAATCTGTGGCTTACCAAGGAGGACGACAGCTGGAAAACTCCCCCAACATACTTCAGAAAAACTAAAGAGAACCTTCATTGTGTCATCCAAAGCTTAGTGGTTTTCAAGGATGTTAAGTTTGTTATTGATTCCCTGGCAGTCTGCTGGGTAGTGGTTTTAAGTGTTTGATCTCTGAATCTCCAGTTTTCATTGAAAAAACTTAATTGTCCTTGTTTTTTAAACTATCTTCCCAGCTAGCGTAGTTACTTGTGGAAATTGGAACTACGTGGGTGATATTTGTTGGATAACCTGTCTCTGAGTCATAGACATTCTACTTTGGGACATCAGCCCACAGGTTTCCTCTGTCCTCCATAGGGTCCTTCTGTGGCTTTTGCATTCTGTTTGATGTCCAATTATGTTCTCCTTTGAAGTGGCTCATCAATCTTTACCACGTTGTGAGTTGACTTACTACTCTGCTGTGTGTTCATGGCCCTGATAGTCATTGCTATTTCAGTGATTTTGTACCTGTCATCTTCTCAGATCAGGGGATCACCTCTCCCCACTGCTTCTATTGCTACCACTGCTGCTCCGGCTAAAGTCTAGGCTCTTCTTCTCCTGACCAGCTTAATGACTCAGTTTTCAAGTTCCCCAAATGGGGTGTCTATACATTCTTCATTTCCTACACATCCTCAGTGTGACAAATATAACATTTCATGCCACTATCATAAACAGTGTTTTTTTTTCCAATTCTCTGCCTTGCATAGAACTGTGACCATGTCTCTCACAACCTAGTTGTAGAAAAAGCAAGACCTTTGCTGGGTTCCTTGGACTTTCCCTGCCTCCACCCTACATTGGGCTGCCTCACCTCTGGCCTTTGTCACTCTAGCTTTTGGTTTCCTCTTTTGTCTGGTATATCGAGTTAGTTCACTCTGATGAACACAAGTAGTAACAATTTTAAAATTGCACTTTGTCTAAAACTTCTGGCTATTCAGTAAGGGTTCTGAATTCCCTCTCTGTCTGCCCTGTTACTAGAACCAGAAATCTCTGAGGGTTTTTTTTCTTTTTTAATATTCGAAGTATTATTTTGCCCAATGATGTGAAGTCTCAAGCATGAATGTGGAAAGGCGATCTATTTAAAAGCCAGGACCTTTACATGAAACATTCCCGAAAAAGATAAGAAAAGGGGTCTAACTTTGGACTTTTCTTATCAAAGGAACATTCCTTACAGCTTGGCTTCCCATGTAAATGGGAACTTGTCAGGCCAAGAAAAATGATTAATATGCCCAAGAATATAATTTCTTATTATATGTTACAACATTGGCATCTCGTAATAAATAATTTAGGCTCAAATTGCCAGTGAGTATCCTAAGGCTGATATACATTATGGCAGTGAAGAAATACTTTGCGGTAAAGCAGAAGTTCAAAGAGAACCATGGTGAAACTGTGCAAGGTATAATGGTTGGTTTTGGAGATCTCTGTGAAAGCACCCTGCATGACACCAGCCCCAGCCTGGCAGCCAAAGGTAGAGAGTTACTAAAATGCTTTGCCTTCTGTGGCAGTGAAGGACTTTTGATCACCGTGCAGTCTCTCTAGGCCATTATTTGGAAAAATCAGCAACTAGAGGAAATGAAAATGTAGAGTTTTTGAGAGTCATGCCCACTGAATTGCTATCAGGAAGAAAGAGATATTGGTTTTCTTTTACAACATTAAAAAAAATTCATAGTTGCCAAAATGTGACCTGAATCTAGGCAGGCTTGTGTATTTACATCTGTGTATGTGTGTGTGAGGGTAGAGGATCAAAGCATGTGTTTTTTTAGCACCCTATACCATTCTTATATGTGTGTGTATATATATATATGTATGTATATATGACACACAGTTGTTGGTGCTGCATCCTTTAGAGCACTGAATCCCTCCTTTTCATTACATAGCTACTCTTTTTAGATTAGCTTAGATTTAGATTAGACTCCCAAATCCCTGAACTATATAATTTATATTTGTTTATTCATTTCAGTTTCAAGTTTTTACTTAAATTCTAGTTAGTTAACACATAGTGTCACACTAGTTTCTGGTGTAGAATTTAGTGATTCATCACTTACATATAACACCCAGTGTTTATCACAAGTGCCCTCCTTAATGCCCATCACCCAATTAACCCATCCCTCACCCACCTCCCTCCAGCAACCCTCAGTTTTTTTCCCTATAGTTGTCTGTTTGATGGTTTGCCTCTCTCTCTCTCTCTCTCTTTTTTTTGCCCTCTGTTTATCTGTTTCATTTCTTAAATTCCACAAATGGTATTTGTCTTTCTCTGACTGGCTTATTGCACTCAGCATAATACACTTAAGCTCCATTCATGTTGTTGCAAATGTCAAGATTTCATTCTTTTTGATGGCTAGGTAATATTCCATTGTGTATATGTACCACAGTTTATCCATTCACCAGTCAATAGACATTTGGGATCTTCCCATAATTTGACTATTGTTAACACTACTATAAATATCAGGGTGCATGTGTCACTTCAAATCAGTATTTTTGTATCCTTTGGATCAACACCTACTAGTGTAGTTGCTGGATCATAGGGTAGTTCTGGTTTTAACTTTTTGAGGAATCTCCATACTGTTTTCCAGAGTAGTTGCACCAGTTTGCATTTCCACCAAAAGTGCAAGAGGGCTCTTCTTTCTCTGCATCCTCACCAATACCTGTTGTTTCCTCTGTTGTTAATTTTAGCCATTCTGACAAGTGTGACGTGATATCTCATCATGGTTTTGATTTGCATTTCCCTGAGGATGAGTGATGTTGAGCATCTTTACATGTGTCTGTGAGACATCTGGATGCCTTCTTTGGAAAAATGTTTATTCATGTCTTCTGCCCATTTCTTAACTAGATTATTTGTATTTTTTTGGGGGGGTGCGGTGTTGAGTTTCATAAGTTCTTTATAGATTTTGGAACCTAACCCTTTATCAGACATGTCATTTGCAAATATTTTCTCCCATTCTGTCAGTTGCCTTTTAGTTTTATTGGTTGTTTCCTTTGCTGTGCAGAAGCTTTTATCCTGATGAGGTCTCAATAATTCATGTTTGCTTTTGTTTCCCTTGCCTCTGATAAAGTGTCTAGTAAGAAGTCACTATGACCAAGGTCAAGGAGGTTACTGCCACTGTTCCTCTAGGATTTTGATAGTTTCCTGTCTCACTTTTAGGTATTTCATCCATTTTGAATATATTTTTGTGTATAAAAATGTAAGAAAGTGGTCCAGTTTCATTCTTCTGCATGTCAGTGTCCAGCTTTCCCATCACTATTTGTTGAATATCCAACGGATATTCTTTCCTGCTTGGTCAGAGAGTAGTTGGCCATATAGTTGTGTGTCCATTTCTAGGTTTTCTATCCTGAACTACATAATTTAGAAAAAAAGTGTAGTTGTTTCCTTAGATGTTATTTTTTAAATGGAATCACAAATCTGAACAAGACAAAACTATGGACACAATTAAGGATAACATTAAAAACAAATCACAGAGTCATAAATAGGTGAACATAAGAGGATGCTTAGAGAGGAAACCCTCCCCACTACAGGTTAGGAAAAATGAGATTCAACGTGATGAGAAAACTTACCTAAGGAACTTGAATCAGTTACATATTGTTACTGGTAAAAAAAAAAAAGACAGAATTCAGGATCATTTGACAGAAAAATCAGTGCATCTCCGGAAATACTCATTTAACAGCTATTTCTTGAACGTATACCAGAGAATTTTCAAGGAAGTGGTGGTATATTAGAGCACATATTAAGAAGTATAAATCATGAATCACAATAAAAAATTCAAGTAAAAATTACTTAAACACTTTTATTTATGTACAGTACTTAAACAATTCAGGAGAGGCATATCTGGTAACACAACCAATTTGGAGGTATATCTCTTAGATTAAAAAATGTTACTAAGAAGTAGCTCTCCTACAAAGTATCACATTCAGTACTCCCAAAATCAGTTTCACTTACATTTAGAAGGGTAGTACAAATAATACTCAGGTCACTAGTGGACATGATATTTCTGAAGTATGCTGAAGAAAATGTCCGATTAGTACAAATTAGTCTACCGATAATAAAGCAATAATAAGGAAAAAGAGCAGGTAAATTGAATTTTTTCTATCTGTAAGCTATCACCATGGAGAAGTATATGGTGCTAAAAATTATATCTAAAATTTTCTCCAACTAGGTAGTGTCCAGCAAGAGTAGAATATAAATAAATGTTGCTGAGTGATAGTTATGGTATTAATCTAATGATCCTTTGATGTCTAGAGTATTATAATTCAAGATAAAAAGTAATTATTTCTACAATTCAGCAGTATAAATATTCATATAAACATTTCTACATTACCTCATGGAATTCTGACCTTATGGAACAATGTTATTAAAAAAAAGAGAAAAAAACATTGCATCATAGAAAATTTCTTAGCAGAAAAGAATTAAAATACTTTCCCTCTTAGGTTGCTTAGGAGGCTCAGTCAGTTGAGCATCCCACTCTTGATTGCCACACAAAGTCATGATCCCAGGGTCATGAGATCGAGTGCCATGTCAGGCTTCACGCTGAGTGGAGCCTGCTTAAGATTCTCTCTCTCTTCCTCTGCCACTCTCCCCCACTCATGTGCTCTCTCTCTCTCTAAAATAAAAAAAATAAGATAAAAAACATTCCTTTTCATATCATATGTTGTTAAAATGAAGGGACAGAAAGTTCTCACCTCTCAGGGCTTACTAAGTATGGGAAAAGTTCAATTCTTAGTGTTATCTTCAAAGAGCTAGTAGTCAGAAAGAAGACTGTACTTTCACAAAAACAATAGTATTTTTCTAGACATAACAGTCCAGACATCCATTGTGTCTTGATTAAATAAAGTCATAATATGTATCACTATGTATGAATATATGTATACATTATAACTTAAATATGTCAGGGTAGAGTAGCCTAAACAGTTGTAAGCACAAAGGTGTATGTTACAATAATAACCTCCTGTTACACTAAATGCCACCTTCTCACTAAATGCCACACAGCAGCACAATTTCTGGAAATACAAAAGCTGCCCTCTCCTCAGTGAGGATCTCTAGGGCAAATAATATGATCTTCAGGGTGGCCAGAGGAGCCCTCATCTTTGCTACCACACAGTCGTTCCTTTCAATGTCTTTATCTTTCCTAGGCTCACCCTGATACTCCCCAAGTTATCCCATGTGTGTATCAGCTGCAAAGTCATGGGCTCTGCTTTTGAAAAGTGAAATTTTCTGATACCTAAACTTCTCTAACATCACCCTTTTAGATAAAACTAATCCTGCTAGATTTCATGTTGGACCTTGGAGATAGGTGTTCTGAGCAGTTGGTCAGGTTCATTCATCAACTTACTGAGCTGCCCTGCAGCTCTACATTGCTTATGGCATTCCAGTTCCTTCTCCAACAAAATTAAAGATTCCTTCAATCTGACATATTCTTTAGGAGCACCTGACTGAGCTGGCCAAACATAGTCCTAAATTGTTGGAACAAGAATTGTTATTACTGAGCTTCCTTGTGGGATTTCATTTGATTAAATGATTGCATGGATAAGAGGGAAGCTGTTCTCAAAAACCTTGATATTTATCCCTCTTCAGTGCCATGAATAGTATTTCATTGCCCTACTGAAGGAACTGTTTTGTTTTGTTTTGTTTTGTTTTGTTTTGTTTTGTTTTCCTGAGGGAACTACTACTAAAGTGTGTCATCTCAAATTGTCACTTCATAGGAATTGGTTAAATGCATATGAAAAATCAGTAAGTAAGCCAAGATTGGAAGGGTTCACATTTGAAAGAGAGAAAACATGCATTTGCTTTTAAGAAAGATTTAAAACTACATACGGAGATTTTTGGTGTGGAAGAAAGCATCTATGAAGATAACCATGATTTTCATAGTAAAACTGGCAATAAAGTCCTATACATATATTTAGAAAGGAAACAGAGCAACTCAGATAAGTAGCATGAATATCTGGTTGGCAACATGTCCATAATGGGATTATAAGCACAATTAGAGTCTGATCCTCTGTTTAATTAATACATTCATCCATCTGAAATTCAAAGACAGTGGGAAATAAATAGAATACAAACTAAATTATTTTTATTTATGTAAACAGTGGTACTGAGGATTTAAAAGGGAATACTTCTATTAAACGTTGCAAACGTTTTCTTTCTACCCACTCTCGCGTCGGTAAGATGAATCTCTGTTCCAGACTTCGATGCTCAATAGTACTTCTGTTTTCCAGAGTTCATATGCAGCACTGATTTCTCCATTTAATGCAGTATCTGTAATCATACTCATCATCATTACAAAATGTTTTACATATTCCTTTCAATTTTTTGCATCTTTCAAATCTATACATTGACTCAAAGTTACTTCTGGCTGCAATCAAGAAAGACATCTAAAGTCATCAACCTCATTTTTCACTTGGGAGTCTTGTTACCTAGGGAAGACAAAAAATCTGTTTTGGTCATGAGATCATGCATGTGGGAGATGGAGAGTCTGGTATGGCAGGTAGTGTTATAGCACAATTTGGCAGTTGTTGCAGAAAGAGACTGAGCTACAAACATCTTACTGTCCTTATATTTCAGCCCATATCAGTACTCACCTTCCTATTTTTTTTCTTATTTTATTAACACCAGATTTGCTCTCTCATGCTTTCATTAAGATGAGGTTTGTAGTTCTTTAAAACCCTATCGTTTTTATTTTCATGTTTTTTTTTCAATTTTTTAAGCTTACTCTGACTGCCTCTTCACAGTATCATTTGTTCAATGCTTTCTTCTCCATTCCAGATCTTACTCTTAATTGAAATCTTCTTTCGTTATATTAGAGCAAATGAATATATCCCTTTCACCAGTCTATAGTAATAATGAATGAATAACATAACTAAGTACTTAATTATATGTATTTTTCTTAAATATGTGTCATGATATTTTTATTCTTGTGGCCAATATGTCAACCACATGTGACAGTTATGACTTCTTCTGATTCTTTGTTATCTCCTACCCAGTATATCCTGATAATTGTAATACAGTAGACATGGAGATACTTACTGATAATTTATTGAGGAAACAACACCATATTAGATGTGCACACAGAAACACAGTTTTGATATACATTTAGTATTTAGTAAAAAGAGAATCCTCATGGTAATCTTCTAGTTTGCTGTGTCATCTAAGACAATGCAAAGAAGGATATCCTGAGATTCCAAACTCACAGCTTTGGGTTCACACATTAAACTATAGTAAATGGAAGCAAATATTTTAGTTACTTAAGATTTTATTTTTCTTAATGATTCTATTGTACTGCAACTAATGCCTTTAGAAAAAAGAGACTTGTGTGTCAGGCTTATTTCTGCCCCCCCCCCAATTTTATCATAGTATTTACTTATCTTGGATAAGTCTTTCCACCTATCTGCATGATGGAATATAATAAACATGGCTATTGCAAATATATTTTGAATATTAAATTTTCCACGTGTGTGTCAGGAAAAACAAAGCAAAATAATTTTATTAAAATTTAGAGAATAAACTGAATAGAATTTAGATTAACATTATATAATGTTAACTCATAGAACCTAATTGTCTGCATAAAACAAAAATGAAATGCAGAATGGTGTTTCATTTCCATTGGGCAGGTGTTTGAGGACCTAGTGTTCTCTAAGCATTTGGTTGGGAATTAGTCAGAAAGCTCAAATATAGCGAATGTAGAAAATACTTCAAATGGACTAACTTTATTGTTGTCAGTAAAGTTAGTAGAAAAGGAAAGGAAGTTACGTGTAAAGTGCAAGAGATTGTCAGGAAGGTTTTGACATGTGAATATATGTATTTCCTTTGGGAATGGGAAGCTAATTTATGATGACAGAACCCCTGGTCACCGGTAAATTTTGGTGAAATCTAAAGTTCCTTCAGACCCATATTTGATATAACTAAAAGTAGAGAAGTACATATGCATGGTTGCATTTTACTTTTTTTTTAAACTTTTGCTGGGATAGGTACTTTTTAAGCTAATCAACATTCCTGAGACCCTAATATCTTGTCAACCCACAACATCCATGTTGACTTTTAAGATATGTTAAATTCAGAAAAGAGAAATATGGATTTATAGTGATCACTAGTAACATGAAAATATACTACTGTTGTTTTTACTTTCTTATTATTTTAAAGAATATAAATGTTTTAAATCATGAAAACACCTATAGAAGTGCATGATTTGGAAATAAAAGGTTTGCATCACAAAATTGCTTCCATACTTCTTACTTATTTGCAAATAATATGTCATTTTAGAGTCACAGCTCTGTGAGGTGAACATTATAAAAGAAAATAACACAACCTCATCGTGTTGTTGTGAAAATTGGATATGTAATATGTTATAAACTGTACAGTGCCATACAAATATTATCCATGAGTGCATAGCTATGTGAGGTGACTTAAACTCATTGATAACCACATAAAAATAAAAATGAATAACTGTTCGGAGGAAGGATGCATAGCATCTCTTTTATCTATAAATATCTCTGCACATTTTAATATCACTGGAGAAATGAGTCTATGATGACTAATTTTCCTGATAAGAGACATATGTAAACACTAGTTGGAGGATGGATAAGGGCTATATATTTTGGACAGGTTTCTGATAATCTGGGCAAGAGTGGAGTGCTACAAATATGGTGTACGTCTATTGTGGACCCCAGCCCCATAACAAATCCTGCATACACATGGATAGAGAAATCTCTGTTGGGAACCAGTGGTTAAAAGCTCAATGGCCTCCCCACAGTTTGTTAATGTTATTTTTCCCATGCTCTGGGGCGGGGTGGGTGTTCTTCCTCCTGGGTGAAATATCTGTCATATATCTCCCCATCTCCTAGCAAATAACTTCTCTGCAGATGACTTCTCTGTTTACTTCATGATGCAAATAGCAAGGCTGAGTTGAAAGTAGGAAGGGGAGTATCTTATGTTTTGGCTCCCTCCCTCTCTAACCATTTTTTTTCCTTCTCCTCCCCCATGGTCTTCTGCTAAGTTTCTCAGGATCCACATAGGAGTGAAAACATATGGAGTCTGTCCTTCTCTGTATGACTTATTTCACCAATTTGACAATGAATTTCATATTAAAAAAAATGAGACACAGACCTCTGGACATTGGTGTTTGAGGATGTGATGCTGTAACTGTAAAAAAAAAAAAAAAAAAGAAAGAAAGAAAGAAAGAAAGAAAGTAGGAAGGGAAAACATTAAAAAAAAGAGAGAAAAAAAAAGAAATAAGGAGGCACCTGGGTGGCTCAGGTCATGATCTCACGGCTCAAAGGCTGGTGAGTTCAAACCCCGCATTGGGCTCTTTGCTGACAGCCAGAGCCTGGAGCCTGTTTCAAATCCTGTGTTTCAAATTCCCTCTCACTCTGCCCCTTCCCTGCTCATGCTCTGTCTCCCTCTCTCCTCAAAAATAAATAAACAAAATTAAAAAAAAAAAAGAAGTAGGAAGAGGTATTTTGGATGATGTCTACTCTTACTGGGTCCAAGTTAAAATCAAGGTAGGAGCAAGGCCATAGTCAGAAGTTTCTAAAATATGTTTGAAACAGTATGCTCTTTCAGAATCAGATAGTACATTTCAATCCTATATGCTGTATTTATTAGCTGTGATAGATTGGGCAAAGGATTTTGTCCACTGGATCTTGATTTCCTCATAAAATTGAGGTGTTTTTAAATAGAATTTTAAAAAATATAATGAGATAAAATATGTAAACTACTCTTATAATGTTAAAAGATGAATAAACTTTCAAAAATCAGCTTATTCTCATACTTGTTTTTATTTTCCATTTGGATTTACATTTTAAAGTGACCCTAGATGAAACAGTGTTATTAACATACATGCCCCTGGTATAGTGTAAACACAGTCCTTTTTTTTTTAATTTTTAATTTTTTACTTTTTATTTATTTACTTTGAGAGAGAGAGAGAGGGAGGGAGGGGCAGAGTGAGAGGGAGAGAGAATCCCAATAAGGCTCCATGCTACCAGCAGGGAGCCGGATGAGGGGCTCCAGCTCATGAACTGTGAGATTATGACCTGAGCTGAAACCAAGAGTCAAGATGCTTAACCGACTGAGCCACGCAGGCTCCCAAAACCTCTAGTCTTCAATCTATGTTAGGTCAGGTCCACTGTGTACCTTGTTCACCGATTTATTACAGTATGTAGTAAAATGATTGAAACATACATACTCAATAAGTGTGTAAATAACTGACAAAATGATTGAGTGAATAGTATGATATCAGATATAGATATTTAATTGGTGTTCTATACTGAAAGACTCTCTGGACTTTATCACAATCTCTCCATCCGTTATTTCCTATGTCAACTGAGCAAATGCCCTAACCCTTGTACTAATTTCTTCAACTGTAAAATGTATTTAATGTCTACTTCAGAAGGTTGTGTGGCAAATGAGATAACAGACATAGACATATTCTTTAGCCCCACAAGTAGTATAATAAGTTTTATTGTCATTGCTATGAGTTGCTTATAAGTTTGTGTCAGGTTTCAGAGGAAACCTTTATTAATTCACTGATTTTCTTTACTTTTGCTATTAAATGAAGAAAATACCTTCTCTCGTGATTCATACCACACACCTTTAAGTAGGCAGCTATTCGCACTCGGCCCCGTGCTAGATGCAAATGCAAAAAATGAATACAATATGGGGCGCCTGGGTGGCGCAGTCGGTTAAGCGTCCGACTTCAGCCAGGTCACGATCTCGCGGTCTGTGAGTTCCAGCCCCGCGTCGGGCTCTGGGCTGATGGCTCAGAGCCTGGAGCCTGCTTCCGATTCTGTGTCTCCCTCTCTCTCTGCCCCTCCCCCGTTCATGCTCTGTCTCTCTCTGTCCCAAAAAAAAAAAAAAAAAAAAAAAGTTGAAAAAAAAAATGAATACAATAATTAAGCTCCTTGCCCCCAAAAGTAAACCAGTGTTCGTTGGGAAATGATGACATAAAAATGGTACAATATCACTTGTAAAGACAATCCTAAGGAATTAATAAAAATCTTCTCCAAGCATAAAATTAAAAGCTGTAAACTGCAAAAGTATAGTTTACTATTACTACCACCACAGCCATTAGGAAAACCTATGCTTTGTTAAGCGTTCGTTAAATTTTAGGCTCTTTACTAAATAAGTTGTGTGCATTATCTGATTTAATGCTCTACTCACCTTGGAATAGGTATGATCATTCTCATTTCACCCATAAGAACAATTGAAGTAAAGAACTTTGCACAGAGTTTCACGGGGAGTAAAAGGGGTGGGAGAGGCTTCAAAGTTAGTTATGTTGGACTCCAAACAAGTGTATGTTCAATCATTTCACGGAAGATGTGACTTTTAGTTGCACCTTGAGAAGCCAATAGCATATTTTTGAGGAATTAGGGGAAGCACTTAGAATATATGTATTCTAAACGTGGATGTTGTGAGATATACGTAGAATGGTGTGACTTTTAGCATGACTGGAGTGATATGGACATGGACTTCAGAAAACGCAGGGAAGGAAAAACTGGGCACAGGTGGCAAGACCTCCACAGCTGATGAGTTGAATATTCTGATGAGCAGAATTCTCATGAATTCCATATTCTCTATGGAAATGTTAAGCACCATCTTCCCTTTAAGGAAGGGATTGGAGAAAATTTTGTAGCAGAGAGGCCGGGTGAACATTGTTAGAATATTCTAAATAAGAAATAATGAGAATGATAATTAAGTTCATGGGGTTTCAAATAAAGGGGGAGATATTTGTGAATTTGAAGCAGCCCAACGAAGTAACTTTTGGATTTGGGGCAAGAATACCAGGAAGTAGAGCAGTAACGAGAGTGTTAGCCCTTAATCCTGTGCATTTGATAATAACAATCAATGAAGCAGAAAATAAAAAGAGGAGGACAGACTTTAGCCTTTGTGAGTAAGACGAGCTCTGTTTTGGACATACTGGGATTAAAAAAAAAATTGGAGGCCAGTCAGATAAGTTCCATAACTATAAATAAAAAAACCTTTTGATTTGGGAAGGAGATTCAAGAAAAATATTTGTTGATAGCAGAAGTCATTGCACTGAACAAGATAATCTCAGGGAAACATATAAAATAAGAAGAAAAGGGATTCAGGGACACAGCAGTAGAGGCCCCTGAATTTAAGAGACCATCAAGAAGCACCTGGGTGGCTCAGTTGATTCAGCGTCCAACTCTTCATTTCGGCTCAGGTCATGATCTCACAGTTCGTGAATTCAAGCCCTGAGTCAGGCTCTGGTGCCTGCTTGGGATTCTCTCTCTTTCTTTCTCCTGCTCGCTCTCTCTCTCTCTCTCTCTCAAAATAAATAATTAAACTTTTTTAAAAAAGGGATTTATATAAAAAAAATGAGACCGCCAAATAATTGTCAAACATTGTCAGAACAGTGAACAACTCCAGCAGTAGGCAGAAGTCCACAAGACAAAGAATTAAAATACGACTTTGGGTTTGCTTTTAGGAAAACATCGATAACATTAGCAAGAAGATTTTCAGTTAATTGACATGGGTGAATGTATTGGGGAAAAAGAGTATATAAAAGGTGATAAAAGGAGATTATGAGTTGAGGCTGGTTTTCAAAAAGTTTGGTGAAGATAGGAATAAAGCAGATTAGAAAGTAGCTGACTGGGTAGCCCAGTCAGTTGAGTGACTCTTGATTTCAGCTCCATGGTTTGTGAGATCAAGCCCACATGAGGCTTGGCACTGATAGCAAGGATCTTGCTTGAGATTCTCTCTCTCTCTCTGTCTCTCTCTCTCTGCCTCTTCCCCACTCCCACTCTCTCTCTCTCTCAAAATAAATAAGTAGACATTTTTTTTTAAAAGCAAAGAAAAGAAAGTAGCTTAAAGGCAAAAATCTCTCATAAAATGTGACTTTAACTGCCCAGAACCCTACCATTACTCATTGTTTTTTATTGTTAGCACCCTGAAGTGAGCTACCATAGTGTATTACTTATATTATGTTAATATCTCCTAACTCACGAAAGTGTTTCAGAGAGGTTTTTTTTAAATAAAATTTAAATCATGTTTTTCCTCAGGTGAAAGCCCACTAGATTTCTCTCATAATTTAGAAGACAGTATCCTTTCTAGTTCCTAAAAAACTCTGGGTAATCATCCAACACACTTCCTCCCTGACGAGCTCATCCAGGACTCTCCTCCCAACCCGCTTTTCTCCAGCCACCTTCATTAGCATTCCCCCAAAACTCGTGGGTGCCCCCATGATGCTTCTTGGCCTCTGTCATTTTTTGTTTTACTTAAATGTCACCTTCTCAATAAAGCCTCCTGAAAAATCCTATTTCAAATTTCATTTTTTGGGGTCCCTGAACTCTGATTTATCATCTTCTAGCATAAAATGCTTATTTATTATGTTTGCTGCTTGTATTTGTCTCCACTTCTGGAATATGAGCTCCACAAAGATAGGAAATAGTGCCTGTTTTGTTTGTTGATGTGTCCTAATCATATTACATTATGGCTATACATAGTAGGTTCTCAAAGAATATTCATTGAATTGGTAAATAAATGAGAGAGGGGGGCATGGAATGCAGTGTCTAATGTATTGTCAGTGTTATGAATTGACATTGCTTTTCTTGGGGGCACATCCCATGTCTTACTCATTTTGAACTCCATCAGTTTGAATAATTACTTAAAACTCAGTTTGTTATTGGTAACTATTAGTTTCTTAAAAACAGGAGCTGTACGGGTGCCTTGGTGGCCTAGTCAGTTAAACATTTGGCTCTTGATTTCCACTCAAATCATGATCTTATAGTTCCTGGGATTAAGCCCCATGTCAGGCTCTGTGCTGACAGCACAAAGCCTGCTTGGGATCCTCTCTCTCCCTCACTCTCTGCCCTTTCTCCACCCATTCTCTCTCTCTCTCTCTCTCTCTCTCTCTCTCTCCCTCTCTCTCTCTCTCTCTCTCTCAAAATAAATGAATAAACTTTTTTTTAAGAAGGCAAGAGCTGTAATTTTATTTTATCTTCAAATCCAAAACCCATAATATCATACCTGGGAAGAAGCAAGCCATTATTAGTCAAGTGTCTGAATAAATAAATTACTATTTGGAATTGCATTTCATTCTTGCCCAAGGATATGAAGGTGAAATAAATCCTGAAATGGGGTGGGTATGAATGCATGGTATCTTCCTCTCTAATCCTGTGCTGGGATTTCAGAGTGATAGACCTCATTCCAACAGAATGCTTTTAACTGATTCAGGTGTGTATTGAGCTATGACTACAACAAAAATACCCAACACCTGTTGGTGCCTCCTTCATCAGGGCCACTGCTAATCCAGACTCAAAGAAAACTAAAAGTGAAGGGAAATACACTCTGGACCAAAGGACAGAAAAATGTAAAACTTCCAGTTCTAGATCTAACCACAGTTGATCCACAAACAACTCAATACTTAGAAACATTGACCTTCTGTCGCCCGCCTAAGTTGGAAATCCACATATAACTTCTGACTCCCCCAAAATTTAACTATGTATAGCCTACGGTTGACTAGAAGCCTTATGGAGAATATAAATAGCCAATTAATATATATTATGTAGGTTATATGTTTTATACGGTGCATTCTTACAATAAAGTAAGCTAGAGAAAATGCTATTGAAAAAATTATGAAAAAGAGAAAATACTTTTGTAATACTATATTGTATTTATCTAAAAAAATCCACATAGAAGTGGATCCATGTACTCCAAACCCCTGTTGTTCAAAGGTCAACTGCAGTTTAATTTAAGATTATCTATCTGTATTGTCAATTAACCCAATGAAAATTAAAATGCATGAGCAAGAAAGTTTCCAGAAATCTTCCCATGTGTAAATATTTACCTTTTATTCTTTATTTTTTGTTGTTGTTGTTGTTAACAAACTCTGAGGTCAGCATGAATAATTAGTGACATATCTTTCTTTTTAAGGGAGTTGGATGCAGAACTTTGTCAAAAGGGCTTCTACAATGTTTAGTCAATATCATGCACAACAAACAGTTAAAAGATTTCTGTAGGTAAAAATATTAATTTCCTAATTGATGCCCATAGGTTTACATTTCTCCTTCAAGTTTGTCACATTCGTTCCTTGGGCTGAAAAGAGTCTGGTGGCTTGAATGTACACTGGACCGCAGGAAAGACCAGCTCAGAAATATAGATGGTTTTGTTTTTCTTTGTCAAGCACTGAAGGATAGAGGGTCTACCAGTATAGACTAGTTCATATGCGGAGATATCTTGGGTGTCTTCCAGGAAACCTCTTATCGCCTGCCACTTCTTGATGGCCAATAAAAACTCAATTCTTATTTGTTCCATATTAATAGTATACTAAGCTTCTCGATTCTACATTACAGATCTTAATATAATGATTGTATCTGGTTAGGTAAGATGTAACTTGAGCTTTCATTTTAAGAATTTAATTTTACTAATCTTCTCAACATATATTCATTATTCAAAAGTTGGGCTATGTTTTTTCCGGGCCACTAACATATCATCTCTAGTGCATATGTAATAACATGAAAATTTCAAATAGTTTCCATAAGACACAGAAAATGTGCTACCTGGAAACAGTACTGATTTTGGTTGTTGTTTCCACTTTTAATTTTGAAATTTCTGTGAGAATGAGTATGTAATGATAAGATGGTTCTTCTAATCTGGAGTGATTTTGCCTCCAGAAGGGATATTGACAATGTAGGTAGACATTTTTGTCACAATTAGGGGAAGGGGAGCTATTGGTATCTGGTGGGTAAAGGCTAGGGATACTAAGAAACATCTTATTGCTAAAGATACAATGAAGAGGAGATCTGGACAACAAAGAATTGTCTGGATCAAAATAACAATAGTTCTCAGGTTGAAAAACACTGTTCAAATAAATACTGTAAAAATACCTTTGAAGATATTTATACTACAAAGGAACACACTTGAGAAGTCAAAGTGTATTTCAAGTTATTAAAATATGTGAAAGATAATGCATGTGAGACTCCAACATATGCTTAGTAATTGCTTCATAATAGGAAATCATATTTTTATTAAAATAAAACATGAAAAAGTAAACAGTCCCTTATGATGGAAGTAAATCCAAAAACTTTATCTAAATAGAGAAAAATTATTTCTCTGTTTATGTTACCATAATAGATAATGCATCTTAAATCTGCATTTAGAAGATGTAATGCGATGCCATAATAAAAACATCAATAGGGGCTCCTGAGTGGCTTGGTCGGTTAAGCATTCCGCTCAGGTCAAGATCTCCCAGTTCATGAGACTGAGCCTCACATTGGCCTCAGTGCTGGCAGTGTGGAGCCTGCTTGGGATTCTCCCTCTCCTTCCCTTCTGCGCCTCTCCACTTGTGCTCTCCCTCTCTCTCTCTCTAAAAATACATAAATAAGCATTAATAAAAAAAAAACCAGTAGAGGTGACAGATGGTGACTATATTCGTGGCAAGCATTTTGTAATATATAGAATTATCAAATCACTATATTGTACACCTGAAACTAATATAATACTGTATGTCAACTATACTTCAACAAGAAAGAAAGAAAGAAAGAAAGAAAGAAAAAAAGAAAGAAAGAAAGAAAAAAAGAAAGAAGAAAGAAAGGAGGGAGGGAGGGAGGGAGGAAGGAAGGAAGGAAGGAAGGAGGAAAATATCCAGATAGAATGAGCCTGTAATTCTTTAACTTCTCATCTCCTTCTGCGTCCAAGTCTGGCTTACATATATCCACTCAATAAATTTCATTTTACTTAGTTAAATTACAAAAATATATTCAGCTTTATTTTTGGTGAAGGGAAGCTTCTGTTTTATTACTGTGTTATGCTATCGATGGTGTTTTTAAAAATAGTTCTGAATTAATACCAATAACTAAGTTGCAGCCCTAAATTCATAAAAGAAGTGGAATGTGCATTTTCTAATAGCAACCGTCTGATACAGACGTACTGGTGCGAGTGTTGTGGGAGAGATAATGTGGCCCTTGAGAGGAAGTAGCAAGAGGAACTCCGACAGAGTAAAGCTCAGGACTGCAGATCACTCTTCTCCTTTCTTTTGCTTTGTGTCTCCTCAGACACAATTATCTGAGGACTGCGGAGCCCAAATGAGTAGTTAGCCATAGTTTCTGCCTTTCTTTGTCAAAATACTTAATTACATATAGGCTCTTCTTCAAGGAATTCTTCCCTTCCATTTTTATTCCCTCTTTTATTTCCTGATACACATTTTTCTCCACTAAATACGTAAGGACAGAAATTGGAGCTGATTATGATTTCCTCTGCTTTTCTGTCCTTATACTGATCCTTCTCTTACTTCAGCTCTTTCTCTGATGAGCAGGATCTGCATTCTCAATTCCTAGTCTCACAAGCCCTGTGGATTTGTATCCGTTCATGGGATAATCTATAGAGCAGTGTTTAATGATGAAAATGCAGCACATTTCCATTGGAGGCTTCCATTTCAGGAATATGTTTCTCCCATTTCTCTGACCTAGGGTTTCTCACAACATTACTTATGTCAACCCACACAAAGCACTTGGAATTTTTGATAGTTCTTGGGGAATTCCCATAAAATAAATTCTGCTTACTTCTGGTACCAAGAGATCAAGAGAAAATGCGGTGTAAATGCACCAGGTACATGTGTGACATAGAACCACTTGGGAGTGGCTCAATGTTAAATTTTATTTAATTCTTTGAGATACACAAGCCTTGAAGTATACTCTGGGAAGACTTAGTAACACTGGTCCTCTCTTCTTGGAGCGTGTATCTCTTTCTTGTCTTCTGTCAGCTTTACTTCTGCAAGCAGCAATGGGTTGCAGGTCGCATGCAGTAAGCAATCCTAATTTCATTTTCCTGGCACTCAAGTTTACATCGGCCATTACCCTTTCTGCACTCTCTCCTCAAATCCAAGCTACCATAGTGGGGATATTTCTTTCTGGCTGTAAGAAGGAAAGAATGACTGAAATTAGTAACTTAGCTATGACACACCCATATTTTAAAAGGAGAAGGTCCAAGAAGTAGAAGATTATTGTGTAGGTCAAAAGAAAATGTCCCCCTTCTAATTTATGACAGGGAAAATCTTACTGAAGAAAGTTTAAGCTCATGTACTGTCCCTTGATGCAAGTAAATCCTGAAAATTAGAAAGTGCCTTGGACCTAAGTTGGTGTGCCAGCTTGCTTCCTTACAAGTGAATGGACAGTAAGTAACTCAAGGATAGTTCCCCAAATCAACAGCCCAAGAAGTGCTCATTATTTATCTTCTTTCAGGTTTGGCCTCTACAGTTATCCAATTGCCTTTGAATTCCCCCTTTTCTGCTTTCAAAAATATTATTTCGACACAACGTTGTGTTTTTTGAGTTCTGCAAGTGACTTCTATTGTAGATTTATTTTACTTTTCTAAAATCTTGAGAGACAGGTAATCTTAAGCAATTCGTCCGAATTCCTACAATTCCCCCGGGTCTCTTGGGATTTACATCCCCAAAGAAATTATTTAACTTAGACACGTGTCTGATGACAGCACTGATTTAAAAAATGGGAATGACTAGAGGTAAGGCCATTGTTAGCCATGACATGATTTTTAATATTACCAGTGCTCTGAACTACATGTTTTGTCGTATCATTTAGAAATTGATTTTCACTTAAAGTTTATAGTTAAAATAGTTGGGGGTACTTGGGGAATTGGGAGATATTGGTCTGATAGGTTGTAAGATTCTTTACAAGCCAAATATATTTTAAGTTTATATTTCACTATATGTGCTGGCCCATTTGTTTTCATAAACCGTATGTTTTGGTGCATTTTTCGTAGACATGTCATTTTACTCATGTGGTGAGATTAAAGGGAACTGGTGTGGGAGAATTCTGAATATTGCAGATGGCTGACTGAAGGCCAGATTCAAATATTTTTGTAAACTCGTGGTATGAAAACAAATAAAGTTTGCCACTAGTTTCAACCATAATTAGGTCTAGTGTTCCAATCAGTCCCCTTAAAGGCCAGGCCTTTCTACCTAGACATGCTGTCTGCATTTCCAACAGTTGGTGGTAAGTAGTGATACTTCTCGGTGAATATATGGACTCAGAGCTACATATTCTATATTGTTGGTATACAGAGCTGATATAAAATCTAGCTATTTTATTAAAATTAGCTCTCTTCTCACTATAACTGATGCAATGCAGAATATGACACAATTTACAGTAGAATAGTTCCATTGCACAGATTGAATGCTAACTTCTAAATGTCGTTATTTATTCTATAGTTTCTGAGAAGTTACTATTATCAAACCCATGTATGATTTGCCAGTGACAGAAACCTGAATTGTATTCGACAAGAGGACTGTCACACTTGATGGTGTTGATCAATATTCCACCTTAAACTGACCTCACCCCTTCTCTTATTCATTCTTTGTCTTATTTCACCTTTCTAAAAATATTGTCTCCTTTCTTGTCACGTTCAGCTCAAAATATAAGTATTCCCCAGGCCTGTGTGTTTGGGTCACTGACATTCACCTTTGCAAGCCTCCAGTCACTCATTCAACTATTAGGTACACCCCTTGTTAAACGCTAAGCCAATCCCTAGTGCAGGCTTTCTCCCCCTAAACACTATTGTCCTTTTGAGTTGGACAATTCTTTGCTGTGGGATGCTATACTGTTCACTGAAGAATGTTTAGCAGCATCCTTGGCCTCTGCCCACTAGATGCCAATAATACCTGTTGTGACAACCGAAAACGTCTCCAGACATTGCCTAATGTCTCCTTGGGGGCAAAGTTGCCTCTAATTGAAAACGCTGTTTTCAGTGATTAAAATTACTGTCTTGTGATGCTGTGATAAGCCAAACATAACTGTCTCCACCCTCAGATACATTGTTTGCATACTGTCTTCTCTCTGATGTGTCTGTGGATCACTTTCAGGAAAGTAAGCTCTTTTTTCAGGACTCTCACAAAGCATTTTGTATGTATCATTCATACTGCATCTATTAACATGTTAACATGCTAGGGAGTTTCATTAAATAGTATATAAAGTTTTATTTAATATATAAGCTAGAAATGGACAAGGCATTTCCTAAATATTTTTCAACCCATAATTTCTTTTTATTTTCACTCACCTGCTGTTTTATCCTTTAGGCTACCATTAACTTCCTTGGAAATGGGGGGGAGGGGAAGCATGACAATTCTTGCCGCACAAAGCAATACTATCCCATTCAAAGTATATGTCAGATTTAAAGAAAAGTGATTATTGGCAATAACATATTTTTTTTCAGTTTGTCAGGTAAAGTCAAACAATACCTGGGAGTGAAACAATACTTTATTTCTAGACATTTGGTGCATTTATAACCTCTATAAATGAAGAGGAAAGCTAAATGACTTCAACAGACATTTCCCTGCATAGACAATGGCTTTTATCTGGACATCTCTTCATCTATAACAGTCAGAGTGAGAAAAGAATGAAAATTTTCTGTCTCAATTTTGAGTAAGGATTTTTACACTTTGCAGGTGAGATATAAGAACAACCGAAGAACTCTAAAAGAGTCACACATATGACAATTCAGTTCGTGTAGTTTAATTCAACCCCCACATGTTGGTGAGCTATAAGTTGAAAGACAGCATTGTTATTGTTTTATTATTTTCTACATGTCTAGATTTTCTATCATACTTCCTTAAATTTGTATGGAAAAATATGTATCCTGACATATTTCTTTTACTTTGAATTTTTTGTTGTTGTTGCTGGTAAGGGTAGTTTTCTAAAAGTTTGGTACATGTGTGATTAACAAGGTCAATGACTTTACTTTGAAAATATAAGAAAAATATGCAAAAAGTTAATAACAGTGATGCACTGATGGTGTAATCTATGCTACTGTTTCCCCACTGTATCCCCAACTGGTGTTTTTTTTTCTCTTTTTTTTTCTTTGAGAAAGAGAGAGAGAGGGAGAGAGAAAGAATGAGAATGTGCACGTGCACATGTGCGTACACACAAGTAGGGGAGGGGCAGGGGGAGAGGAAGAGAGAATCTTAAGCAGGCTCCATGCCCAGCACAGAGCTGGATGTGGGGCTTGAGCTCAAGACCATGAGATCATGACCTGAGCCAAAATAAGGAGATGAAGACAACTAACTGAGCCACCCAGGCGCCCCTCCCCAACTGGTTTTGAATCTTTAAGTCTACAGGACACATGACTTTTCAGTTTGTTGATAAATGCACAAATGACTTTAATCATTGGTAGGAGCACCTGATATAGCTGTTAGGAAGAAAAAATAAGTTCCTAAGACATAAAAATGCTTGACATCGCAGTCTAATCATGCTAGCTATTTTGAAATTAAAAGAAGAAAAAGATTTATCACATGTTAAAAGCTATATGAATCTGCATAGAATTTCTTTTTCGCCCTTTCTAGTGCTGGCAAAGAAAATCCAGAGATCATTTTCTAATAAGTTTTGAATGGAAATAAAGGAAGTTATTCTCTTAGTTAAATGAACAATTAACTGTATTTCTTTGTTACTTCATTGATGCTTGACCCCTATTTAGAATTTTATCTACTTGCAACCTCTAAATGATAATGTATCAGTTTATTAAGTATATACATTTTTAGATTGTCATGATGGACTTTATAGTATTCACAATGAAAGAATAAGTTAATTTATTCTCTTAGGCCTCTGTTATGATTTCTGTTGGGCCTTAAGAAATCAGCCAGGTACCAAGAAAGGGATATTTTTCCTAAGAGTGAGTGACTTTGAGCCTAATTTTAATGCCAGTTAGGTAGACTTGAGCTACGTCTTAAGGTATTTAAATAGAAAGTTTGAGACTCAATGATCTCTTCTTTCCCAAAATGTATTATTCTATTTCTGTAAAATTCATACTTACACGTTAACTCAGGAGGAGAGAATCTTGTTACATACCTGATGTAAGGAAGTAGACTTTGAGGGTGGAAAAAAAATCTCATGAAAAATATAGCTCGTGTATTTGTATTACATTCAACATTCATGTGATCTGTAGCACTCAAAGACAGAGGGCAGAGACCAGAAATATATAAAGAAAAGCTAACAACAGACATGATTTGCCTGTATGACAAGAACAGAATAGTAAGAAAGGCTTCTGATAATCGGAAGTAGTATACTGGCGTAGATTAAAAAGGAGGAAAAGGTAAATTGATCTTTGTCTAGCACTGAATCATCTATCCCATACCAGTTGATTATGCTAATGAACAATTTTTCCAGTAAGAATTGTTTCAGTAACAAATTGTTTCAGAATGAAGCTGATAAGACTAAGGTATTGACTTAATCTTTTAAAACTTTTTATTTTGAAATCAATTTAGATTTACAGAAGAGTTGCAAGGATAATAGAGGTGAAATTCCCATTATGGTAAACATCTCACTCAACCATGCTACATTATCAAAACTAAGAAATGAGCATTGGTATAATACTATCAACTAAACTGCAAATTTTATTCACATATTACTAATTTCCCCACGATTGTCTTTTTTTTTTTTTCCTATTCTCAGGTTCAGTCCAGAGTACCACATTGCATTTAGGATAAAAAATTTTAAACCCTATGTTGTTACCATATTTTTAATAAGCAACAACTTGTGCTTCTGCAAATTAATTAGCATAAATAAGCCCATAAATATTTACATGTTACCTGGTAAAATCGTGACCCAAAAGAGCAGAATAAAGAAAAAGAGATGAATCTTCATGGTGGAGTTTCTTAGGAAAAAAAAAAATATGTCAACAGATCTTTTTCAAGTCAAGTGTTTCCAAATAAGAAAACAGAGAATGCTTTTATTTATAGATTCTCCAGGGAAGTGGTTTTAACTACTGAGGCTTATCAATAGCAAGAACATTTGTATGCTTGGTTGAATTGTGCCATGTTCAAAGGACATGGTCACAAGAATTATTACTAAATTTTTCTCATAAAAGTAAAACCTGCTTGTGTTACCTTAAACAGACTCTCATGAAAACATAACTTTAAGAGACTTGTAAAGGAAATGTGTTTGGATTGCTAAAAACATCAGAGTGGAAATGTTATAGTAATACATTCCTCTATTATATGTTATATATGATGATAAATATTCTAGTATTTTTAGTATTAAATTACTGAATGTCAAAACTATAGGATTTTATACCTATAAGCTTCCATTGAAATCACTTTTGTTTGCAGATGAGAACCAGGGAGATTAAATGATTTATTTTTATTCATATAATGTGTAATTATTTTTTTATTTTGAGTTTTTATTTAAATTCTAGTTAGTTAACATATATGGTAAAATTGGTTTCAGATGTAGAATTTAGTGATTCATCACTTATATATATAATGTGTAATTTTTTAAATGTGACATGATCAAGAAATTCTGGGTTCACTAAGTATGGGGAATACTCTATATAACGGGTTTTAAAGTACGATTTATGAATGTTTTATAATAAATCATTTGATTTTACAATTCTAATGTCTAATGTCTTTAATTCTGTGATGGAACTAGAAGTATATTCTGATCCAATCTGCATATTGCCCTCATCTATTATTTCATATACAGGAGGAAAAGCTGGAAGTTTTACACAATACCCAGAATCTGATGCTGTAAACACAGAACACTAATTGATCCTCTCCTACCAGAGTCAAGGGATTTTCTAGGACAATGGTTCTTAAACATTAGCTACATCACAATCCCCTAGAGGGCTTGTTAAAAACAAATTGCTGGGCCCCACCTCCAGCATTTCTGATTTAGTAGGTCTAGAATGGAGCCTAACAATTGCATTTCTAACAAGATCACGGAACGCTAAGACTGCTGGAAGGGGCCACGTGTTACTCAGAGAAACCAGATTCATTCATTCTATTAAACATCAGAAAAATGAATCCCAGGGTCATAGGATCTATGTCACAGATGAGTAAAGAATGTGGGGACTGCTTAGGGATAATCAAATCCTCTTGTGTTACAGGTGACAAAGGTGAAATCAAAAGAGATTAACTTACTTGCCTGACATTCGTTATCCTTTACCCAAAAATATTTCAAATGATAAAGTACAAATCAAATGTAAGGAACTTGACTTAGCTATGCTTTCTTTTTGGAAAAGAAAAAAAAGAAAAGAAAAGAAAACCCCTGAAAATTCACCCTCAGCTGATAGGAAAAAGACCACTTCAATGTATCACCATGCAACATTTAGTCAACAAATGGTTATGGAGTATTACCATTTGCCAAGATGGAATTTGTTATAAGCTGATGGCATCTAAGAAGAAAAACCAGAGTTTAAATATTAATGTGGAGGATGACATCAACCGAAGTGGTGGGATGAGAACCTCTGAGAACCTGCCCCTCAGGAAAAGCAATGAAAAAGCTCCCGAAAACTGTCAGAGTTAACTTTTTCAGAACTGTGAAAATTAACAAAAGGCTAGGAAAAACTCAGAGCGCTAATTCAAGAAAAATGGCTTGATATGTTTATTTATTCTTTTTAAATTAAAATTTTAATCACCTTCTTAAAATGTTTTAAGTTTATGTTGAAATATTGGTTATAACTTTCATGTGTTGTGACAATACTTTTCTTATTGTGTATTAGGATAATAAACTCATGTTTATGTATTTTTCTTGGTTGGATTTGGATCATATGTGATTATGTGATTATACATTTTGATCCAAAAGTAGGTAGTTTGGCTTAGTTTTTTCAGTTCCACAAAGCCTTTGCACTGAAATGCTAAGTATTGCCATAGCCACTCTGAGTAAGATACATTAATATATGTGATTAATTTGCATTTACTGTTATGAGGACACAATGAAGTGTGACTTGTCAGAAATTATTGCTGTTTATACATGCCTCTCATTTGTATGTATGTGATAATATGTATTATAAATATTTCTTAAATATTTTACAATACAGCATATGACAAGAGGATAAAACTTTTAAAGTATTTACCTAAACTAGTGGAGAGCTAGTCCATGTGTGCAAGAAATATGTGCCTCTACAGAATTAAATGTGCTAAGATTTTAGTAGACGAAATACCAGTACGAGGAAAAGAAGGGAGTCAGGAAAGGTTACATCATTAGACTGGGATGCAAGGCTGATCCTGAGTGACGTAGATAAAAAAAAAAAATTTGGTTGGATGCATCCTTAGGCTCCAGTGCAAACTACAAAAGGAGTGGCAAAACCATAGAGGACTACGCCCAAAGAATCAGCAATCTGAGGAATCTTGTGTGTCTTAGGAAAGTGTCTACTCTAGTAACCTTGTTACAACCAATCATTGGCTGGGAGCAGCCTCTGAAGAGTATTGCCTCAGCACAAATGCAGAGGTTTATCTCAAAGCCTAGCGGCTGGGGCCCTTGATAAATCACAGTCACATTTCATGGCTATTTATGTCATGTAAACTTATTTCTTTACCTAGGTTTGAGGAGCACCTCCTCCATGATCCCTTTGGATCCTTCCTCTTAAAGGCAAACATAGAAGATATTTACGGATTTATACTATTATTGATCTCTGGGTCTCAACTGGTGCTCATTCATTCCCTCCTCTACGGTCCGTTCTGATACCCTTCACCCTTAGCTATCACATCAGCAGGTTTTGTGGCTTTTCTGGAGATGTGATCTCACCCTTGTTCCTTATGAGTTTGAGCCCTTGATGATAATGGCTTTTTCAATAGATTGTTGCCACACATATCTATTCACAATTACAATGGAGCAAGGCAATACAACAAGCGTTCTGCACATTCCATACTCTTCAATTTCCTTGCATTTGTTCTGGATCAGTAACGGGGGCATCTGCTTTTGCAATGTAAAGGATCTGAAATCACTTGAATCTAGAATCTTTCATTTGTTAACTTCAAAGTTTTCTGAAGAGACCGTGAGAGGGTAGGTCTACTGAAAGACTGTTTTTAAGTAATACTTCCTCCAAATTTTTGGCCTGCCTGGGGTTCACCATGATCTACTTATAGCCACTAACTCCATGGCAGATGAAATTGGTTCTTGGAACTACACTACTGTAGCATCAACTCTTTGCGTGTATGACATCATCGAAGGAGGACTGCAATGAAAATTCACCATGTCCCTTCTGACAAACACTTCTTTCGGCATTGCTTGAGCTTTAATATTAAATTTTATTACTTTATTCATTACAAAGATACAAGAGCAGATGTTCTCACCTTTGAATGATGCTAGGAATGATCCTGTTCTAACTTCATACACCTCTTTGTTTCATTCTGTCAGCCATTGTTTGTTATAGTATACTTACATAATATCATAAAAAATGTCACAGATCCAGTGTGGTAAGAAATATTTTCCTGTTCATTAAAGATAATTTTACCCTGATCATTAAGTCTTTTGCAACTCACATCCATAGCCATATTGCTACAGTTTTTTTTTCTAGTTCTGGCAACTAGAAAATAGGAATAGGTGAAATTTGTAATCCAGCCATGGCATGTGAAGCATCCTGAGCCATGAGGATTTAGATCAGGGGTCAGGAAATGGCTTTCAGGCAAAATTTGCCTATTGACTGTTTTCATAAATAAAGTGTTTTTGGAGCACAGCCACACCCATTTGTTTTCATGTTGTCTATGCTGCATCTGTCTTTCGCATAGTAGATTGCAGCAGACATAGCTGATGTCTTCCTTGAATACTTTATAAAAAGTGATTATTAAAAAAAGTGATTATTCCCTCCTTTGACAGCAATAGTATGTGTTTGTTTATTGTTTATAAGCAACAAAAATTTATTTCTCACAGTTCTAGAGGTTGGGAAGTACAAAATCAAGATGCTGGCGGACTTGGTGTGTGGAAAGGGTTTGCCTCCAATGTCATAGATGGCCATCATCCGGCTGTGTGCTCACATGGCAGAAGCACAGAGGGACCTCTGCTGGGCCCCTTTTATAAGGGCACATTTCCCATCATAAGTGGTTCCCTTGTTTGACCTAATCACCACCCAAAGACCCTACCTCCAAATACCATCGCATTGGGGATTAGGTTTCAACATGTGGATTTGGGGGGGACACAGACATTCAGCCCACAGCAAGCTAGTACAGTAGATGGTATCAGTGTCCACAGGGAATATGCCTTCATCCAGCCATTCTTAATTTGCATGTAGGGTCACATCCACCTGACATTAGTCCCAGCATGTCAAACTAGATTTGCTTCAGATACTCACCCTTTTTTTTTTCTTTTTGGAGTTTTTATTTATTGAGAGAGAGAGAGAGAGAGAGAGAGAGAATGGGAGAAGGGGAGTGGTAGAAAGAGAGAGAGAAAGAGAGAATCCCAAGCAGGCTCCTTGCTGTCAGCATGGAGTCTGAAGCAGGGCTCGATCCCATGAACTGTGAGATCATGACCTGAGATGAAATCAAGAGTTGGTCGCTTAACCGACTGAGCCACCCAGGCGACCCATTCAGAGATTCACTCTTGCTGAGCTAAAGCAAACATTCCTCCTTCTTCCATGGGAGTACTGTAAGGGTTGGAAAGCCTTTCCAAAAACGTCCTCATAATACAAACCATCTTTAATATATATTATCCCCTTTCCTGGAAGACTCCCCACCTTGTCTTCTCAGGATAGTTATAGTGGATCCAGATGTCCTTCTGCCTCTTACCCTCTTGTTGTTGTTGTTGTGAAGGTATAATGACACATAATATGATACTAGTTTAAGGTGTACAGCATAATTATTTGATATCTATGTATACTGCGAAATGATCACTAAAATAAGTCTAGTTACCATGCATAGTTAACAAAAAGTTTTCCTTGTGATGACTACTTTTAAGATCTACTCTCTCAGCACTTGACAAATATGTAATACAGTATTATTAATTATAATCATAGTGTTGTACATTACATTCTCAGGACATTCATTTTATAATTGGAACTTTGTATCTTTTGGCCCTCTTCACCCATCATAGTATTTTATTTAAATCACTCCTATGGCACATATACATTTTACCTTCATATGGAATTCCCCTCATACACAACCATATAAACCTCAGAACAGGAAGAAAGACCGTGAAAATGCCTGCTAGGAAATTTGCTTACAAAGAAAATTTAAAGGCATCTGTCTAGTCAGAAATACATCATAAAATTTTTCCTAGGTAATTTCCTACCTCCAAAATGCTACAAGAAAAAAAATGTAGCCATTAAGATACTGTAAAAAAAAGAAAAATAATGTCATTAATGTCAAGCTAACCATCATGTATTGGTTAACTATAAGCTCTACATTATTTTCATTGCTGTATTTTCAGTTTTTCCTTTCTCTCCTCTATCGTGACTCTCCACATTTATTGTGGAAATGAATGACTATAGTTATTACATAGAATAAAACACACAGAGAAAGAGAGAGAAACAGAGGTATTGATGAAATAAGGAAACAACCTTTTCATTTGTAGGCATTCCCAAAAAGTAGACCTGACTACTAAGGCTTATCCGTTTTGAGACCATTTGCATTCTTTGTCGAACAGAGTCACATGATATGCTAACAGCTTATAGTGAGGAAAAGTCTATTTTATTTTCATACAAAATATTATCTATCTGTACTAATCTTAAAATGCTCCTTTTTAGGGAAGACTCTAAAGGGTATTATCATTCCACTAGTAGTGGATTTAACTTACTAAAACATCAAGATAAAAGTGATACCTTAGTGATCCCATCAATATTTTACACACGCTTCAAAGACATTTCTCATTCTAAAATCAAAATATTCAAAATTCTTAATATTATGACACCTAGTACCTTAGAGCTAGAATTTACCACAGAGCTTTTTTATTGCAGAGATGGACACAGTAAGTGAATTGTCACAGTTCATTGTATGTATATCGATTTTAAATGTATATGATAATAAGACTGGAGATTTGCTAACATTTTAAAAGTCATCCATGGGGCGCCTGGGTGGCTCAGTCGGTTGGGCGGCCGACTTCGGCTCAGGTCATGATCTCGCGGTCCGTGAGTTCGAGCCCTGCGTCGGGCTCTGTACTGACAGCTCAGAGCCTGGAGCCTGTTTCGGATTCTGTGTCTCCCTCTCTCTGACCCTCCCCCATTCATGCTGTGTCTCCCTCTGTCTCAAAAACAAATAAACGTTAAAAAAAAAAATTTAAAAAAAGTCATCCTAACCCATTTATGTATACCTCCTAAGCAGAATTATTAATATCATGGCACAAAAAATCTTATTCATTAAGTCCAGTACTAGGCTCTAATTTTTTGCTGTGTTTTCTCAGAGGTATTTCTGATCCAGTCCACATTTTCCATATTTGGCGCACACACAAAAAAAACAATGAATGAACAGCACGACTAACAGCAGAATATGTAGGCCACCATCAACTGTTAGATTAACCTGGAGTTCTACCTGCCTCCCAACTACCTGTCCATGTCTTACTACTTTGACTATAATAATGTGACTCAACCAATATTATGAAGAAAGAGAACACACTAAGAAAGGGCTAATGATCCAGAGCCGTGAGATGGCTGAATCTTACTTCAGGATTTCAAGAAACCTTCAGAAAATGAAGAAAGAACAAATGAGCTGAATGTGATGGAGTATGCATGATCCTTGGAAAAATATGTGAATTAGTTGCTAATGAAACTGTAAAAACAGGCCAGTGAAAAAACTGATCCCACTTCCTTGAGATTAGATGAAAGGACAGGTGAAACCCATCATGTAATTAGGTAGCCATGTAACCGACTTGCACAAGATGGGGCCGCAGAATCTGACATGACAAGCTCTTTGACAGGCGTACACGGGGAGATAGTGAAAACAAGGTTCAGTCTTAGCTGCCTTGCCCACAGCCACTGTGTTATCTTGCCAAGGCAGCACATACTTGTTTGCCTGAACTTTTCTTTTTTGTAAGTTTTCCCAAATCATCCTCTTGTATTTCCTTGTACCATTCCTTTCAATAAATGAATTTGGCATCCCCATCCCCATCCCAAATTTCATGTGTAGAACAAAAATTCTTCTTTTTTAAGATTTTATTTTTAGGTGATCTCTATACCCAACGTGGGGCTCGAACTCACAACCCCAAGATCAAGAGTTGTAGGCTTTACCAACTGAGCTAGTCAGGTGCCCCAGAACAAAAAGTCTTAAATAATCAGAAGCTGATCCTCATTAGTTATTATTTCTCATTAATTTCTTCTTATAACACCCTAAACAGAATCCAGAAGTTGGGATTAAAGATTAACCTTAGCTAAATGTCTCTCAGTGAATGTTACCCTTCTTGCTAAGTATAATGGGAAAATCACAGAGTCAAAGAATATTGGATAATATTTAGGCATATTTTTTCTCTTGATTAGGATTATTAGGAGCTTATACATTTTATTAATGTGGTTTATGAAAAAAACATTATTTGCCTTTCTTGATCCTCTCTCCACTGCATTTGTCTATTTATTTAATTGGTTTCTGTTCATATCTTCATTATTTCTTTCATTTTATTTTCCTTGATTTATCCTGTGATCCTTTCTAACTTACTAAGTTGGATAGTTAGGTCATGAGTTTGAAATACTGTTTTTCAAAACATAATCATTTATGGGAATAAAATATTTCACATCACAAATCTTGATATGTTATGCTTCCAAAATGAAAAAAAAAAAAAGATTTCAGAATCTGTGTTAGGTCATTGCACATTTGAATTGTGCCACTTAAGAAATGAATGACTTTGAGGGAAGCCTGGGTGGCTCAGTCGGTTAAGTGCCCAACTTCAGGTCAGGTCATCATCTCACAGCTTGTGAGTTTGAGCCCCGCATAGGGCTCTGTGCTGACAGCTCAGAGCCTGGAGTCTGCTTCAGATTCTGTGTCTCCCTCTCTCTCTCTGCCCCTCTCCCACTCATGCTTTGTCTCTCTCTGTCTCTCAAAAATAAATAAATGTCTGGGGCGCCTGGGTGGCGCAGTTGGTTAAGCGTCCGACTTCAGCCAGGTCACGATCTTGCAGTCCGTGAGTTCGAGCCCCGCGTCGGGCTCTGGGCTGATGGCTCAGAGCCTGGAGCCTGTTTCCGATTCTGTGTCTCCCTCTCTCTCTGCCCCTCCCCCCGTTCGTGCTCTGTCTCTCTCTGTCCCAAAAATAAATAAACGTTGAAAAAAAAATTTAAAAAAATAAATAAATAAATGTTAAAAAAAATTTTAAAGAAATGAATGACTAAAAGACACCTCTTAACTGTACTTCTCTTTTAGGTGTGACTATGATGAAATTAAATACCTATGTGTTTGAGTGCACATATGTAGTAGGTCTGCACCTGTTGAGGTTCCAGCCAATGATATTTAGAAGCAAACTATCTACAGTTTTAAGAAGTGTTAAAAGTCTATCAGGCAATAATAATAATAATAATAACAAGTTTTGATATTATTTCAATTAATCCTCATAATTCATGGAGAATTTTTTAGAAATTACAAAAATAAAAGTCTCAAAGTTTAAGTGACCTGTAAAGATACCAGCATTTGGATATCAGTCCTTGTGTGTCTAACACAAGAACTAGAACTCTTAACTGAAATGCGACTCTTGATCAAATCCTATGGAATCTACATTTTAAGAAAAAGCAATGCAAAAATATCTCATTCAAATTTAAGCAGCATAAAGTTAATTAAGTAAACTATAATAGATTTAAAAATATTTTATCATGTCAAATATAAATAGTGTGAAGAGTGTTTTTTCTCACCCTTTTTATCCTCCTTCTACTGGGGTTTTTTTTGTTGTTGTTGTTTGTTTGTTTCCCTTCTGTGTTTGGTTCCACATAGACTCAATTCTCTTTACTACTTACAGAAGAAAACAAATGGTCTATTCATTAGCAATATGGCTTCCAGTCCTTCTGGACCTATCAAAAATTTTTTTTCACCATCTCAGATAATAAAATCGTAAAAAAAATAAGTACGGTCTATTAGCTGGTTAAATGGGAAACAAAAACTTTAGATCAATAAATGAATTCTATTTATTTGTATTCCAAATTATTTTTGCACTTTCCCTATTAAAAGTCTTTATTACTTCTTATGGGACACCTAGATGGCTCAGTCGGTTGGTCATCTGACAAGCTCAGGCATGATCTCATGGTTCTTGAGTTTGATCATTGACTCGGGCTTTGTGCTGACAGCCCAGAGCCTGGAGCCTGCTTCAGATTCTGTGTCTCCCTCTCTCTGCTCCTCCCCACCTTGCACTCTATCTCTCTTTCTCAATATTAAATAAACATTAAAAATATTTTAAAAAGAGTCTGTATTTCTTCTTACCTCAATAAAATTGTTGTGCAGACTTTCAGAAGAAAATAGCAAGTTCATAGAAGTAAAATCACCTGAAAAAAAGGATAGATATAAAAAAAGAGATAAAACTTCAGAGATAACTTTTATTTTCTTTTAAAGGACCCAGCTGGCTTGTGACAGAAAAGAAATCTAATTTATCATCTGTTACCTCTAGCCAAATCAAGCAGAGCCAGAGGACATGATTCTGTCCTCCCCCGTGGATTTAACTGAGTTCAGGCATAAGGAGAACAACAGGACTTCACCAAAGTTCTCTATCACTTCCTTTGCCTTGAAGCTAGCAGCCGTGAGCTTTCTCTCCACAGTTCCAAAGTCTAGTACTCACTTCCAATCTTAGATTTGTGTTTCAGAAGTTCAGAAAACTGTGCTTAGTTTGGGGAAATGTTTACAGACGACAACTATTATATTTCTCTTTGTATTTTCTCCCATTTTTCAAAGAGCAGTAGCCTTATAGATATAAAAGACATTATTAAAAATTAGTATACTTTGATTATAGACTATTTTAGATAATGTTTATTAATGTTACTTTCCTGTGTATAGTAATGACGCTGTGGCATAAAGGAAAATATCATTCATTGTATGTAGGGGATACATGCCAAAATATTTCATAAATTGTAATGATAGCTGAAATTTACCTTCAAATAATTGTAAGACAGAGGAAGAGAATACCACACACACACATACACACACACACACCCCAAAATAGCAACATATTAACAATTGGTTAGATGAATCTAGATGAAAGGGATACAGATATTCATTAGTAAACCAGTCTACAACTTTTGCTTAAGTTCTATATTTTTTAAAATAAATTTGACACAAATAGGTAAAATCTTCAAACCACTGGGTTAGTCTAATTTTTTTATCACCATATACAATAGTACTCTACATGGGGGCACCTGGGTGGCTTGGTCAGTTAAGCATCTGACTCTTGATTTTGGCTCAGTTCACGAGCTCATGATTTGTGACATGGAGCAGCACCTTGTGGGGCCCGCATCAGGCTCTTAGGATGGAGACTGCTTGGGATTCTCTCTCTCCCACTCTCTCTGCTCCTCTCACACTCATGTTCACATGTGTGAAACATACATACATACATACACACATAATACCTAAATAAGTAATAAATGTTTAAAAAAACGTAATAGCAATCTATATCATATTCATAATTTTCATGTTTGCTTCCTACACTGAAATACGAGTTTCCCAAAGTTAGAGACTGACGTTTTCCTCTCTGGTCTAGAAAAGCAACAGCATACTGCACTGAAATAAACTCACTTTTTTCCTCATTGACAAATAAGTAAAAAAATGTGACAACCATAAGAGGGTCATGTATACGCTGATTATCTACACACGCAGAGCTGGTAGTTCTCCACTCTGTGCAGGGTGTGTGTGTTCATATTCATGCTTCCTTTTCACTGTAGGGTAACACCAAAATAAGTCACTCGTTTCTTTCTCCTGTGCTTTGCATTTAATAAACGGGGCCTTCCTTAGTTCCCTTTCTAAACCGTCCGTCTGCCCTGTCCAGTGCCAGGCACTTCCCATGTGTGTTATTGGGAATTATCCCACGTGTGTTATAATTCTGTCTTATTATATCTTCATTACTTAGAATTGTAAAAGGTAACAACTGTGCGATGGAAGGAAGAATTATAGAGGTGGCCAAATATCTTTTTCCATACTTATCCCAACTTGACTCATACAATTAGAAACATCAGCTCCAAGGGGCACCTGGGTGGCTCAGTAAGTTAAGTGTCTGACTTCAATTCAGATCATTATATCCCAGTCCCGAGTTCAAGCCCCAAGTTAGGGGTCTGTGCTGACAGCTCAGAGCCTGGAACCTGTTTTAGATTCTATGTCTCCCTCTCTCTCTGCCCCTTCCCCGCTCAAGCTCTGTCTCTGTCTCTCTCTCAGAGATAAACATTTAAAAAAAATTTTTAAAAATATATCAGCTCTAAGAATTATAAATTTGTTTATTATTTTATTAGTTTAACTCAAGTAGTTAATCATTATTCTGCCATTCAACTACATGGAAGGCATCATATGTATTAATGACTTCAAGTCTAAACCATCTTATACTAGTAGTACCTCTACCACCACCACCAAAAATATTAATATTAATTTATTAATACTAATTAAGTATTGATATGATTTTATTATTTATTTTTAATGTCAATGTTTACTATTTATTAATTTTTGTCATTTTGTTATGTTAACTTAATGTTTACTAGTTAATGCCAATTGATTAACATTAATTAATATTTAATGTTATTCATTATTCATTATTATTTATAAAGACAATGAATGCGGGGCTCTTGTCAGATTTAATTCTCACACAAAGCATAGAGTATAACTGTATTGCTTAATAAGTAGCTAGTAAGTAGCTGGAAATCTGGAAATCTGAGGCACAGTCATCTACCTTGCAAATATACAATACTGCCCAACAATGAAAGCTGGACAGTGTGACCATAGTGTCTTGGTTTTATCTGAGCAACTAAGGTCCAAATTAATGGGAAAACTTATAAGGAGAATATGGTAGTGTTATTGTAATATCTGTGGCAGGGGGAGATTATGAATAGAGGAAGCATTCCTAGAGGCATCATGGAATTATTAGAACAAGTTTAGTATTTACCCCTGGTTCCTCAACTGACAATCCACAATGAAATAAAATATAAAAGCTACATGTACTCACACTTAAAGGATTATTAATAGAAGAAGAAACATCCCATATTAAGAATTCTTTATTAGGGAATTGCATATTTCCCTGAAGTTATGGTCATTATGATCATTGTAATGCAAAGATCTTTCCAGATTCATTTGTCTGACTTCTAGGACTAAGTAACTTGTAATAAACTGAGGATGCATTACCCATGCTTTAAAAAATGTGTCACTATAGACAACTTTGTCTCTGACAACTATGGTTCTTAGGAGTTGATGTTCCCTTTCAGCTCTTATATTCCACGAAACAGCAGGTAGTAAAGAAAGTGTATTAGGTTATGATCTTAATATCCTTCACTTATTGTTGGATATGGGTTCTTTAACCTTTCTGTTCCTAAGATTCCTTATTTGTAGAGGGAGGATATTGTGCCAAAATACTTCTAAGACTCTTTTCATTATTATCCCACATTCTCTGAGGCTTTTCTCTTAGGAAAGTGCATGATATGTATTTATATTTCATTAGAGAAAGCATAACTAATCTGATGGAAGAATTTTCCAAATGTAAATTTTCATGAAATATAAAGTCTAACAAAAATATCTTGTGTATGCATTAACATATGTATGCGTGTGGATATTAAAAGCAAGAAAGCTTTAAATTTTTTCATTTCATGTATTTAGTGTTACTTAATTTACTTTAAAATTTTTATTTAAAGTTATTTTTAGTTTAATTTATCTATTTCCAATCAGGAAACAAAACTATTCCAAATATTCCATCTGGGAATTTAAAATACATAATTTGTTATACTGGTGATAGAGAATTGAGAAGCCAAACAGAGTAGTGACATAATCCAAAGACTAGCCTTTCATGGTGGTGGTAATGATGATGACGATAATTTTACTTTTGAATGGAGTTATGTTCTTGCATGTACTTTTTCTGGTTTCACTTTTGCTCAAGATGATGTTTGTGAAATTCCTCCATACAATGTGTATAGAAGTTTACCATTCATTCTCATTTTTGTATAGTCTTCCATTATGTGAATAGCACATTGTAGTTTTTGATCCCATTGGCAATTTGCATAGTTCTAATAAGAAAATTTTATGAAAAATGTCATTATGAGAATTATAGCTCATGACTTTTGATGAACTTTATATATATATATATATATATACACATACGTATATATACGTATATATACGTATGTGTGTGTATATATATATATACATATATGTGTATATATATGTATATACATATATATACACACACATACGTATATATACGTATATATACGTATGTGTGTATATATGTATATATATGTATATATATGTATAAAATATAAAGTAATAACCTTAGAAGTAGAGGAGAAACAATTTATACTTTATCCGGCAATATTTAAGGATTTCAAAGAGCTTCACATCCTCCCCACTATATGGGATATATTTGATTATATCTCATCTTTTCCAATTTAGTCTTTGGAGTGCAGAGTGAAAATATTGTGTTGTGGAGTTAATTTGCACTTCACTAATGAAGTTGAGCACATTTTTATAAATTTAATGAACAACAGAATATCCTCTTTCTGAGTTATGCGTGCAAGTTTTTATCCATTGAAAATTGGGTTTTGTGTATTATAAAAAATTTATGTATATGAGTTTTTTCTATATATTTCAGATGATTCCTTTTGGGTAAATGGATGTTAAAATCCTTTCTCACTGTATGGGTTGCATTTTCCCTTCCTAAATATATTTCAGTGACTAGAAGTTCCTAAACTGAAAGGGGGCAATTTATTAATTTTTATTAGTAATTTTTGAGAGTTATTTATAATATATTTGCTACCCCAGGTCATGAAGATATTATGTGATTATTATTTTATCATTAACTTTATATAAGTAATTCACCTGAAACTACATTCATGAATTTGTGTTGTGAATTAGGGATCAAGATAGTTTTTCCCATGTGATATTCAAATATTATTTATTGAAAAAAATAATTTTCCTTACTTTTCTGCAGTCTTACCTATGTTAAAAATAGTGACTCTAAATATGTGGACCTACTTCTACACTTCTATTTAGCTCTAATAGTAAGTCCTTGCACCAATTCATATACTTTTAATTACTTATTGTTATATTTTGAGTCTTATTAGCATTTGATAGAATAAGTCTCCAACTTAGTTCTTTCCAAGATTACCTCGTCTTTTCTTGGTTCTTTGCATTTCCATACACATTGTAGAATTGTCAATTTATGGGGTAGGCAAAAGTTTTTTTAGAATTTTAACAGTAATTTTTTTGAGTCTGTAGATTAATTTGAAGAAAACAAAAAATATTTACAATACAATTCTCCCAATAGATGAACAGGTTATATAATTATTTCATTTATCCTTTAAATTTCTGTCCATATATGTGTTAGATTTCTACATATACTATTTCTACAATAAGCTTTTATTATTTATGAGATGCATTTTTCATTAGAGTTATTTCTATATATTTAATGGCACTCTAAATATTATATATATATTTTTTTAATTTTATTTTTAGAGTGTTTCTGGTATACAGAAATATAATTTACTTTTTTTTTACTGACTTTGTTTAGTGATCCTGCTAAACTGACCTACCAATTCTAGTAGTTTGCAGATATTTCTGAATTTTCTAGATATATGATCATGTTGTGTGTGGATAATAACAGGCTTATTTCCTTGTCTTCACTCCTAATGTATTTGTCCTTCTTCTTAGCTTATAGCACTGGTGAAGTGATCCAGTATAACGTACAAAAGTGTTGTTACGGGCAACCTGGGTGGCTCAGTTGGTTGAGCATCTGACTTCAGCTCAGGTCATGATCTCTCGGCCTGTGAGTTTGAGCCCCATATTGGGCTCTGTGATGAAAGCTCAGACCCTGAAGCCTGCTTCAGTTTCTCTCTTTTGGATTCTGTTTCTTCCAATCTCTCTGCCCCTCCCCCCACTTGTAAGTGCTCTGTCTTTCAAAAATAAATAAATAAACAATTTTTAAAAATCTAAAAATAAAAGGGAGGGGTCAAATGGTGAAGTAGGGGAGCCCAAAATTCCCTCATCCCTCAAACACCAGTATTGAGGTCAGAGAACTTGGAATTCCAGGAATCTGGGCTACAGAGTGACAGAAACATTTGCAGGGGCCCACAGAGACAGTTTGGTGGGCCACGGGGTTATTTCAATGAACAAATCAAAGCATACCTGGTGGAAAGTCCTAACCACTACTACAAGTATTGAGATAAAGCAACCAGTGGCACATCAACAGAGAGCACACAATACACTCCAAAAACACTGCATGACATGTCAGGCTCTGGATAGTGTATGACCTCTTTTTAATATAGTAGTACTTGTAGGTACAGGACACATAACAAGCTAGTAAAACATATAAAAGGCAGAAAATTAGACAATATGATGAAACAGAAGAATTGTCAAAAGAAATTCCAGGAAGAAATAACAGCCATAGAAATGCTTAAAATAGATATAAACAACATATCAGAATAAGATTTTAGAAAAATAGTCATAAGACTAATAACTGGGCTTGAAAAAAGCATAGAAGACAGCAGAGAATCTATTGCTGCAGAAATCAAGCACCTAAAAAATAGTCATGATGAATTAAGAAATGTTGTAAATGAGATGCAAAATGAATTAGATGCAATGACAAGGATGGAGGAAGCAGAGGGAAGAGTAAGTGAAATGGAAGATAAAACTATGGAAAATGATGAAGCCAAGAAAAAGAGAGATAAGAAAATACTAGACCATGAGGAGAGAATTATAGAACTAAGGGATTCAATGAAACATAATAATATCTGTATCATAGAAATTCCAGAAGAAGAAGAGAGAGAAAGGGGCAAAAGTTTTATTTGAACAAATTGTAGCTGAGAACTTTCCTAATCTAGGGAAGGAAGCAAACATCTAAGTCCAGGAGGCACAGGAAACTCCCTTCAGAATCAATAGAACAGGTCGTCACCATGATATATCATAGTGAAACTGGAAAAATACAAAGATAAAGAGAAAATTCTGAAAGAAGCTAGGGACAAATGGGCCTTAACCTACAAGGCTAGACACATAGGACTAATAGCAGACCTGTCCACTGACACTTGGCAGGCCAGAAGTGAGTGGCAGGATATATTCAATGTGTGGAATAGGAAAAATATGCAGCCAAGAATCCTTTATCCAGCAAGGCTGTCATTCAGAACAGAAGGAGCGAGAAAGGCTTTCCCAAACAAAAACTAAAGGAATTCCCAACCACTAAACCAGCCTTGCAGGAGATCCTAAGGGAGATTCTGTGAGTGGAATGTTGCAAAAACTACAAAGGACCAGAGATGCCATCACAAATGTGAAACCTACAAATAACACAATGACACTAAATCCATATCTTTCAATGATGACTCTGAATGTAAATGGACTAAATGTCCCAATCAAAAGACATAGGGTATCAGAATGGGGAAAAAAAACACAACAAGATCCATCTATATGCTGTCTACAAGAGACACATTTTAGACCTGAAGACACCTGCATATTGAAGGTGAAGGGACAGAGAACCATCTATCATGCTACTGAAAGTCAAAAGAAACTGGAGTAGCCATACTTATGTCAGACACACTAGACTTTACATACTGTAACAAGAGATGCAGAGGGGCATTATATCATAACTAAGGGGTCTATCCATCAAGAAGAGCTAACAGTTGTAAATGTTTATGCCCCAACGTGATACACTTAAATATATAAATCAATTAATCACAAACATATGCAAACTTATTGATAATATTGTAATTGTAGGTGACTTTAATACTCCACTTACAACAATGGACAAATCATCTAGGCAGAAAACCAATAAAGAAACAATGGCCTTGAATGATACACTGGACCAGAGGGACTTGAAGGATGTATTCAGAACTTTTCATCAAAAGCAACAGAATACACATTCTTCATGAGTTCACATGGAACATTCTCCAAAATAGATCACATACTGGGACACAAAACAGCCGTCAACAAATATAAAAGGATTGAGATTATACCATGCATGTTTTCTGATCACAACACTGTGAAACTTGAAATAAACCACAAGAAAAAAATTGGAAGGGCTCCAAATGCATGGAGGTTAAAGAACACCCTACTAAACAAAGAATGGGTCAATCAGGAAATTAAAGAAGAAATTTAAAAATTATATGGAAGCAAATGAAAATGAAAACACGACAGTCCAAACCCTGTGGAATTCAGTAAAGGTAGTTCTAAGAGGAAAATACATTGCAATCCAGGCCTATCTGAAGAAGCCAGAAAAATCCCAAATATAGAACCTAACCTCACACCTAAAGAAACTAGAAGCAGAGCAGCAAAGAAACCCAAAGCCAGCAGAAGAAAAGAAATAATAAAGATTACAGCAGAATAAACAATATAGAAAAAGTAGTGGACCAGATCAATGAATCTAAGAGCTGACTTTGAAAGAATAAACAAAATTGATAAACCCCTCGCCAGACTTCTCAAAAAGAAAAGAGAATCCAAATAGATAAAATCACAAATGAAAGAGAGAACACAACCAACATTACAGAAATATAAACAATTATTAGAGAATACTATGAAAAATATATATGCCGACAAACTGGACAATCTGGAAGAAATGGAAAAATTCCTAGATACCCACACACTACCAAAACTCAAACAGGAAGAAATAGAAAATTTGAAGAGACCCATAACCAGTGAAGAAATTGAATCAGTTATCAAAAATGTCCCAACAAATAACAGTCCTGGGTCAAATAGCTCCCCAGGGGAATTCTATCAGACATTTAAAGCAGAGTTAATACCCATTTTTCTCAAGCTGTTCCAAAAAATGCAAATGGAAAGGAAGCTTCTGGACTCATTTTTATGAAGTTAGAATTACCTTGATTCCCAAACCAGACAAAGACCCCACTATAAAGGAGAACTACAGGCCAATATCCCCGATGAACATGGATGCAAAAATTCTCAACAAGATGCTAGCAAATAGAATTCAACAGTATATTAAAAGAATTATTCACCACGGTCAAGTGGGATTCATTCCTGGGCTGCAGGGCTGGTTCAATATTCACAAATCAATCAATGTGATACATCACATTAATAGAAGAAAGGATAAGAACCATATGATGCTTTTAATAGAGGCAGAAAAAAACATTTGACAAAATATAGCATTCTTTCTTAATAAAAACCCTCAAGAAAGTTGGGATAGAAGGAACATAACATCATAAAAACCATATATGAAAGGCCCACAACTAGTATCATCCTCAATAGGGAAAAACAGAGCTTTCTCCCTGAGATCAGGAACACAACAGGGATGTCCACTCTCACCACTTTTGTTTAACATTGTGTTGGAAATCCTAGCCTCATCAGACAACAAAATGAAAAAAAAGGCATTCAAATTGGCAAAGAAGAAGTCAAATTCTCACTTTTTGCAGATGACCTGATACTCTACATGGAAACCCCAAAAGACTTCACCAAAAACCTGCTAGAACTGATACAGGAATTCAGCAAATTGCGGGATATAAAATCAAAGTACAGAAATCATTTGCATTTCTATACACCAATAATGAAGCAACAGAAAGAGGTATCAAGGGATCAATCCCATTTACAATTGCACCAAGAACCATAAAATACGTAGGAATAAACCTAATCAAAGAGGTAAAGGATCTGCATGCTGAAAACTATAGAAAACTGATGAAAGTAATTGAAGAAGACACAAAAAAATGGAAGAAATATTCCATGGTCGTGGATTGGAAGAAGAAATATTGTTAAAATGTTGATACATCAATGTGCCATGTGCACATTCAATGCAATCCCGATCAAAATAGCAGCGACATTCTTCTCTGATATAGAATAAACAATCCTGAAATTTGTATGGAACCATAAAAACCTTGAATAGCCAAACTAATGTTGCAAAAGAAAACCGAAGCTGGAAGCATCACAATCCCAGACTTTACCCTTTGCTACAAAGCCAGAATCATCAAGAGGGTATGGTATTGGCACAAAAATAGACACATAGACCAATAGAACAGAATAGAGAACCCAGAAATGGACCCACAGATGTATGGAAACTAATCTTTGACAAAGCAGGGAAGAGTATCCATTGGAAAAAAGAGTCTCTTCAGCAAATGGTGCTAGGAGAACTGGACAGCAACATGCAGGAGAATGAAACTGGACCACCTCCTTATAACATACACAAAAATTAAACTCAAAATGGATGAAAAACCTAAAGGTGAGACATGAAACCATCAAAATCCTAGAGGAGAAAAAGCGCAACAACCTCTTTGACCTTGGCTGCAGCAACTTCTTACTTGACACATCTCCAAAGGTAAGGGAAATAAAAGGAAAAATGGACTATTGGGACCTCATCAAGATAAAAAGCTTCTGCACAGCAAAGGAAACAATCAACAAAACTAAAAGGTAACCAACAGAATGGGGGAAGATTTTTGCAAATGACATATCGGATAAAGGGCTAGTATCCAAAATCCATAAAGAACTTAGCAAACCCAACACCTGATAAAACAAATAATCCAGTGAAGAAATGGGCAGAATACATGAATAGACACTTGCCCAAAGAAGACATCCAGATGGTTAACAGACACATGAAAAGGTGCTCAACATTGCTCATTGTCAGGGAAATACAAGTCAAAACCACATTCAGATACCAACTCACACTGGTCAGAGTGGCTAAAATTGACAACTCAGGAAACAACAGATGTTGGCAAAGATGTGGAGAAAGGGGAACCCTCTTGAACTGTTGGTGGGAATGCAAACTGGTGCAACCACTCTGGAAAACATTGTGGATGTTCCTTAAAAAATTAAAAAAAGAATTACCCTACAACCCAGGAATACCAACACTAGGAATTTATCCAAAGCATACAGGAGTGCTGATTCATAGGGTCACATGTACCTCAATGTTTATAGCAGTGCTATCAACAATAGCCAAATTATGGGAAAAGCCCAAATGTCCATCAACTGACGAATGGATGAAGATGATGTGGTTTATATATACAATGGAATACTATTTGGCAATGAGAAAGAATGAAATCTTGCCATTTGCAAAAGTGTGGATGGAACTGGAGGGTGTACTATGCTAAGTGAAATAAGTCAGTCAGAGAAAGACAGATATCATAAGTTCTCACTCATATGTGGAATTTGAGAAATTTAACAGAAGACCATGCGGCAAGGGAAGGACAAAAAAGAATAGTTACAAACTGAGAGGGAGCCAAACCATAAAAGATTCTTAAATACAGGGAATAAACTGAAGGATGATGGGAGGCAGCAGGGTAGAGGGGAAAATGGGTGATGAGCATTGAGAAAGGGCACTTGTTGGGATGAGCACTGGGTGTTGTATGTAAGTGATGAATCATGGGAATCTACTCCTGAAGCCAAGGCACACTGTATACTCTGTATGTCAGCCAACTTGACAATTAATTATATTAAAATGCATAAATAAAAAATGATAAAAAATCTAAAATAAATAAATAAAGTGTTGTTAAAGTGACATTCTTAAAATTTTTCTAGCTTGGATGAAAGTATTCAGTATTCTACTGAAAATATGATGATTGATGTAGGTTTTAACATAGCAAAATATTATCAGCTTAAAAAATATTCCCTGAACACCCAAACCAGACAAAGATATTACAAGAAAGGAAAACTACACGTCAATATTTCTCATGAACATATATGTAAAAATCCTCAAGAACATATCTGCGAATCAAATCCAACACTATATAAAATATTACACACCATTACCAAGTGGGATTTATCCCATATGTGCAAGCCTGGCTCATCATTCAAAACTCAATTAATATGACACATCACATCAACAAACCAAAAAGAAAAAAATCATTTGATCACATCAGCATAGGCAAAAACAAAAAAAAAGCATTTGACAAAATCCAACATCCATTTATGGTAAAAACTCTCAGTAAACTACAAATAGAGGGAAGATTTCTCAACCTGATAAAAAGTATCTACAAAATCCTGTAGCTACCATAATACTTAATGGTAACAAACTCAAAGCTTTCCTACTAAGATCAACCAGAAGGCAAGGATATCTCTTTACCACTCCTTTTCAACACCATACTGGAAATTGTAGCTGATGCAAATGACAAGAAAAGGAAATAAAAGGCAGATTGGGAAGGAAGAAATAAACTTTGTTTGCAAATGACACAATAGTCTATGTAGAAAATCTTAAAGAAAAAAACATACCTTTCTGGGGGTGCTGTGTGACTCACTTGGTTAAACATCCGACTTTGGCCCAGGTCATGACCTCATGGTTCGTGAGTTCAAGCCCTGCATCAGGCACTCTGCTGTCAGCACAGAGCCCACTTTGGATCCTCTATCCCCCTCCCCAACTTATTTTCTCTCTCTCTGTCTCTCTCTCTCTCTCAAAAATAAACATTAAAAACTTTTAAAAAAACCTTCCTGAACTAATAATCAAGTACAGCAAGTAGCAAAATATAAGATTAACATAGAAAAGTCACTTTCCTATATATCAACAATTAATAAGTGGAATTTGAAATTAAAAACAGAATATCATTTACATTAGCACTCCAAACATGAAATACTTATGTACAATTCTAACAAAATATGTGAAAGATCTGTATTGGGAAACTACAAAACTCTGATGAATAAATCAAAGAACTAAATAAATAGAAATTCCATGTTCATAGGAAAGCAATATCTTCCCAACTTGTTCTATAGATTTAATTTCACCCCCATCAAAATCCCAGGAAGTTATTTTGTGGAGATCCACAAACTGATTCTCAAGTTTATATGTAAAGGCAAAAAATCCAGAATAGCCAGCACAATATTGAAGAACAAAGTTGGAGGAATGACATAATGTGAGTTATGTCTTACTCTAAAATTATAGTAAATAAGACAGTGGGGTATTAGTGAAAAAGTGGACGAATAAATCAGTGGCACAGCATAGAGAACCCATTGATAGATGCACATAAATATAGTCAATCCATCTCCGACACAAGAACAAAGGCAATACCATAAAGCAAAGACAGTCTTTTCAACAAATGGTGCTGGAACAAGTGGACATCCATGTGCAAAACAAAACAAAAACAACGAAAAAATAGACACCTTTACAAAATTAACTCAAAATGGACAATAGAACTAAATGCAAAGCACAGAACTATAAAACATCCTAGAAGATAACATAAGAAAAAAACCTAGATGATCTTGAGCATAGTGATGACTAGTTAGATATAACACCAAAGGCATGGTCCATGAAGTAAATAATTAATAAGCTAGACTTCATTAAAATTAAAAAAAAAATTCTACACTGTGAAGGATAACATCAAGTGAGTAAAAGACAAACTATAGACTGGGAGAATATATTTGCAAAAGACACATTTAATAAAGGACTATTATTCAAAATATACAAAGAACTCCTGAAACTCAACAATAAGCAAACAACCTGATTAAATAATGGGCCAAAGACCTTAACAAACACTTCATCAAAGACATACATATGGCAAATGAGCATACAAAAAGATGTTCTACACTTCATGTCTTCAGGGAAATGTCCAGTAAAGTGAGATATCATTCCACACTTATTAGAATGGCCCACATCTGAAAACTGACAACACCAAATATTGATGAGGATGTGGATCAGTAAGAACTCTCATTCATTGGTGGTGGTAATGTAAAATAGTACAGCCACTTTTTTGGTAAGTGTTTATTTAAATTCCGGTTAGTTAACGTATAGTATAATATTAGTTTCACATGTACAATATAATGATTCAACACTTCCATACAATACCCAGTGCTCATCACAAGTGCATTCCTTAATCCCCATCACCTATTTAACCCATCCTCCCACCCCCTCCTCTCTAGTAACCACCAGTTTGTTCTTTATGGTTAAGAGTCTGTTTCTTGGTTTCTTTCTCGCTCTCTCTTCCTTCCCCCATATGAGTGAAATAATATAGTATTTGCCTTTCTCTGACTGACTTATTTCACTTAACATAATACTCTCTAGCTTCATCCATGTTGTTGCAAACGGCAAGATTTCATTCTATTTTACTGCTGAGTAATATCTTCTTTACCCATTCATCAATTGATGGACACTTGGACTGCTTCCATAATTTGGCTATTTCAGCCACTTTCAAGACAGTTTGGCAGTTTCTTACAAAAGTTAACATACTCTTATCATATAATCCAGCAATTGTGCCCCTTGGTATTTACACAAAGGAGTTGAAAACTTATGTCCACAGAAAAACCTGCTTATGTAGGCTTATTCATAACTGCAAAAACTTGGAAGCAACCAAAATGTCCTTCAGGAAATGAATTAATACATAAACTGTGGTTCATTAAGACAAATGAAATATTATTCAGAGATAAAAAGAAACTGTCAAGTGATGAAAAGACAAGAAGGAATCTAAAATTCATATTACTAAATGAAAGAAGCCAATTTGAAAAGCCTACATACTATATGATTCCAACTATATGGCATTTTATCATGAACTAGTGTTGAATAACTCTTACCAATTAGTAGGAAAGGAGATACAGTCAATAAAAACATGGGTCCAAGATCCAAAGATCCACAAAATAGCATATCTAATGGCTAATGAGTATGTGAAAAAGTTTATCATCATTTGAGAGAAATAAGTAAAGGAAAACCAACCAAGTGCTATGCACTTACATATACAGAAGAATGGCTAAAATTGGAAAAATGGGGACCAACTAGAATTTTCATACAATACTTCTGGAATATAATTTTAGTATAAATACTTTGTAAAAGTATTGTGTCAATCATCAGTAAAAGATAAACATATGAATAACTTCAGTTAAAACAATCCTACCTCTTAGGATACCCCTGAATAATGAATGCATATGTAAATACAAATTTTAGCAGCTTTATTCATAATGTCCATATATGTTAGAATAGAAACACAAATTGTATTTTGATATACTGTGGGGCCACTGAAGTGGGATTCAAGATTTGAATCATACATCAAACTCATAAGATCCAAGAAGGCTTATTTAACTCCAGTGTGAAACAGATCAGCGAGCACAGGAGTATACATACAAACAATGCCATGCATTACTGATTCACACCCAGATTCATTTTTCAATGTCCCCAGCCACTGTACACATGATATGTTTTGCTGTAAGTTTAGCCCAAAGCTGATGATATGCGTATGCATCATAGCAGCATAAAAGAGACACCACGTATATGGTGCTGTAGCTTAAATACCCTGTAAAGTTAAGAGATTAGTTCCTTTTCCTTAATGTGATGTTAGTCTACATGTTGCAAGTTACATAATAAAATAAGCCTATCAGCCAAGGTCACAGCCTAAAGAACATTCTTTGAATAGTAGTCAGCACATGGCAGGCTCTGCAGAGCATGACCTATTTTTAGAGTAGATGTCTCAAGATGTTTGAATAAGAGCAAAATTTCAGGCTAGATAATGCAATATGATCAGCTGTTAACCCATTCCTTGCCAGGCCATCCTTTAGCCCCCATTCACATATACTTGTCATATAACCCCTGGGTGTGATAGAAATTATATATATGTGTGTACACAAATATATATAATTATATACATAATTGTGTGCATATATATGATTAATCATATATGATATATATAGAATTATATGTATATATATATCGTATATATATAATTCTATTAAAGCATTTTCCCATTATTTTGTAGATACAAGCAAGCACACAAAGACTCCAATAACTGTCATGATAAGAATAGAATAAAAATCATCTGATGATATAAGGAATATATTAAAAACACAAGACAAAACAAATAGAAGTTAATGGTAACCATAACACTACAACATAGTAACTATAGCTGTGATTATGATTATGTTTATGATTATTACTGCTGCAGGGTACAAGGACTTATCTTACACTTTCTCCTTAAAGTCATTCCCCTCTATCCTACCCTTTGGGGTATTCTTCTCAAAGGACTGGTTAAGCACTTGAGGTATTTTTATTATAAGAAATCTGTCAATAAACAGAAAAGTACAATTAATATAAGAAGTTACAAGGACTCCATAATAACTCAAATCCTTTACAACCATTTTCACTAATTCAGGGATAACACATACCTTCCATCTTTTCAACTCTTTCCCCACTCTTGACTCTCCTCAAAGAATGCTTTATATACATCACCAATCATTTACAACATGCTTGCCACACTCAATATAGAATTGCCCCCCGAAATCTCATTTAACACAGTAGTCCCACCATGGACTTTTCTTCTCTACTATTTCTATTCCTGAATTAAAAGTCCCACTCTGTATTCTTCTCTTTTATCCAAGCAGACACAAGGTTCATGAATGATCCAGACTGAAATATATTTTATTTAGTTTTTTATTCATTATAGACATGTATGGACAGAAATACTAGGCCGTGAATGAAGTAATAGAGATAATGAAGTAATAAGAAGATTTAGTGTTGGCCTTTTTTTTAAATGTTTTATTCATTTTTTGAGAGACAGAGGGAGACAAGGTGTGAGTGGGGGAAGAGTGTGCTGAGCTGTCAGCACAGAGCCCAATGAGGGGCTTGAACCCACAAACCAACCATGAAATCATGACCTGAGCTGAAGTCTGATGCTCAATGACTGAGCCACCCAGGCGCCCTTTGTTGGTGTTTTTTGTGAATGAGTCTCTTCAATTACTCGACAGGGTCGCAGTTTTTCAAGCAGCAAAGAGTTTCAGGTCTTGCACAGTACGACATCTTAAATTCATTTTCACCACATTGATTTTTACATTGACCATTAAGCTTTATACAGGCTTTCCATGGATCAAAAACATCATAGTGCTCTTTAATTCTAGCTGAAAGAAGGCAAAAATGGATGGAGTTAAAAATTAACGTAAGAAATGTCAACATTTAAAAGAAGATACACAAATAAGCACTGACCACAGAGGGAAGAAAAAGGAGAGGGATTCACCTGTTTTTTCATTGAAATCTTTGTCCCTATATATAACAGAGAAAACCAAGGACATCAGCCAGTGTCCAATTCCTAAACTAGATGTCCCACCCCTACACATTTCAATTGATCAAGTAGTGACTCAATAGGGGATATCTGGAGAACCTGAAATGTATTAATACCTTCTATCTCTCTTGCTTATCCTCACTGAATATGAGTGGGCCAATCTCCATCTTCTGTCTCATTAATTATTCATGTTTAATTCTGTTCTGTGAATTTTCCTCCTCAAGACTTCATTGTTCATTGAAACTTGACTTCAATGGTTCTAAAGTACTAAAATATACTGGTTTTTTTTAAATTTTATTAAATATCCCAACTATTCTTTGATCTACACCCCACCTTCACTCCCAGGAGATGTTCACCTAAAAACAGACAATTTGGAAGATTAACATAATGAACAGAAAATAAATAAACAAAAGAGATGAACATAGTTAAGATTTCAGCAAGTCTCTTAACTTTTCAGTACTACTTTTCATTTTCTCCCCTACTATAGTTTCTGAAGCTATAGAAAGTTTAAAATTTTTCACTCTTTCACTTTGCACTGTATTTGCTTTGACTTTGTAACTTAAAAAATCATGAGGAATGAGATAAGGATCCAATGTCTCTGTTACTTATAGAAGTTCTGGAATGCAGGTGAAGGTTTACATTTATTCCCTGTATCTCCCAAAACAAAACTATAAGTAAATGGTGTAGATTAACAAGGAATCAGGTTTTAGCTCATTATAATAAATTCCTTCTTAACATTTAAAGGTTTCATAGTGATCATGAAATACCTTACCAAAGAAATACATATCTATCATCCTGGATAAATATAATTAGGCCCTACTGGACATATTTTAGAAGATCAGCCAGAATCGGTGAGTCATTGTCACTGATGTTTATAGACATGCTTTCATCCCAGAGACCTTTTAATTATAAAATTAAGCAAACCTTCGTCCATTTTTTTCCAGTAAAATATTTTATAGGTGTTTTATATATTATGTATATTTTAAATAAAGTAGAAATACTACCCATATGGTATTCTCTTTATTCATCTATTATAATTTTGATGACCATATAGGTTATTTGCCATTAATTATCAATTATTTGCTATTAATATTCCTGTATTCTTTCTTGGAGCACATGCAACAGTCTTCTGTTGGGTAGATTATTCACAATGGAAATCCTAGATCATAGAATACACATGTCTTCATCTATAATAGCTTATTAAAAATCATTTTCCAAAAGGGGCCTATCAGTTTCACTCTGCTCAGTAGTGTATGAAAATTCTTGCTGTTGCATTTGCATTACCATACTTTGCATTATCTAACTATAAAAATTTTAAACATTATTTGAATGTGTGGTGGTGTAATATCATGGTTTAAATTTGCATTTTCCTGATTGCTAATGAGGATAATAAGCACTTTAAGTAGGTTTGTATATCCACTTTTACAAATTACCTAAGTCTTTTTTTCCCATATTTCCACTGGATTTTCTTTTTCTTTTGATTTATCAGAATTCTTTATAAATTTCAGATACAAGCACTTTGCCAGTTTTAAATGTTGTAATTTTAATATTCCATTCTATGGCTTGGCCCAGCTGATATATATAAGAACTGAGGGAACTTTTTACATGAGGTGTTAATCAAGTGGTGCTACAGCTAAGAGAGAAGAACCTTAGAAGGTTGTGAGTCTTAAAGTCTAAGTTTGAGATGAAGATGACCAGAGATAATGTACATTATCTCTGTATATTAGTGTAACTCTGTAATGAATCTAAATTAAATTATTTTCATGTTAAAAAATAATGTAATTGTCTAAGTTCATATAAATGCAGGTATAGGTAGAGAAATATTGATAGATATATAGAGAAGTGAAAATAGACACTTAGAGATAGAGATGTGTAGGTAAATCAATTTATATGACAACCAAGGTAATTTTGACTTTGAGGAGTAAGCACTCCAGAACTGCAGATTATAAACCAAGGGAAAATTTAAACCTATGCATGTCCAGTCATAGTGAATAAGTGTGATTTTTTTTATTGTTTTACATTTAAATAAATGTAGACTTTTCCCCTTATACACATTGTTAACAATATCTGATAGCCAAAGGCGTGCTATTTATTTTTTTAGTGTCTCAAAACAGCAGCTGTTACTGAATACACATAACTGCAATGAAGGATACGTCTACTTTCTTTATAAGATAATAGAAGTGAAGTGGGATACAACCAAATGTAACAACAAATAGAATAACAAAAGAACAAGTTATTTTTCTATACAGTTTAAATATTATATCACAAATCTGAGTACAGTCTGACTTAGCTAATGTCACTTCATCTTTGGAGAAGAATCCTCAAATTTGGTCAGGCAAATCAGCAATTTCTTACATACTTCTGTCCTTTTTGCTTGTTTTCCAAATATCCTTGTCTTCCTTTTTTTCTCTTTCTGCTCTCTAAATATTTCTTGATTTTCTTCTCTCCCTCTATCCATTTATTAATTAAATAAATGTTAACTGAGCACCTACTCCAAATATAGATGTATACATATATGTGGTATAGGCCTACCGTGACAGGCTTCAGCAATGACATAGTGTCCAAAAACAAAATGAAACATAACAAGAAGACAAAACACGTGGCCCATGTATAAAATAATTTGACCAATGACTTCATCACTAGGTCTTCGTCTGAACACCATTACAAAGATAACTCCCCTTCTTTGCCTTCCCATAGAAATTTATTTGTATCATTCTCATGGTGTGATAACATTCTACAACATTCTACAATGTTTATAACATTCTAACTTGAGAAGACACTTTGCCAAGTGATATTCTAAATCATAATTGAGATAAAGACTAAAATAGAGAAGAATTCCTTTTTTAAATAAATCCCTAACACTTAGTCTGGACTTCTCATGTTCAATTGCCTTTTCAAGTTATCTTAATTACACCATCCTTGAAATTAATAAGAATATCTTAATTACTCTTTCTATCTAACAATATATTTTGTGTATCCAAAGATACCAGCCTTATGGGCAATGAACAGTGGTGACTGATAAAAAGAAATTTTGCCAGCTGTCACATAGAGGGAAATTAAGACAACAATCTGACTCAAGCATAGTGGCATCGACAACATGTTTTAAAATATTTAGGATGCTGGAAGCAATGATTGGAGAATGTTTCCTCTTGGAAATATAAGAACATCTGTCTAGAAAGAGTTACATAAAAAATAAGACCCCGTGACTTTAAAATGAGACTTCTTTCGCATTCTGACCATAAAATTCAACTTTCATAAAACTAGAAGTTTAAAGACAAGAAGAGCTAGGAAAATGGGGAGTAGGACAGAGAACATACTTAAGATATTTCCTCCATTTCTTTTGATAGATAGTGATTAAATTGTGCAAGTTATAATTCTACTTGTTTTATTTTACCTGCTTTGTTTTCCTTTGTACTGTATTCTGCCTTTTCAGATATTGTGGAAGAATTATGTATCTCTGAGTATAGTTTTTCAAACCTTTTAGTACATATGATCATTGATAATGGCATAGAAGGGGTAACAGGTTGGTCACAGCCCACTGCAAAAGAAAAAAAAATACTTTAAAAGCATACAAAAAGAGTATTTTCCAAAATTAGAACAATAATGTATTTCTCTTTATTTCATGGTTCTGCATACTATAAGAGGTTTTTAAAGATGATAAGCTTGTAGAATATACTTCTTTAAAATTGATTGAATAAGTCAATGAATGACTTAATCATTATCTCACATGATTATTGCAAGGAGCAATAAATTAATAAGGGCAAAAGGCAGAACAGATGCTAGCTATTAAAATCATTACTATTAAGAAAAAAGCATCAGTGCAAATTTAAATTGATGTAATTCTAAAGAATATCTCAGAAAATTTCTAGGAATAGAAAGAATTTTAATGACCATGTTCTAATAAATTTTTACAAAGATGATGAAGGAAAAAATTATTCCTATTTAAATTAACTCCAATTCCTTGAGTTACGCTATCAACTGAAGTTTAGCTCTCTTTTGGTGAGAAATTGTCAGTTAAAAAATTATTTCTGTTTGAGTGTCAGAGCAGAGTAGCAGTAAGAGAAGGGAATACTATAGGTTTACTTTATGGTGATCTCCACTTATCTCAATAATGACAGATATCTTGGTGACCCAGGAAATTAGCAAAATAAAGAAGAATTTAAATGGAAGAGGGCAGATGCACAGCTAGTCTTTGGACTTTCAGCAAGCGATGTAACCTCACTTACCTTCTGCTATCAATACTATCAATGTGAAATGAATAATTTCCAACCATACATTCATTCTATTCTCAAATTTTTTTTCAAATCTACTCGTATATTAAATTTAGTAGAATTTGAATATTAAAAAACAACACATTTTGAGGATTGATTAAATCATGGTAGTGCTATTTTTTTCCAATGGCTTATATAGACATATATGTATATATATATATATGATATGTAGTACATATATGTATAAATATATATAATGTATGTAATATATATATAATTTCATGTAATCAGAGTGAATCATAACCTTTACTAGGCAATTGTTTTTGAAAAATTATTCAAATATTTTCTCCATCTGGGGCTGTAAATAAATATAATATGATTTTGCTGATAGTATTAATATAATTATTATATAATGTTAATGATATTTACTTTAAAAATCCTGACACCAACCCCCCACTCCACTTAGCGCCAACCCCTGTGGCAATAACATTTATGTTACCTGGTATACTGAAGATACCAAAGGACAAAATAGAGAAAGAAAGAAGGATCTCCATTGTAAATGATTTCTTAGGAGAACACAGTTCACAGATCTTCTGTCTTAACTCAGGTATTGCTGAAATAAGGAATAAAGAATCCTTCTGCACAGTCTTGGTTACTGAGGCTTATTAAGAGTAAGAACATTTCTGTGCTTGGTTGAATGTTCAAAGGGATAGTGGATAGAAAAAGCTGGTGCATTACCACACACACACAAAATGCTATCTACTGATTTCTCCTGAGGCCAGTGTCTCTAAGAAACTTTAACAGTTTCTAGATTATGGGTATAAGTTGCTAAGTGACCAAGTTTGAAAATAACCTTCTGTTATTCATGAGATATTGCAAGAATATGTGTTTCATATAACCACATTTATCATTTTAGTGTTCCCAATACAAGAATCTCAGTGCAAATGAAAATCCAAAACAGAATTTTGGACTGATATTACCATTGAGAATATTTAATTCTATACATAAAAGTACTGAGATCCAGAGTTGTCAGGTGATTTCATAATCCATAACATTTTTATTTAAAATAAATTTTAACATAAATAATGACAATTAACTGACTTGTTTGAAAATTACCTTATCTAGCTTAGTTGTACCTTTAAGAAAGGTGTGTACTCTCAAGTAAGTTTCAAATAAAAAATGCATATCCTATGTTAAAAAGTCAAAGTGCATTTCTATTTCTTTCTGTGTAGCTTGGAGTTATTTCTGAGGTCATCCATATGTTTTCCATGGTTTATTACAGCAGATATTGGAGAAGAGCAGCTGAAAGTTTTTCCTCAGATCCCATAAGCAAACATTAGGAGCAACAGTCCACTGATTCTCTCTTATTACACCCAAATAAGGCACTCAGAATATGGGTATAAAAGAGTCCCAGTGAACATTAGCCATACTTATTCTATAGCGGTAAAGGTGTTTACTATCAAAACATGCATAGATATTTAGAATCTTAGCAAAGCTTCCTGAACAAAGTAATAGACATTATTCAAGAAGTGTTTCCTTCCATACCCAATTTCTTCACTCTCAAAATATGAATTTAAAATTAAGGACTTAGAAAGTTAAATACTTGCTGGTAACCACATAATTGAGAATTTTGCCATCATCTGACATAGAGGAAGACCATTTATAACTGTCTCAACATAAGATGAATTCAACAGAAATTAATCAAATACTTATCAATGTGTCTATTAATGCTCTAGTTACTGTAATATAACTGTGAAAAAGATAGATTTGATTATTGTGGATGAGAATTATAATTAGTTGAGATACTACAACTAAATTTCAAGTTTTATTAAAAATAAATTATTGGGTACCTTCTCTGTTATCAAAATACCTATGAATAAACCCCAGAAAAAGAGCAGAGAGAAAGGTCTCTCACTGATTTTCTCTATTCTATTCCTTTCCAAAGTTAGGACAAAAATGCAATATTGTTACCTCCAAAGACTGAAGCCAATTAGAAATTTATTTTGGATATCTCATTTGTTAAATATGAAGAAAAAAACAGAAAAATGAAAATATTATTGCTGACTCACTCAGGATAATTTTTGACTCACTTCTAATCTCATGGAGAATATGGAAACCACTCCCTTTTTTGAGTACTGTCTCAGTCTTTCACTCTGGATGCCCAACACGTTAAACACATTCTACATAATCTACCTCATGAAGTAGAACTAAACTATTCTTTTCAACACTTATCTGAAAAATGAGAGTACATATCATTTAAATTGTTTTTGTTTTACAGATATAAAGAATTTTAAATCATAGACAACTTGATAGCTTAAGAATGCTTGGATTCATTGATCACCCTTCTGTGATCACCTTGTCGTCATTCCAGATATTTAGGAAACAGATAATAAGACCTGGTCACTGTCTTGAGAAACTCAAATTATTTTTTAAAAGACATTCACAGAAATATATGACAAATCAATAAGTAAAATGTCATAAAAGTTGTATGAAAACAATTTTATGTATGTTCTAAGTGTAGTTTTTCCTTCCAATACCACAAAGTTCAACATAGAAGATCACATATAATGTTTCTGGATTAGGGGTTTTGTGGATCTAATAAGGAAACCTAAGTCGTGTGTGAGTCACCTGAAGAAAGTATTTTACCTTGTTTCAATTTCTCTTCATTTCCTAATTTCACTCTTTAAATTTTGGAGAAGCAAATTATTATTGCTACTCTACAACATGTATGTTTATCAAAAACCACACTGGGGCACCTGGGTGGCTCCGTCTGTTAAGTGTCCAACTCTCGACTTCAGCTCAGGTTATGATATCACAATTCATGAGTTCAAGTCCTGCCTCAGGCTCTGACCTGACATTGCATAGCCTTCTTAGGATTCTGCCTCTATCACTCTCTCATCCCTTGCCCCTCTCTCTCCCTCTCTCTCTCTCCCTCTCTCTCTCTCTCGCTCGCTCTTTCTTAAAATAAATAAATAAACTTAAAAAAGAAACCCACCATCTTGGATAGTAAAAGTGTACAAAAGGTGTATATTTTGTCAATTCAATTGGCAGGGGTCATCTACACTGCTGAGCTAAAAAGATTTCCAAGGCCAATTCTATGTTCAGTGGGAAAAGAGTGTTATAACTGAATGGTGAGGTATATCAAACATTCCAGGCAGAGAGTTGCTAAGGAAATATCAGATATTTACTGTCTCTAAACAAATGATGTGAAATGCACAGTATTGTAAAATATTGGTAACTTTCACATATGTTATTATTTTCTCTGATTATCTACTGTAATAATTGGTAAAACTTCTAAAAGGAAAGCGATGTAAGTTCTAGTATTTAAAGCAAGCTGCTTTACCAGTATTTTAAGGAGGGTAATCCTAAGGAGTAAGTAGTGAGAGACTCCTTTTTGGAGAAAATGAGTAGATTAGAAGGAAAGAAAAGAAAGAATGGAAAGCTTACCTGTACAGAAGAAGTGACCTTATAACTTAGTTTATTAAAAAATCCTAACAATCCCAAACATTTAATTACTTTAATAGATTGTTAGAAATGTACTCTTTGTCCCATACCAAAAATTTTGCTACACTCTCATTGGATATCTCTTAAAATTGAAATATATTTTTCTCATGTAGGCATATACAAACTTAGATATATACTGCATATGCAATCTATTTGCCAGGCCAACACTACTATTTTCTCTCAATTCTCTCTAAAATGGGAATCAGCAAATCTTTTCTTCTCTGCTTCTCTGTTTGATTTCAGATCCACTCCCTTTCTTCTGATTCCTTCCTTCTGAGATCTCTTTTTCTAGTTCTTAGCCTTGACAAGGTAACCCCTTAAGCTTAATAGTTACTTGAATCCATAAAGTACTTAATTAGCCAGTCAGCTGCAAGTGGATTATTCTCCCATCTCTACTAATCTAAGTGTAAATGTTCTATTGGGGAGCTCACCAAAAAATGGTCATTACAGTTAAAGTATCTCATTTGAAGGTTTACTTCTGTTTCAGATGTCTATTCATGGGTTAAGTTTTTCCATATAGTTTCTTCAGCATGAATGCCCTTCCAACCCTTATTCCATTGGCCAATTTCAATTATTTCCTTCTTCACAGCACAGGTATCATGTTTTTTATCAGTGATCACCATTTCTTCTAGAAATTACATTCATCTTCTTATCTAGGTGGGACTAGTTTAATCCTACTATTTCATAGATGTTCAGCCAACGTATTCTAATTGACTTCTAAGAGTTGCACTTTTGGGACTCCTGGATGGCTCAGTCAGTACAACATGAGACTCTGGAACATTGGGTTGTAGGTTCAAGCCCCATTGTGGGTGTAGAGATTACTTTAAAATAAACTCTAAAAAATTTTTAAATGAAAACAATAACAATAAAATGAGAGTTCCACTTTTGCTTTTTATTTGCAAGACTTGAATTTTGAAAAAATACATTATAAGTTGTCTAAAATAAATACTGTTCAATTGCTCAGCATTGTCTACCACATAAATGTTTCTAAGTGTCATTTGAAAAAATAGCTAGGAGTTTCTGATGACGAACTTTCCTGTGGGAATAATGTATTCTGTTAATATGGCAAATCAGAGAATATTTCAACTCTCTTTCGGTGGTTAACTAATATGTACATTCTTCAACCCCCTCATCCCTTACTCAAGAATACTGGTGAATTCACATGCTTTGCCTTAATTGTATTATTTTACCGCTATTTCTAAGCATTTTGAATAAAACATGTTTCAAATTAACTTCTAAACATTATCAAACTGGAATTTTTGGTTGGGAACTCTAAGGAACCGATACTTCGGTAAGAGAGTTTGGGGAAGAATACTACGGATGCTCAGAGTGGTGGTGAGGACAGACTGGGGAAGCGTGAGCTACAGGGCAAAGGTCATTCCTCCCTCTTTTAACTCATCTCCTCAAATAGAAATATCCTAAGAATTAAAGTACTGTGAAGAAGTTGTTCAAAGTTCCTGACTCTTAGGGAAAAACTAATTATATCAAGTGTCCTTCTTTCCCACTTTGTTTCACTTCTTACTCCCAATTTATGCTCCCTGTCTCACATTTGGGTTTAACAAATTATAAATAAAATAAAACTCCAAACAGGTAGTGGTTTTTCTTTTCTATTCAATCTCCATATACTAGTCAATTCTCCTACTTCAGCACTGTCCCAGTCATAAGAATATGTGAACATCTCTGTCTAGAGACCCAGGTCAAGTAGATCTAAACTGTTTTATGAATTAATTTAGCAGAGAGATTCTAGTGAGACTTGCCTTTCAGAATTAGACTTTTTTCCATATTTTGATTCACCTATGGGCAATACGACTTCCTATAGCTGATTCCATATCAAATAGAAAATTTTTTCTGCAATACCTTCCATGTAATTAATTCTGCCTGTCTTCTGTCTTGAAAGGAGAACTAAACTGCAGACATTTGATGTTTATGTATGAATGACTGCTATTCCTGAATGGCTCAAGCATGTATATTCCATTTTGTTTTCCTTTGTTAATTATAAAAATTCATGAACAGAGTAGTAGTCTTTAGTGGAAGTTTTAAGAAAGCTTTAAGAAAGATACTGAATTCTGGGTGCATAAGTCTGTCTATATATCTATATCTATATCTATCTATCTATCTAATCACTCATAGCTCTGCATCATCTTAATTTCTTAAATTCACCTCAGCTAATATACAGCCTGAGTTTTGGTTTTACAGTAAACAATTCTAATTTATTCTTTGCCCCAGTGATTATTAAATTGTCCATAGTTTTCTCTTGCATACCTTCCACAAGTCCAAGCCACAATAATGGTACTCTTTGCTTTTGGCTAAAATAAGAAAAGAAAGGCTGGGATTAAAATCCAGCTATGACTGGAGCACCTGGGTGGCTCAGTAGGTTAAGCCCCCAACTCTTGATATTGGCTCACGTCATGATCTCACGGTTGCTGAGATTGAGCCCCACATTGTGGGGCTCCACACTGAGAGCATGGAGTCTTCTTGGGATTCTGTCTCTCTGCCCCTCCCCCACTATCACACACATTTTATCTCTCTCTCAAAATAAATAAATAAACTTAAAAAAAAATCCAGCTATGGAAAGCACACTTCCAAAATAAAATAGGCCAAGAACCACCAGAAAGCAACATGCCAATGGAAAAAAACGCTATACTACCATCTTGGAAAATTTTATTTTTTGCTGTATGTATTCTACTATATGCCAAACACTGATCAGGATTTGTGAAACTATAGTGGCCAGAACCTAGGTCCTGCCATTATGGAACTTGCTCAATCAAATCCTTTGACAACCTTGTTTGAGAGCTATCATAAAAATTATTGTAACCTCCTTTGTTCTCCCATGTTATTTACTCTGAACAATTCATATGTAATTTACAGCAATGCAATCTGAGAGAGAATCCCTCTAAATGATATCCTAACCTTAATTCAGATAAGGGGGCCAGAACATGGAAAAATTCTTCACAAACTAAGTCTTCCAGAAATTTAGGTTTTTCTCACTCCCTTTTATTTTATTCTTTCAAGCTATCATCTTTACCCCATCCTCAGTTATCAAAAATATCCTGACAATGCTTTCAATACATGTGTATTCTTAGACTACACAAGAGATATATCAGGGCCATAAAAATGTTGACTGGTAGCAAGGTATCTTGCCATCCAAAATGTGAAGGGGTAGGAGTAAACCAGTACTTCATTCCTAGTCATAGTAGCACTGAATGTACTGAGATAAACAACCATAAAAATAATAACCAAGAAATTGTTCTTCTAGAAAAAATATTATGGTTAGAAAACAAAACATGACTTCATCATAAACTGATATTTGACTTAGGAAAGAGATTCAAAATTACACATTGCACAGGACATTCCTTACTATATAACCAGAGAAGTGAGGAGACAGAAAGGTAAGCATAAAATACGTGCTTAATACAGGAGTACCGATGCATAGGGGCACTTGTACCCCAATGTTTATAGCAGCACTCTCAACAATAGCCAAATTATGGAAAGAGCCTAAATGTTCATCAACTGATGAATGGATAAAGAAATTGTGATGGGCAGTGGGAGGGAGGGGAAGGTGGGTGATGGATATTGAGGAGAGCACCTTTTGGGATGAGCACTGGGTGTTGTATGGAAACCAATTTGACAATAAACTTCATATATTGAAAAAAAAGAAATTGTGGTTTATATACACAATGGAATACTACGTGGCAATGAGAAAGAATGAAATATGGCCCTTTGTAGCAACGTGGATGGAACTGGAGAGTGTGATGCTAAGTGAAATAAGCCATACAGAGAAAAACAGATACCATATGTTTTCACTCTTATGTGGATCCTGAGAAACTTAACAGAAACCCATGGGGGAGGGGAAGGAAAAAAAAAGAGGTTAGAGTGGGAGAGAGCCAAAGCATAAGAGACTCTTAAAAACTGAGAACAAACTGAGGGTTGATGGGGGGTGGAAGGTAGGAGAGGGTGGATGATGGGTATTGAAGAGGGCATCTTTTGGGATGAGCACTGGGTGTTGTATGGAAACCAATTTGACAATAAATTTCATATATTAAAAAATAAAATAAAATAAAATAAAATAAAATAAAATAAAATACATGCTTAATATATTTACCTTTGATCCAACTGAACAAAAATGAACTACTAATATATTACAACGCACAAGACATCTTAATAATTTCAGTCTTTGTGTATTTTTGCTATATTACACATGAGGAAACATTTTAGAAGAAATATATATCTCTTAATTTTACTTTTTATACTTCAATCTATATTTTGTGGTCAAGAATTTTCTTGTCAACAGAATGGCAACAGTTTTCTAAAAGTTTAGTGTGAGTCCACTGTGAAGGAAATTCTTTTATTTGAAAGTATAGGAAAAGGTGCTTGTAAAAATAACACTTTGTCTTCATCTTTCATTAATATCTCTTTGTTCTTCGCTTAAAAATAAAAAGTCTAGGGGTGCCTGGGTGGCTCAGTCAGTAAAGGTCTGACTTCAGTCAGATGAGGTCATGATCTCCCGGTTCGTGGGTTTGAGCCCCGTGTCAAGCTCTGTGCTTGGAGCCTGGAACCTCCTTTGGATTCTGTTTGTCTCTCTCTCTCTCTCTGCCCCTCACTCACTCACACTCTCTTGTCTCTCAAAACAAATAAAATAATGTAAAAAATAATGTAAAAATGTAAAAATGTAAATGTACATGTAAATGTAAAAATAATGTAAAAAATGTAAAAAATAATAAATAAATAAATAGCCTACAGTACCCATTTCTTTGAGAGTATGTTGAATAAATAAATAAATGCATGAATGATTTGTTTACAAATAGACAAATGTCTAGTGAAGAAATAGTGAGCTAATATACAGAAAATGTTTAAAAGAGTATTTAATACATGTTAGTTAATTTATCATTATTATAGATATGATGGTCAATAATATCTTTTTTGGATATTTTTATAGCTAGAAAGAAACTTAATGACTAAACATTGAGTACTGAGATTTCTAAAAAAAAATAAAGAGAATATTATTCTCCTGTTACACAGTCAGAAGTAAGTTAGTAATAAATTATCAGCGAAAATCGAATGGTGTTTGAATAGAATGCAGGATATATAATTCACCTACCAGTCAAAGTAGGAATAGTTAACTTTTGATTTACTTTATTCTGAAGTTTTACAATTCCAATAGGCTTTTGTGTATGTGTGTGTATGTGTATTTGTCCCAGACAAAGCAGTAAAGAAAAGGTCAGATGAGGATCTAGTTTCAGTTCTAACATAGTAAATTATGTGGTTTTAAGGACATCACTTTACTTAACTTGTGTTTTCTATTTCATGTACAAGATGAAGAGCCTGACATAGAAGATTTATAAGATTCTATCCAGCCTCAAACATGTTTTTCTACCTACACACTATTAATTCTTGCCTACATATTAAATACACTTCTTTCTATATTCAGACTATTAATCTTAATCTACATATGAAATATATTTTGCTATATTCAGAATATTAATCCTTACCTACATATTAAATACATTTTTTATATCCAGATCATTAATTCTTAAATACAGATTGTATATAAATTGATTGTATGTAGACTCATATATCATTGAGTTACTGGAACTGTGTCACCCCATTTTCTAATTTGATATTATAGTAATGAATTTATGCAGCCCTTGTCATTGCAAAGACATTTACTTAAAAATACTGTCCTTAAGGAATAACATATCTAATTTTAGCACATTTGAGACATAGGATTTGATATTTCCTTAGGAAAGAAAACTCAAACTAAAAATATACTTTGGGATAATATATTTGCATTCAAAAACAATCTCATGTTTTGAAAACAGTAATGACAAGTAAAATTTACAGACTCTTAGTAGAAATGCTCTGTCTCCAATTCCCAAATAGTAGAGTTGGCTCAAGTATCCTACAAATCTGAAATAGTTTATTGGCAATAATGTGAAGGAGAAGAAGATTAATACTAAGTCAAAAATATGGTTAATGCAGAATGTTAAAGAATATAACCAAATGTTTTCTCAGTCAAGGTACAGAGATCTTCATTAGTGAATTCTGAATAAACGTTGCCTGATGATAATGATTATACTAACAACGAATCCTATAATATTAGTGCTTATATTATATTTTATATATAAAATTCATGATCCCTACTCCATTTCAGTATTGTAAATGAGTCCAGTAAAAAATTCTATACTGCCTGGTGTAATTATTGAGAAATAAAGAAAAAAGGGAGTTTTACAAATTTTACAGTTACAAAGGATGTACATATAAATTCTTAAGACCTCAAATTTTAAAATTATACTACAACAATTTAATTAGTCCTTGAATATGTACTTTATAATCTTAATATCAGAATGTTGAATCTTAATGTTCAGAGACATCCGAATCATAATTTAGAGTTTGAAGCATTGTAAAAAAAACACTTAATATTATAGATGAAGACTCTAAAAACCAAAGAGGTTAGGTGATGTATTGTAACATATATTCTTTATAACTTATTAAGGGTAGAGACTCACCAATGATTTTGTAAGTCTATCTAGCCAACTTTGGATTATTTTTATAACCATTCCTAAAATAGATCTTATGACAAATAATAGGCATTTCATTTTTTAAACCAAATTCTATGACTGTAACTTTTTATAATCAAAATAACTTCTAATCTACTCTGTAAAATTTCTACAGGCTATTATATAAAGATTTATCTCCAGTCCTCAGATACTGGTACTGAAAGCAGAGATCAATTACTTCTTTCACAACACTTCAAGAGTGCCTGGAATGTGGGAATCAGCCATAAGTGTCTCAATAATCTTTACTCATGTTTGCTATTCAGAAGCAAGACAATTATTACACTGGTGGCATAGTGGTGAGCATAAGCTACCTTCCAGAAGCAACACAATTATTAATCACAGTGTCATAGAACTGTAATACAGGATAATTCAGTAAATAACTTCAGGATGTCTAAATATTCTAGACAGATTCACTGATAACCACTGAGGTGAAGATGTTTACTCAAGGATTGATTCCCTCTTCAATCAATTTTTTCCCATATAATATAGGAATAAACACTTCAAGAACTTAAATTTAGTACTTGAAATTTGATCATGACACATTTTCTTGCTGAGAAATAAACGATGTAGAATGTTCACATCAATTCCCATAAAGATGACATTTCAGCCTGTTTCTAAGTAAAATTTGTGTATCTGGGTCTGCTTAAAGCCTACAGTAAACAACATAGAGAATTTAATTTTGTTATGAATAAGAATTATTGTTAATGTGAGTCACCAAACCCATGAGCAAATCAATGACAACATCCTTTTGGTATCAGAACTCCTAAACTATGGATAAGATGAATAGAGAAGATCATTTCATTGATTTTTTTTCTCCTATTCCTTTCCAAAGAGATATCAAATATGATTATTCCTTTACTCAAAGGCTGCAGCCAATTAGAATATCTGTTTTTGAACCTACATTTACCAAGTTGGAAAGGGGAAAAATGGCAAAAAAAAATGTTAATGCTGATTTACTAGGTTTTATAAACTACTCTTAAATCCATGAAAAACATGGAAATTGTTTTGTAATCTTATTGTGCTTATGAGCCTAGCCCTGGAAATATATTTGAGCTTATGATTTTTAACTCTGCAATACTTAGACTTTGTGCCCATCAAGATGGCAAGCATAATCTCTAATTTAGGTTGTGTCACATAAATGGTGATTATTGCCAAAACCTTCATAATCATTACTATTTCTTGAAAGTTTATGAGTCAGAGTTGTGCTTTACAGATGTTATCTCCTCCAGTATACACAAAAACCTTATAAGATAGATACTATTTTCTACATTTTACAGATTAAGAGAAGGTAAATAACTTGACCAAAATCAAATAGTAAGCCAAAGATCTAGAATTCTTACCTTGGTATGTTTTATCCAAAATATGTAACCATAACCACCAGACTTTGGTCAATCATTATTTCTTTTCATCTCTTTCCTCATCTGTAAGATACAAAATTGAAACTTTTGGGCAATTGTCAAACTTTGCAAATTATAGATTTTTTTAAAATGAAATCATGTATATGATCTTGATTTTACAACAATCTTGGCTTCCATAGAAAACCCATTTCAAAAACTTTGAGAATACAGGCCTTTTGGGGCCCATCCAAATCTTTTTCACAAATCTACTCTATTTCCTTTTTGAAATCTGTTTTTACCAAAGAAATTTATGAATTTAGCATAATTGCAAAATGTTCATAGTGAACATTTCATAAATGAGTATTACTGGGCTGCTGAGAAGAAACTATCTTTCAAGCGTCCTTTCTATTCCAGTAATTCACCAGACACTTCTCTGAGGACATTATTTAGATTACCCAAGAGACAAAAAAGAACATATCAGATTTACCTTTGGCCTACCAAACTGAGAGACCAATTCCATCTTCACAGATTCTTGATCAATATGGCTAAATTTTAGACAGGTTTCTTCCTGACATTTTCTCCTAACCCCTGTTTTCCTAAATCACTTGCTTTGGGAAATTTGCAATTAGAAATTCTTTCTCTGCTTCTTTGATATGTAAATAATATCCCAGTCTGTTTTTAGATTTATAACCCAAGAATGTCTTTTTCAATTATCTTCTTAAGGAATAGATGGTAGCCAAGTTTTGGTAGCCTCTTATGTCAATGGTAGAAAAAAGTGGAAAAAAATAAATATGATCCAGATTCTGAGATTTTGATGCAGATGAGAATGTTTTCAAGGAAGAAGATTATAAAGAGTATGATGTGTATATTAAGCATTTGCAAGAAAAAAATTTCAAATAAGAAGATAGTCATGACTTTTATATAATGTTACAGAATCTTCACATGGAGCAGAAAGAACTCTGCTTGGATAAAGGCTAGAACAGATATTGCATTATTTGAAGAAAAGAAAAGGAAGTTTTGCAACAGTGAGGTAAGTGACAGGAAAAGTAATCAAGTGAGAAATAAGTTCAAGGTGAAGGAAACATTGCCCAGAATTGATGTAGCAGAACAAGGTATAATTTAGGTGATCTTGGAAGTGAAAATGCTTTCCTGTGATCTCTGAACTGGAAATATGCTCATGCTGAGTATAAGGTGAAATCTTTAAGACTAAAGACCGGAGAACACTCTGTAACATCAAGTACAGATAACAAAATCAATTAAATATGGAAAGTTCTTACTGAACAGCCTGTAACATTTCAACTCAACCACATGGCCATTTCTGAGTAAATTGTCCATTAAAACTGCTGTCGCTTTGATCCAAATCTATGCTCCAGTGATATTCTAAGCAGTGGTAGTCACTAGATTAGTGATAGAATTTATCACATTGTAGAAATAATGAAAGTTATCATTGTGTGAGACAAAAAAGTGAAGAAATCAAAGCAATCATGAAACAAAGGCAAAAAGGAACCTAAAATTTGAGAACTGAACTGAAATTTTTGGTCATTAAACATTTCCTGACTTAAGGATTCCATTATATTTATGCTAGGAGTGAAAAGTATTTGGCTGCAAATAAGATATGGAGCAGGGCTAAAATTTTTCTTGTAAGTAGCTAATGTTTATCTGAATCCCCTGTTCCTTCAGCCATTGCTGCAACTCCTCTACTCTCATGGCCACAAAGCAAAGCACTTATTTACACTATACACCAGTGTAAAGTTCCCAGAACGTTCAAGGGGAAGTAGAAAAAGTCATAGCATGATCACTTTCTTTTCTCTTTTTCTTAACTATGTTCAAGGTTAGGAAGTGGCCACTCCATACTTGTAAGAAAGATGTTTATCAAACAATGCCTCTTCTTTGCTTACTTAATAGACTGCTTTCAGGAGGATGATGAAAGTCTTGGTGAAAATTCTATTTTCCTTTTAGTTACACCACAATTTTATGTTCAGAATCCTACTGGAAAGCTCTGAACCTCAGAACACAAAAATGTTTAAGAAAATACGTAATAATCCTTTATACATCTCAATGTTGTCCTTGAAAGTGGAGGAATTAGCTAGGGAGAAGTCTAATGCCTCTTCCATGTTCAAAAACTTCTTAAAATAAAAAGGACAAGCATTTATCAAGCATCACTATACTGAATATTATACTAGACACTTTTCACTTGGTACGTTTCTCATAACAACCTTGCAGAATGGTTTTTGCTATGTACATTTTAAAGAGTGGGAATCTTATTTCTCAAAAAGTTAAAAACAGAACTATCCTATTATCCAGCAATTGTACTACTTGACATTTACCCAAAGAATACAAAAGTACTAATTCAAGGAGATACATGCATCCCTCTGTTTATTGTAGCATTATTTAAAAAAAATAGCCAGCATATGGAAGCAGCCCAAGTGTCCATCAATTGATGAATGGATGAAGAACAGATGTCATCAATTGATGAATGGATAAAGAATGGATAAAGAGCAATGGAATATTATTCAGCTATAAAAAAGAATGAAATCTTGCCATTGGCAATGACATGGATGGCATGGAGGGACTATAATGCTAAGCAAAATAAGTCAGAGAAAGGCAAATACCATATGATTTTACTCATGTGTGGAATTTATGAAACAAACAAATGAGTGAAAGGAAGAAGAGATAAAGAAATGAAGAGACAAACTCTTAACTACAGAGAGAAAACTGATGGTTACCCAGGGGTGGGGGGTAAGATAGGTGATGGGGATTAAGGAGTGCCCTTGTAATGAGCACTGGGTGATGTATGGAATTGTTGAACCACTATATTGTATACCTAAAAGTAATATAACAATGTATATTAACTAAATGGAATTAAAACAAAAACATAAAAAAATAAGAGTGGGAACCTTAGAGTGAAAGAAGGTATGTTATTTAGAAAATGTGAAATGCAAAAGCAAAACAACCCAAAAATATAATGCCTTAAACACAAAAGTTTATTTCTTGCCCAATGTCAAAATGGGTAGCATTGATCTGTAGGAGTCTCTCTTTCAAGCACTCATTCAGGGATTCAGGTCCTCTTCCATTTCAGGATTCTGGTACCTTTAATATGTGGGTTTTAAGGTGACTGAGGAAAGAAGAAGAGAAAGGGAATCTAGGTGCCTGGGTGGTTCAGTCAGTTAAGCATCAACTGTTGAGTTTGGCTCAGGTCATGATCTCATGCTTCATGGGATCAAGCCCTGCATAGGGCTCTACTCTGACAGGGTAAAGCCTGCTTGGGATTCACTCTCTCCCTCTCTCTCTGCCCTTCTCTTGTTCTCTCTCTCTCAAAGTAAATAAACATTTTTAAAAAAAGAGAAAAAGTGAACCTCATATGGGAGTATTTTATGGACCAGTTCTAACAATGGTACATATTACTTCCTTTTACCAGACCTCAGTCAAGTACCCACTAAACTCTAAGATAGGCTGGAAAATGGAGTCAAGTTATGGTCTCAGAAGGAAGAGAAAATGAGTTTTGAGGTTTTTTTAAATTTTTTTAATGTTTATCCATTCTTGGGAGAGAGAGAGAGAGACAAAGTGTGAGCAGGGGAGGGACAGAGAGGGAAACACAGAACCTGAAGCAGAATCTGCACTGTCAGCACAGAGCCCGATGCAGGACTCTAACTCACAAACAGTGAGATCATGACCTGAGCCAAAGTCAGATGCCCAACCCACTGAGCCACACAGGCACCCTGAAAAAGTGAGTTTTAAAATAGCTAGCCAGTCTGAAGCACAAATTGATTTTCCTAGTCACCAAATAATCATGTAAATCTTTGTCCCACATGCAGAACATATTCCCTTCCCTTCCAAAAGGAGACAGCTGAAAATCTCATTCCAACAAAGCCTCCATCTAAAGCAGGATTTTCTAGTCCTGTGAAGCCTTTTCTCTAAACTTCTGGATATGGTATATGAAAATAGAAGTTAACTTTCAGGAGACAAGTATAAGAATAATTAAAATAATATCATTTATAGTAGAGTATCATTGGAGGGGAATGAAGAAATTGTGGAGTATTCAAAATGATTTATTAATTAAAATAAATTAATTCAGCTACATCCAAAAATATAGTAAATTATAGAAACCTATTATACATGACTTGTATACGATTCTAACACATTTGTATAATAATATGTATAAATTATATTAACAGTCAGTGTAAGAACTCGCTAGAACAAACACCCTGCTTAATTGAGTATGTTCTTTGAAATGTATATTTGGGTAGAAAGTGATTCCTTTTTAAATTTTTTTTAGCACTTATTCATTTTTGAGAGACAGAGAGAGACACAGTACAAGTGGGGGTGGGGCACAGAACGAGGGAGACACAGAATCTGAAGCAGGCTCCAGGCTCCGGGCTGTCATCACAGCCCGATGCAGGGCTCAAACTCAGGAACAGTGAGATCATGACCTGAGCCAAAGTCAGACGTTTAACTGACCTAGCCACCCAGGTGTCCCTAGAAAGTGATTCGTTAAGCACAAATATGAATAGAGGTGTCTATGAAAGCAGAAAGAATTTGTTGTTCCGGGGAGCTGAGGTATAAAGAGCCAGACTACTGGGTAGCAGGCTGTGCATGCCACAGTGTGAATCTTCCCTATGACTCCAAATCTTTACTAAATTTGCAACACCTAAACAATATTTAAATGCAAGTGGATTTTGGAGTATCTAGAGAAAGGAGTTCATTTTAAGGCTCCGTTAAATGCAGACATGCAGAAGAGGGAGTACCAAGGCAAGGGGAAGCATGAGATGCCAATCATAGAAACCTCACATATCATGAGAAGGGTTCTCAGTCTCACCAGACCATGGAAGTAGTGTTCATACTGAATTTAACCAGATCATTGTGGGACAAGTGGATTCTAGTGAGCTTGTAGGTTGTATTGATTGTTTGGCACTTACACTCACAGTACGTCGTAAGCAGTGGAATAACTGCACATAAGAACACGCAAGGGTGATATTCACCTTGTATATATGGCATGAACAGCAAAGGCAATGATTAGTCAGAAATAATGTCAGCCATGATGTTGGAGCAGAGTTCTGAAGTTCCCCTGATATTCTAGGCATTACTCCTTTATTACGAAGTCCTGGGAAAGTCTAGATGTCCCAGGATAGTAGCCTGGGTAACAGTGAAGAACTAGAACAGTGCCCATTTACCAATGGGTATAAAAGAATTTCGATAGGCAACAAGTACTATGATCATATCTGTATGTGCCAGTGAAATTACAGAACTAGGCACTTAGATCCTGCAAGAAGTTACAGGTGACAGCCTGACAATAAAGAAGGAAAGGAAGTACCTTTTATTCTTTTCCTTTAACAGGAAGTCCTAGTCTCCTTATTTGCAGTCATTTGTCATTACAACACCTGGGAATGGGTACACTCATCTTTCACCTAAGGAAGAAGGAGAATATAATATAAAGAAGTATCTCATCCAGGGAAGAAAAAAAGAGACAAGCAAATTCTAGTTTCAGAAAAATGTGGAAGGAAGTTGAACAAAAGAAGAGCACTTAGGAGAGAGCTGCTTGTAGCACAAACTTCCCTTCAGAGCTTCCAACATGGGCAGAGAGAACATGGGCAAGATGGGTCAATGGGATGGTTTTATCCCCACTTCAATGTTTAAGGAAGATACTCCACTAAGGCTATTTTTGTACCAACTTGGGGGCAACCATTAACAGAGCAAAAGAAAACAAAACAAAAAACTGTCCAAATTTGCTACTTAGGCCAAGAAGAAACTGATACAACTTTCTCCAAGCATCTCAGCTGCCATGCCAATCTCAGCTGGAATGAGACTGGATTTTCCATATGCACTTGGGAACGTGGAGAAGAACCCACAAATGTGAGCCAAGATATGACTGTGATGTTGCCAGAAAAGGTTCACTTGGAGCAAACTGATCTTGGATTCAAGGACTGCCAGAGCCTGAAATTAGGTGGGAATTACAGTTGTATATCAGAGGGTCTACAACGGCAGTGAGAACCAAGGTTGGTCCTATTAAGTGGGGAGGACCGCTGGGTCCCAAATGAGTTGGAAAAGAATAAACCACCAGTTCAACAGTAGTAAAATTAAGATGCAAAATCCAGGAGGGCAAATAGAGCAGGTGGGCACGGGACGTAACTAAGGAGACCAGAAGATAGAACTGTGAATCCTAACACCATCCTTTTGCTATTGTATGGTCACATGAACCTCCTTTCTCCTCCATATACTCAGATGCAGTCTTGGAGTTGGGCAGCAGAAATGAGTGCTACTTTGGAAGACTAAGCATCTCCTTAGAGGTGCATTCTAAATTATTGTCAGGGGCTGAGTTACCAAAATGGATTGGTAGGGAATGGAGTGCCCAGTCATCCAGGAGAATGGTACTCATAAGGTTTATTATGCAAAATATAAAGAAAATATATTCTTTTTGTACATATCAGTGTAATGTGAGTAAATGTGTGACCTCATAAGACAATAAATAAGCAAGTCAATGAACTGTCAAAACTCAGCAGTTTGGAAACTTTCTAAAAAATGTTTTGTAATTATATGTAGTCCAAAAGTCTATAAGGTTCCACATGTTAGAACCCACTATGATTATTGTATTTAAAGAACTGACAACAAATTAAAAAAATAAAAATATGCTTTCCTGTCCAAGAATATAGGCACTATGTAATTTATGATATTTTTATATTAAAATATTAAATGATTAATACATATAATAGTTTGTATTTGCAGTGAAAAATCTTAGCTAAATAGAACATAATTTTCAACTGAGGTTTCTGCAAAACTATTTCACACTGTAGTTATTGTTTCATGGGAATCCATAGGGCTTAAATCATTTCTTTTGATTTCATATTCAGTATTATTCTTCATTTAGTGTTTTAACCTATGTTCTTTATTAGTTTCAATCACTGCCATCAGATTTTGACTTCAGTAATCACCTCCTCTCTCTCTTTTATCCTTAATGCCACTTTTTCCTTTAAGTGTACACCATTTACTTCAAAGTAGGGAAAAGATAAAAGGATTTATTAAGTGACTATTCTGTGTAAGGTTCTGTTCCAGGTAAAGAAGTATTAAAAAAGAAGAAGAAAGAAAGAAAACAGTAGATCTTTGAGCTTCAGATTATACAAAGCTAGGCCAAACTCTGTCACCCAAATTGCTACTAACAGAGATTTCTTAATAAATTGTATAATAACTCAGAACAACGCTTCATCAATATTAAGAAAGAAAGAAAGAAAGAAAGAAAGAAACAAAAGATTCTAAAACCAGTAGGGCTGAATCCCATCAATGATTGCGTGGAACTATGTCTTATTTCCCATGTTCATGAAATAGGAAAGGAAGTTTCCAGATGTCTACCTCATCATTTAAAAGTGGACATTTTAAGTTGTTATACCTGAACATATATTTTAAATGAAGTATGTGATGTTTAAATGAAGAAGATAGGAATAAGGGACCAAGATGTCTTGACGCTTCTCCAGAGTGAAACATGGATGGATTAAATAAAGTCCTTTTTTTTCCAGCTTTATTGACTTAAAGAAATCCATTCAATGACAAAGAAGTTATTTTTCCTTTTTAATAGGGAAATAATGGCTTATGAACCAAAAACAATCTGCTCAAGACAATTTTAAATATCTAGAGACTTATAATTGTGACATGAAATGAGAGTAAAGCAGTGTTTGCCCTTCATTTGCCAGAAAGGTCAAGTGTCTCAGAGCATTTAATTTAAAACAAAAAAAAATGCACAAAACACAACACTATTTCACCAGTTGAAATGGCTCTGGAGTCTTCCATCAACTTCAGGAATTAGTTTCAAAATGTTGTCTGCTTTCATTCAGTCTGCAACCAGCATGGAGCAGACCACCTGCTGTGAAATAAGGGTGTAGCGACCAACAGTTATTATAGCAGTAGCCATAAGTTTATTGCTTATTGGTACTAAACTTAAATCTTAGTAATTTTGAATTACTGAGTTAGCTTAGATTTATGGAGATGCACAATCATTTAGAATGGCATTCATTCCAGAAGGGTATATTATCTAAACCAATTTTCTTATAGTGATGCAATTGCAATACTATAGTTACGGTTGTATCAGCATTTCCATTATAAAGTCCTATTTTCAGGGTTTTATAATTTGACCATAAAAATTCTCTCCTTGTTGAAACTTGGCAAACAAGGTCTGAGGCATAGAACTGAGGTTTTTTTAATGAAATTTAAAAACACATACACACATGTTGATCTATTCAGCCATCTTAGACTTTAACTCTGCAAACAACAATAAAAATACACCAAGTATATCTCGACAGATGGAAAGAGTGAAGAAAAGAACAATTACCTAAAACACCAAGGTGATGAAAATGGTCAATTTATACCAGTTGTACATTAAGTTTCTGTGAGGGTAAGAAGAACAATGGTTTGAAAGGAGGTTTGAAGAAGCAAGTGAACATCTCACCAATGCTAAAGAGCACCAATGACTGGGAAAGTCACTTCTCCAAGTATCAGGTCTCTCACCTGTGAGGTAGAGATAATTACACTTCCCAAAGAAGAGTGTGAGAATCAAGTAAGTAGACACAAAGATTGAAATTTTAAAAACACTCTATAATCATGCAATAGTATTTCTTTGGCTCATAATACCTTCTTCTTAGAAATCTTAACTGTCCACACTCCTTGTTTAGATTTATTATACCTACAAAGATCTCTTCAAATGTGTTGTAAACTCCTAGAGTAGAGTGCCTCTGTCTTTGTCACCAAGGTGGCACATAAAAATATTTGTTGAACTCATGGATAATTAAATTGGTTTTACGTTTGCCTTTCAAAACTAAAAGTGGTTGCCTATTTTGCAGAGTCAGCATTTCTAGTTGGAATCAATTCACCCTAAACACATGACGGTTGCCCTCTAGTGATCAACAGAGAATATGCACATGAAGTACCAAGGCCAGAATCCTGTCTCTATGAGACAGAGACAAGAAAGCATATTTTGTACAGTTTATGTGGTATATACCATGGATATGAGGAATTTATAAATCCAAATTATTCAATATAAAAGAGAGAGGCCATTTCTCAGTGTTGTATTATGGCAATTAATGAAAACAAAACAAAACAAAACAAAACACAAGCTATGACAACAGACTGCCTACATTCCAGCTTGGCTCTACTACTTGCCAGCTTTGTTAACTAGCAAGATACCTAGTAACTCAGAGCTCCTGCTTCCCACCTACAAAATTAGGGATAATTGTAGCAACTGCAATTTGAAGGTTATTATAATAATTACATAAAATAATCCATGACAATCTTGGCTCATACTAATAGAAAAATGTTAGCTATCATTAGGTTGCTCTTTCTGCTGTCCCATTTTGAACACAATGTTCTTTCCAAAATTGTCATTACTGAAGAGTATCTTCTGTAAATACTTTGTTTCAATAAGCTTAAATAAACCTAACGTTTAAAAAACAAAGTTGAGTGCTACTGGCACCATGTAACATATAGCATATGTGGCCGCTTTTACCTTCAACACACTTGTAATTAATTCTCACACTCAATATATAAAAATGTAACTAAGAATAATAATATCCTGGCCTGATCACTGCATGAAGATACAGAAGCAAAGATATGGTCTTTCCTATTTAGAAATTTACATCCAACTGGTAGAAATGTTGGGCACTTTAGCAGTAGAGGCATAGAAGGTAAGTGCTGGAGTACAGTTATATGGGTTTCAATCTGATTTCTGTCATTCGCTGATTTCTGTCATTCTGTCATTCGAAGTTCTAATGAACTTCGAAAAGTTCTGTGCCTCAACTTCCCAATTTACATCATGGGAGGAATGTTCCTAAAGTATGTACAATAGGGTAGTAATTGGAATGCGCAATAGATGTTAAGCATTATGGTTATAACTGTTTTTCACACCATCTTGGATTCTCATGCTTAACTAAAATGATAAATGTTGTCTATCTGAGCTTTCTTAGAGTTTGCGTATTGGATAATGAAATGTCTAAGAAGCCCACCCCATTAGGATGTGTCCTTAGCAGACATAGAAAGCTATCCATGACAGCCAATCAGTGAGAAACTATGTATTTTCTTTGCTGGGGGATGGACAATGTAAACCCAGATAACTTATAACCTCCCAAATGTACAGAAAACCAACCATTTGTCTATTTCTCAATGGGATTTCAACTTTCTGGGCCTTCTCACACTCAGAGAGCAGAAAAAAATCTCATATGAAATTTAACTCCAAGGTATGCTAAATTTTCTAAAAAGGAGTATTTTATGGCTTGCGAGGAAGGAGAACAATTTTCCATAAATTTCTGAAGAAATGTGAACTTTTTCTAGTGATCTATTTATCCAAGGAGTAAATTCTGAGGTCAAAACTTCAAAGTGAACTCTATATGAGACTGTTGTGTTAGAAAGAAAAATAAGAGAGACTATAATTTAGGGAGGCTGTCATTCTATAGGATATGCTAGAGAACTGGAAACATATTGTCTTCCCTGAGTCAAGAACATGGGTCATACAGGCAGGGAGGGGGCACAATATATAGAGATATTATCTAGAAAATGGTAAATGTATTTTGGGAAGTTGCTTGTCTCTCACCTGGCAAGGATCATCTCCCTAGTACTCATGCTCTCATATATCAAGTTCTACCTAGTTACCTGCATGAAATAGGGATGCATGGAGGAAGAAGATTATACAAACAAAAGTAGAGTTATTGAGAGAGGTGTTGCCTTGAGAAAACTATTCCAAGGATGTGCCTTGATGAGAGAGAGAGAAGTCTGATGGTGATGAAGGACCACTCCGAAGGGGTCACCTCTGTGGTTCACTTCAATTAACATTATAGGTGGATGGTCCTCAATTCTTCTATTTGAAATTAAACAGGCATATATTCAATATACGTAATGGGTAGTTGCTATATTTGAAGACTAGAATTCAAGCATAAATTAAAAATACATGCATGTTGTTAAAGGGATTATGGTTCAATGGAAGACACTGAAAAAAAAAATCTAAAGTTTCAATAGGATGCCTGGGTGGCTGAGTCAGTTAAGTGTCTGACTCTTGATTTCACCTCAGGTCATGATCTCATTGTTTGTGAGTTCGAGCCCCACATTGGGCTCTGTGCTGACAGTGGGGAGCCTCCTTGGGATTCTCTTTCCCTCTCTCTGCCCATCCTCCACTCATGCTTTTTTTTTCTCTCTCAAAATAAATAAATGAACTTAAAAAAAAAAACCTAAATATTCTAATAAAATATGATAAGAACTTTTATAAAAAGTGGGCAAATCATACTTTGAGGGTACTCAAGAGGGAAAATAAGTGTTGAGAGGAAGTCTGGAGATATTTTCTGAAGGAAAAGGGATTTACTTGAAGCTTTTAGGGACAAAAAATTTTCAACAGTTGATGAAAGGAGGTAACATGTTACTGATTGAATAGGAAACACAATCAAAAGGTTTTTGTTAGCAGGGACCCCCTCCTTCCAACCCCATTTTCCTTCTGCAGTATACTTGGCTGAGCCTCAGGCACAGACACATGATGTTGATTAGTATTTACTCATGATGATCCAACCTCATGTTGGATGACCCAGTCACAAAAGGTGGGCATAACATGACTTTGGTAGCCTTTTTTGAAACACAGAATTTAAAAGGTAAATCCTGATGTTATGTTGGAGTAAAACTAGCAAATCAGTACACACTTGTTAGGATTTGGGCTACTTTTTTGACAGAAGAGTAGAAAAGAAATTCATTTACTTAAGAACTATTTAAGAACGGACTATTCCTGAAACAGTGTGTAGTCCCTGCCTTCACATATCTTATAGTGCAATGAAAAATTTACACCAGCAAGTTGTCCAATAAAAAGGAGCAAGATGGGGGTATGCCTGGCTGGCTCAGTCAGTAGAGCATGGGACTCTTAATATCAGGGTAGTGAGTTCAAGCCTGACATTGGGGATAGAGTTTACTTAAAAAGAGGAGCAAGATGATCTGTAACGTAAATATAGCATATGCTGGACATTGGTAGTTTATAATATCAGGCATTTAATTCAGGTATAATTCAAGGAATCTAGCCTAGGGAAAAATATCATAAGTGGTAGTGATATAAAGGATGAGTAGGTGTTACTTGTAGTAGAAATGAGCTAAAAGTTAGTTAGGCAAAGATATCAAGCAGGAAGAGAGATAGATATTAGATGGGAATAGAAATAAGAGTGTCAAGTACATGGCAGTGGGAATGGTCTATAATAGGTGCAGACAATAAAGGGTTGCATCAAAATAATGAACAAAAGTCAATCTTTTTGTTATCATCACCATGCATTAATAATTCTAAACACTGTCAGTGATAAAATGCCATTACCCCCAAACTCTTTGTTGGTCTTCCTTCTAAACAATTACTACAGATATCAGTCAGTTAAAAAATCTAATAGACACTTTATTTCTACATGAAAATTAATTTGGAGAAATCCCAGTTATACAACCAGCCCTCAACACATTCCAACTCAGCTCCATGTTTTCATTTCAAGAGTAATTTAATAACACTTGAGTATCATCTGTGTTCATTTCAAACATAGTCACTGTCTCCAGCCTGAGTGGCACAAAATATTCCTCTGTACAAACAACAGATTTGAAATAAACAACATTAGCACAGTAATTATAGAGATGAAGGAAAAGAACTTGACTTACTATAATTCTGTGATTCTATATGGTTGTTTGAAGTTTTAATTTGAATTTAATATTGAAAATAGTCAAAGAGTGTGAACTGTCAGGTGTAACATATATGAATACATACATACATATGATCAAATTCTATATAAAAGGTGGAATATCTTCTCAAATTACCTGTTTATGTAGACCTTAAATATAGAGGAACACCACCTGATGGAAGAAGTATCCCAGGCAGAATGAACAGCATATGTGAATTCACGGAGCTGAGCGATTGCAATATGTTCTTGGGACAGCTTCAGGTACCTCAGTGTGGCTGCATCAGGAAATGCAAGTGAGTGGATGCTGGGAGTTAGGTTACACAAAATCATGCAGAAACCTGGGAGCTATGTTTTGAAATTTGAACTTGAACTCATGGGCAACTGAGGGACGTGGAAGAATTTCGAGTGTAATTAGCATGATCGTTCGCACTTCCCAGAGATAATAATGACCACCTTGTAAGAATGGGTCATGGGGATGATATTGAGCACATTAGTTATGTGAATGCTGTCATTTCAGTGAAAGAAAATAGTCCTCTGAATTAAGGTAGTAAATCTGGGGTTAAAGAAAAATACAGGTGGAGAGAGAAGAATTCTAGTGTTGCCAATATTTTGGCTTGGAAAACTGAGTGGGTACCAGGGTAGGACATTCAAGACAGAGGATGATTTTGGTCAGAGGTTATGTGATTTTTCACTGGGATCCAGAAACAGAGGTGTCTTGGAGGCACGTGAATATATTACCCAGAGGCTGAAGACATCTAGAAAGACATGTAGATTTGAGAACCTGAGAATAGAGATGTTTGGCTAGTTGAAGCTCTTTGGGCTGTGCCCTCTAATTAGAAGCTCTGTGTTCCAGATCCCCGTGCTGCATCTTGTGTCTCTACCACCATAACTTCTATCACCACCTTTTACTAACTCTGTGTCCTTAGGTAATTTAATCTCTCTGGGCCTCAGTTCCCTGTAACCCAACATTTGTCATACATTAGGGGGAGGTCATATTTTGAACGTTCTTAAAATATTTCTCCACATTTTTTTTCTATGTGCTTCATAAGCTGCCTGGTATTTTTCCAATTAGAAAGCCTTTCTTTTTTTTTTTTTTTTTTTTTTTTTTTCAACGTTTATTTATTTTTGGGACAGAGAGAGACAGAGCATGAACGGGGGAGGGGCAGAGAGAGAGGGAGACACAGAATCGGAAACAGACTCCAGGCTCTGAGCCATCAGCCCAGAGCCTGACGCGGGGCTCGAACTCACGGACCGCGAGATCATGACCTGGCTGAAGTCGGACGTTTAACCGACTGCGCCACCCAGGCGCCCCTAGAAAGCCTTTCTTTGATTTAGATTGTTGGTATCTCCAAGATTTCCCACGTAAAAGCAAATTCCCTTGGGATGTTAATGAATAAGAATCAGGGGGTGCCTGAGTGGCTCAGTTGGTTAAGCATTCGAACGTCGTTTGTCTCAGCTCATGATCTCACATTTTGGGAGTTCGAGCCCCACATCAGGCTCTGTGCTGACAACTCACAACTGTGCTTAGGATTTTCTCTCTCCTCTTTCTATCCCTCCCCCACTCATCCTGTCTCTCTCTCTCTCTCTCTCTCTCTCTCTCTCCCAATAAATAAATAAATAAATAAATAAAACATATAATGTAACAATAATCAGTTAATAATCAAATAGTGCTTACGATGTGCTAGACACCATGACAGATAATTTGCATATTTTAATTCATTCAGCCCCTTAAAAGCCCTTTAGATGGGTGTTTTATCATTCATATTACAAATGAGAAAACTGAGGAAAGAGAGGTCAAGAAATTTGCTCAAGTTCTCACAGTTAGTGGCTGTATTTGAACACTAGCTTCAGAGTCCACGTTCATTACCATTAATCTACATGATTACTAATTACGTTAGTGGGATGAGTTGTTAATGAGGAATTACTTTAGTCAGGTCATATTGTCTGATAAGTGCAATAGTTTATAGAGTGAGATTTTTCTAGAATGGGATACAGGGAAGATGAACTTTTGTAGGAAGAAGTAAAAGTATAGTTCTGTTTAATGCTTGGGTCAGGTACTGAGTTCGACACTGCACTTGACATCTAGGTACACGCGCCTGGTGGAAGAAATGTAAATGGAGTCAAGATAGTCACAAAAGAAATAGGAGTCCATTAAAGACACTTTTCTGATGCTTAATATTGACAGCACCCGTCTGCCCCCAAGTTTTCCAAACCACTACATGTTTACCCATTTGTATTTCAGCGGGGAACTTACCTACATGATATGGTACCAAGTTCTCGATTAATTTGATGAAAAGTGAGAGAGTCTTTAGGGACAAAGAATCTGTAGAACATTTCAAATATTTTCTAGCACTTTCCCCTCCCTGTCTCCATTTGTTTTCATTTAGCTCGCTTTATCTTGATTCTGTTGTAACAGATGCCGATAGAGTTTTTGACACTGAGAATGCCAGATCTATCATTAATGTGTTGCCAAACTGGGGAAGATTTACTAACAATATGTTTTGCCTGCATCAGTTTGCTTTTTTTAATAGAGAAGCTCATTTGAATAACATCTGAATAAAGGAGTTAATAATAGTAGCCTAGAAGGGAGAGCCAGATTGGATTACTGAGTAACTGACCCGAATCTTCACCCTGAATTAAAATTGAATGGCATTAGAATAATTTTGGAAGCACAGAAGGTTCTGTCAATTCTAAACCCGCCTTCATCCTTCCCCTGCTTCCCCTCCTCCTACCATATTTTTAACATAGTGCTCACCTTTCCCCCTCCAGGCTTTACCTGAGAGTTAAGGAAGGATATCTTGTCCTGACATTAAAATTATTTTGTTGTATCTGCAAAAATATTATTCTAAAATTGGTTACAAATTTTAATTCCTCAGAAATGATGTATCAAGTATTTCATGATATGTATTTAATGACTAAAATTAATAAGGGCCATTAAGGAAATCATTTTATTTTCCTTTTTTAAAATTTGAATATTAATAATGTTGCAATGTTGTAATCAGTCTGTTGTTTGTCAGGGGGTGGGGGACAGGGATAGAAAGAGAGAAAGAGAGGGAGAGAAAGAAGTGAGGGAGAATTTCTGGAAGGAAGGCATTCAGACCTATCTATTTATAACAGTATTAACACAAATTTACTTTAAGACAATTGTCTCTTGAGAAATATAAGATGAGCTTGTCTTTAAATACAATAAAATATAAAAGGTACAAAGCTCAAAAGAAGATATTCATGTGGGAAGTATTTGAAAGAGCTATCTCATTTCACAACCAATTTACTCAAATTGAATATGTAAGCTTTGTTGTTGTTAACTTTTTTGAAGCATTAAACACAGACAAGTTCAAAAATCCAAAGTGTACCCCATGATGAGTGCATCCATTGAACTAGCACCCTTTAGAAAAGGGGCTCCTGGGTGGCTCAGTCAGTTAAGCATCTGACTTCCGCTCAGGTCATGATCTCACAGTTCATGGGTTTGAGCCCTGCATCAGGCTCTGGGCTGACAGCACAGAGCCTGGAGCTTGCTTCAGTTTCTCACCCTCCCTCTCTCTCTCTCTCTCTGCTCCTCCCCCACTTTCTCTCTCTCTCTGTCTCTCTCTCTCAAAAAATGAATAACAGTAAAAAAATTTTAAATAAAAGGTAACCATTATTTGACTACAATTCCCACAGATTCATTTTGTGGATTTTGAATTTTATACCAGAAATATCTGACAATTTATAATCTTGGAAGTCCAGCATCTTTCAGCCAACATCATGTTTGTGAGATTCAGCCATATAGATATGTTTAGCAATAGATTGTTCATGTCCATGCTCAGATGTATGAATATGCCATCATTTATTTGCCCATTTTACTGTTGAAAAAAATTGAGTTGTTTCCAATGTATGCCTATTATAAATAGTGTTGCCGTAGATATTCTGTATGCCACTTTCAGTCAACATATATAGGTTTGTTAGGTATTTGAAATTAAGTCAACATATATAGATTTTGTTAGGTATTTAAAATTAAAAACTTTTTTTTTTAAAGTTCTCACAAACTTAAGAAAACACTGATTGTTCCTAGACTTTTGTTTGGCTGGCAAGTTCAAGGTGCTGCTCATAAGCACATACTCTGTGCCTAATAGTCTCTCATTATTTGTTTGTCATGAATTTATGTCAAACTCTCAAACTCTTCCTGGAAACACTTCCACTTCTTACATAAAGTTGCACTGTTTTCTAAACTATTGCACTTTCCTTGAAAAACAGCAAAAAAAAAAAAAAAAAAAAAAAAAAAAAAAGCTTTGATTTAGTATAAAAATGGCCATTAAGTGAAATTTCTGACATGCCCAAATCAATAAATAAGCATGTTTGAGAGCAGTTTGAGAAAATTAAGAGACAAAACAACAAAGTTACTTTCTTTAATAGCTATGTTAAGAAATCAAAACAAAGTGTAACTCTGTGAGGTAGTCTCTCTAAAAGATTTTGTAATCATAAAATCTACCCTACTTGTATTTCTCTCTTTCCATTCAGCTTTCTACCTGATCTTCTAAATGAACTGCTGTTTTTTCAGTATTTTCTCAAAAAAGTTACATTGTAAAACAATTAGAAAAAAAGTCAAACTTATAAAAATTAAACTAAAATACTTGTTTAGAAACAAGTAAGGGCTATGATTAAAGTGCCAAACTTTAGGAAGATAAACCAAAAAATGCTATGGTATTTGGGATTTTGTGAAATACTTATTATCCTGGAATATAGATCTGTACCAAATAGCTCAATTAATCATTAGCCTGTTGATGGGGGGAAATATCTAAAAGCAATAGAGTAGAAAAGAGAAATTTTAAATAGCACAGCTATGAAAAATAATAATAGAAAATAGAAAGTAGACTACATAAGGCAATTTCAAAAGCCTTTCTTTAAGATTAAATACAGTTTCAAAGTGTAACGTACATTAATATGAAACATATACTACATGAAAAATTCAGATAGGGTTCTGAGGTAGACTCAACAGCTGAAAGAAGGAGAATGCCATGCTTCATTTTTGTAAATGTGTTCAAGCTCATTTAACTAGAAAAAAAATTTAAATGTGAAACTGCCAATTTAGCAAATATTCAATGTGTGGTTAGACATTTCCAAATAGCCTTGGAACATAAATTGGCCAAAAATTGAGACAATTGATGGCCCTTTAAATAAAGCAACCAAAAGGGCATCTGATCTCTACAGTTTAGGAGTCCAGAGATAAGAAAATGTATAGATACTGCAAGTAAAAGGACCATTAAGAGAACTAATATCCCACATTGGCAAAATTAAAAAGGATAATGATGAAAAATCTATCCAATGATTTTACTCCAAGAGAGACATTAGCACCCACGAATTTGCTATCCTTCCTCCCATCTCCCTAGAAGGATGTAATTGTGGATGGACAATAATACAACTTTATTATGTTTATAGATATCTATATCTGTATCTATCCCACTACAGTAGAACACTAGATACCTCAGAGAAAAAAAAAATTAACTGCCTGAAAAGCAAAAAGGAAGGAAAATTGAGTTTTAATATTAAAAAAGAGATAAAGGAATTTTGTATTAAAGTAGGAATGACTGGTTAGGCCAGAATGTGAAGGAAAGATAATGAAAGACAAATGTGAGGGTATACAATAAGTTATAAAAGCCTTGAGGGGAAATAAACTTTACCTTAGTTTAATCAAACCACTCGAGAACTGAAAATACCTCTCCCCCATATTTTGAGGTCAGTATCAGAAGAAAATTTTGTATTGTCTGTGGTACAACTCCTACCAACATAACGGTTGAAATTTGCTCCAAGGTAAAATGTACTGTATCGCCTACACACGGTCAGTTTACAGCAGGTATAGACACTAGAATGCATACACAATGAATGGCTCCAGAAATTACCAAAAAGCTTTTGCTTCACAACAGCAGATTAATGATTCCACCTGACCTAGGAAGCACTATGAGTTAGTAACTTTTATATTTAGGATCCTTTCCATCACTCTTCGTCCATCCACCACGTTTCTACTTTCTGTCACTCTTTTCCATCCCTAACAAATACCATAAATGTCATCATCTCAGTTTCAAACCCTCAGAACTACAAAGTAATTATTAGCTCACATATGGGGGATCAATTTGTGGTGGACATGCACCACCCATCGGTTCATTCCACACCTATCTAGAGTCTGCAAATGAAATCGTGAAAAGTTAAATAACAATAAGCTGGGGTAACCTTCTGTGAAGGTTGCTATTAGCCTAGTCTATCCACTTTGGCAATGAAAATACAAACTAAAATAATGGTTACATTCCCTTGTCTAAGACACTTCCTACTAACACCTAGAGGGTAATCTTTTAATTTAGGGCTTTAATACATTTGTGGACTTTTCAATTGCATATGATTATAAAATCCAATTTTAACACAGCTTTATATGCAAGGTACCTGATATTAAGCATTAACATATAAAAATACGTTTTTAAAACTATGTTTGAAGCTATTCATGACAGTTAAAAACCACAGTGAAGTACTAGGTTACACATCAGCCCATTGGAGTCTCATGTTTCTTAGGGTTTCAATAATAGTCTCATGGAAAAGGACTATATGTTAACCTCTGAACACCTTTGTGGTATGGAGTCATGCCTGCACCAGCTCTGTTGATTCTTTTATATACATATATATATATATATATATATGTATATGAAATTTATTGTCAAATTGGTTTCCATACAACACCCAGTGCTCACCCCAAAAGATGCCCTCTTCAATGCCCATCACCTACCCTCCTCTCCCTCTCACCCCCCATCAACCCTCAGTTTGTTCTCAGTTTCTAAGAGTCTCTTATGCTTTGGCTCTCTCCCACTCTAACCTCTTTTTTTGTTGTTGTTGAGCCCTGGACAACAGACCGCGGCTCTGTTGATTCTTAAGGGGTCTGCACACATCAGCTGAGGAAATGAAATGGTGGAATTATGGTATTCTATACTTTGCTTTTAAATGTGAAAGTCCCTTCAAAAGTATTCAGTAAGAGAGGCACCTGGGTGGCTCAGTCGGTTAAGCGTCCGACTCAGTTTCAGCTTGGGTCATGATCTCACGGTTTGTGGGTTCAAGCCCCACATCAGGCTCTGTGCTGATAGTGTGGAACCTGCTTGGGATTCTCTCTCTCTCTCTCTCTCTCTCTCTCTCTTTCTCTGACCCTCCCATGTGCTGTCTCTCTCAAAACAAAGAAATAAACTTAAAAAAATACTCAGTAAGATACATGCATACTGTCTTTTGACTCTTTTTAAAATGTAGCAAAAGGAGGATTTAAATTCCCCTAGATTTAAAAGGAAAAATTATATTTATTAAAATGCATATTTTCCATATATAGGAGCAAGAGGTTTTAGACCATCTCTATATTTCTATGTGAAACAAGCAACAACAAAAACAAGAAAAAGATAACTTCTGGATAAGCAATATCTGTAAGAATTCCTATCATTCAGAAACTTTAATTTCTCATTTGTATTTTATACATGTATCTATCATGCATTTATTTAGTTATCAAAACTTGGTTGCACAGGGGCTTCTGGGTGGCTCAGTTGGTTAAGCATCTGACTTCAGCTCAGGTCATGATTGGAGGTCTGTGAGTTTGAGCCCCGGATTGGGCTCTGTGCTCACAGCTCAGAGCCTGGAGTCTGTTTCAGATTCTGTGTCTTCCTCCTTCTCTGACCCTCCCCACCCCCCTCATGCTCTGTTTCTCTCTGTCTCTCAAAAATGAATAAACATTTAAAAATTTAAAAAAAAAACACCCCTGGTTGTACAGACACCATATTTTAGGGGGTAGAGAGGTAGAGATGAATACAGGTCTTCTTTTTGTAATCAAAGGATTCCTTACTTTCAACAACAAATTTCCTGAAATAATTGGAATTCAACATGGTTGATCAATCCCATTAGGTGTCACTGTTCACAACCTTTTGCCTAGTCTAAACCCCAAGGTTTCTTTGGTGTATGTTGTGTAAAAAACCAAAACAAATAATAAAACAAAAGATTCTAACCCTAAAATGGTCAAAATGTCTTTAATTTGTGGATGAAAGTCTCAAAGAAAAACTTTATTAAGAAGTAAATTAAGGTGTTACTTGGGGTTCCTGGGTAGTTCAGTCAGTTAAGCGACCGACTTCAGCTCAGGTCATGATCTCACGGTTCTTGAGTTCAAGCCCTGCATTGGGCTCTGTGCTGACAGCTCAAAGCCTCCTTCAGATTCTGTGACTCCCTCTCTCTCTCTCTCTCTCTCTGCCCCTGCCCTGCTCATGCTCTGTGTCTCTTTCTCTCTCAAAAATAAATAAACATTAAAAATTTTTCAAAAAAAAATTAAGGTGTTACTACAACTGTATGTTAAGTGCACCAGGAAAAACACACCTTTTATTCCACTTTGATTTGGTCATTCATTCATTCAGCAATGCTAAGCTCAATATGGTAAGCTCAAACTGTGGTCTCAGAATGTGCTGTTTTGGGGGATACAGCAATATATAAGAATTGTTTTCCTTTGTGTTTAACAGGGAATGTAGTTAAATAATGAAATAATAATTCTGTAATGTCACAAACATGTGGAAGCAATGAATGAGATTAATCGATCTTGAAGTGTTTGTGATTTATTTGAACACATGATGGACCTTTAAAAAGCACTTTTAATAAGATCTTCTGAATTGAATAGTTTCCTTACTACTTTGAGAAACCTAGAAGAAATGAGAGGGGACAGAGAAGGAAGGGACATATTGGAAAGGAGCACAGAAAAGGCATGAAACACTTACTGTGCAACGTTGCTAGTCTGTCATGCATGAAACAGATATAACACATGCAAATAGATAAATTTTAGAAACCATACATGCACAGAGCACAAGGGGGATAGACTACAGAAAAGTGGAAAATGTTGAAGTTTTCTTTCAAGAAAGGAAATTCTAGATCTATTTTGGATTTTTAAAAAATCTTCTCCTGCTTTTTTGAGGCATGTTTGATAAAATGTGTATATATTTAAGTTGTAGAATTTGTAGAAACCATTAGTAGAAACTAGATGAAGAATTTGTAGAAGTCATAGATGTACAGAGCACAAGGGGGATATATAATAAGACTACAAAGAGGTGAAAAATGTTGAAGCTTTCTTTTAAGAAAGGAATTTCTAATCTATTTTGGATTTTTAAAAAATCTCCTGGTTTTTTGAGGAATGTTTGGTAAAATGTGTATATATTTAGGTTGTACGATGTGATTTTTTAAAAGGTGTATATATGATGATTTAATATATGTATACCTTGTGGAAAGATTGCCACAGTCAAGTTAATACATGCATCACCTTACAGAGTTACCTTTGTGTTGTGTATATGTGCTGAGAACACTTAACAGTTACTCTCGTAGCTAACTTCAAATATAAATACAGTATTATTAATAATAATTGTCATGCTGTATTTTAGATCCCCAAAACTTATTCATCTTATAACCAAAAGTTTCTACCCTTTGACCAACATCTCCCCTTTTTCTTGCCCCTCGGCCCCTGGCAACTACTATTCTATTCTCTGGTTCTACAAAGTCATGCACAGAAAAACAAATATTGTATGACCTTACTTATATGTGGAATCTAAAATAGTCTGTATATATTTTGAAGGCAAAAACCACCTATGAGGGTATTGGTTGATTGGAAGCATATATTATAGGAATAATGGAAAGTGATGGAAAGGATAAGCGATCTGATGCATATATAAAACTTGCCAAAAAACAGAGTAATAGTAAAAGGCATGAAGATTACCAAAAGCGGTATGTATATGCTGTTCTGTGCCATCTCAAGAGCACAATGATAGTTTTTCTACTTGATATACCTGATATTATATATGTATATTTAAATTGCTTGTGCATCCAGATATGATTACACCTGTATTCAATTTTTAGATTATCATTGGTTATTCCATAAAGCTCACCATTAAACTTCAAGATCAACAATGAATTAATTTTGGATGTATGGAATCTCTGGACTTGGGGAGATAGCTTTAAGAAAGTAGGGGCCTTACAGCCTAAAATCTGCAATATCACCACTTTACTGCCTACTAATGAACTCCAAGAGAATGTAGACTTCTCATCTAACAACCTAGAGCCTAGACACAATGTTGATATTAGAGTGGATCACTCATCTCAACTAATCTATTGTGTGGCCTTCACTAAGTCTGTCAGTGACTGATATGCTCTTCCTTAAAATAGAAATAATACCTACAATAAACTTCAGAGCAATGTCAAAGACACTAATGAATACCATGGTTATCACCAAGTCCCATTAAGTGCATCTCCATTCCCAGGAGTTTGGAATAAAAAAGTTGTCATCAAGTATAGCATCAAAAACACGATCTGCAGACTTAGCAGGATTCCTGGTTTTTTTTCCAGCTTCATCATTTTTAGTCACAGACTTGACTGAGAAACCAGTAAATATGAACCACCAAAAGAGAGAGGCAAAACAATAAAGTAAAAGATGCCTAGAGCAATAAACAGATTTTAATTCTTTTTTAAAAAGGATCCATCTCTCTAGTGTCTGTTTATGATGGACAGTTTGAGAGAAGACCATTCTTAGAGAGAAGAATCCAGCAACATAAAAATGTAACATTCAGTAAACGAACACATCCCCCATCATGCTGGCAGGGCCTCCTTCACTGAGAGCACAGAATACTACTCAGGAATGTGGCAATGGATCACTTGGACAGACTTGTCACCGTGGGGGGGGGGGGGGGGGTCTCACTGCATTATTTGTTTCTTTCCCCCTCATTTATGTGGATGCTATCTGCCCTGGCTCTTGAATTTTTAGGGTCAGAGTCCCCGTATACACACTTACTTTTGCCATGATTATAGCAAAATTCCTTTAGCAGTTTATATTTTCCATATTCAATTATATTTATTACCTTATGCCACGACAGCCTTATTATATAAAGGAATTATCCACTATGATGATTGCAAACAAACACGTGCAAATTGAGAGGAAAAATAAATAAATATTGTATATCATTAGCAGTAAGTGAAACACATTCAGGTTCTAAACACAGCTCTGGCCAAATCATATTCAGCCAACAATTATTCACTTCTCTGTATGTTGCTGATCACCCATGATCTCATTTTCTCTGGGCTCCATCCATCTCCCTCTCCCTACTGCCCTAATGACATTCTTCTCTTAAGACTTACAAATAAAATCTGTTTATTTATTTTCATTTATTACTTCTTCAGTCAACTTCTCAAAAATGTCTGTGCTAGTCTTTCCTATCCAACCTTTTCAGTTCTTCTTTCAAACTGTTTCTTCAGTTCTGACCAAATCATTCTGATTGAGTCTATTCTTGGACAAAATTTCTTCCTTCAGAAATCTCTTCCTGACCTACTGTGTTCCCTTATGAATTCTGTATCCAGATATTAATAGAGCTCCTGTCACTTTCTTGAGTTTATCAGGCACTCTAATGTCAACCTAAGTATCTGTCAGAGAATCTGAAAAGCTAGGAGCCTGCTGAGACCTGCATTTAAAATGTTATGTAATGCAGATTGCATTACTGGTACATCTTAGCACGAATGCCCACTGTAGAAGAAGTGTCAGGCACTGGAGAAGACATCAGAATTAATATGAACTAACCTGAACAACTATTAATTAATTAATTCATTCATTTTTTCATTCATTTTCATTTATTTTGGTTATTGTTTCTCTAAGCCTGTTCATCTCCCTCTTTTATCTCCTAGTGTCTTAAAGTTAATGCTTTGTAAAGTATTCCTTGTAAGCTAGAAGAAAACCAGTCAGTAAGGCTTTTTGTCCAAAGGGTGAACAACATTAAGTTTGTGCTATACTTTTCTCCATGGAAGGTTGAAGTGAAATGATATAAACGGAAACAGTCTGACAAAATCTGGGTGCAGAGAATCTGATGCCAAATAAAGTAATAATTCAGTTACCTAGATGTCATTTTTCATGTCCCCTCAAGTATACTAAATAGAAACAAGAGCCCGGAAGAAAGAAAATACAAGCAAACAAACAATTGCAATCATATAAAAAGGATTCCACAAAAACAATCCGCTTAAAAATCAAACTTAATTATAAAGAATTTTTTCAAAAACTATTAAAAAATATTTTTATTTTATAAGATATATAATTATAAAAAGCTGGATTACGTTACATATTAAAAATGTAATTTGAAAGTGTGGAAAGGATTCGGGTTCTGGAGACAGCCTACTAATCTCACATCAACTCTGATATTGACAAAGAAAAGAAAATCTACAGAACATAGTTTCAAGCATTAAAGATTGTGTAGGGTCTTGCCCCTTTTTGATAGTGATAAATGACCAGAATATGATAGCAAACTTTCAGAATAGCATTGTACTAGAATTTCTCTGTGAGTTTTTGCTGCATAACAAACTACTCCAAAACACAAGCGACTGAAAATAACCATTCCTCATTTAGCTCACAATTCTGCTGGGCAGTCCTACAGGTCTGGACAAATTTATCTGATCTTGACTGGGTTAGTTCTTGTGGTTAGAGGCAGCTGGTACATTTTCTAGGGCTGGCTAGTCCCAGAAGTCCTCGCTCACATATGTAGTGGTTGGCTGGCCATGAGCTGGGGCAATGAGCATGACTGGGCCACATGTCTTTCATCATCCAGTAGGCAAGCATAGTTACTCACATGGTGGCATTTTTTTCAACCCAAGAAAGGAAGTCACAAAGCCTCTTATAATTTAGGTTTAGAACTGGCACAATCTCACTACTGCTAATTTCTGTTGATTAAAACAAATATTAAAGCCTCCTTAAATTCAAGGAGTGAAGAAACAAGGTTTTGTCTTTTGGAAGAGCTTCAAAGTATTGTGAAGGTAATTTTTTTTTTTCTGCAATATACCACACAGAGAACAGTAAAGTCATAGAAGTCGAAAATGGTATCAAAGAGTGAAAAAAAAAAAACAAAAAACAAACAAAAACAAAAACAAAGAGAAGAAAAATTTGTGTATGAAGCTATTCACACATATTTCAAAAATATAACAGCAGAAAATTTTGAGGTTTAAAGAATAGCTTAGCTTTTGCTATAGCTATTATGAAGCTAGTAAGTGTAACAATTCTTTATAAGTGATATGGTTTTCAATAACAACAGACTGGTAATTTTATCATCTAAAAAGAAAACAAAAACAAAAACAAAAAACCCAGTACGGGCCCCTGGATAGTTCAGTTGGTTAAGCGTCTGACTTGATTTCGGCTCAAGTCATGATTTCACAGTTCCTGGGATTGAGCCCCACACTGGGCTCTCCACTGTCAGAGTGGAACCTGCTTGGGATTTTCTCTCTCCCTCTCTCCCTTTCTGTCTCTAAAAATAAATAAATAAACTTTAAAAAATAAAAAATTTAAAATAAAAAAAGCAGTAAGATAGCACAATTCCTTCCATGGCATAACTAAATAAATGCGGTCAAGCAAGCATATGCAAAGTTCTGCGTTTGATATTAAGTCTAAATTGGTAAATAAAACAGTCCAAGTCTTCACCTTCTTGGACCATGCAATCTGTTGGGTGAGATGATAAAACAAAGAAATAATCACCTATCTGCCATCAGCAAAGACCAGTATGATGAAAACAAGAGGGTTCTGATGTAGAAATTGAAAGGAAGGGGATGATACCTTTACATAAAGTGTTCCAGATGGCATCTCTGAGGAAATCCATAGAGCCATGGCCTAGATAATGATTAAGAATATTATAATGAACACTGCTTTAAAATACTATGTTTATATGAATATTAGAGTTATTGGTGACCACAGAAATGATCTACTCAATTCCTTTACTTTATAGCTGAAAAACAACTGGAGTTTAGACAAGAGAAATGATTTGTTGACGTGTTCACAGTAGCAGGGGATGATTTGGGAGCAGGCCTAGTTTAGCATGTGCCTTTACACCATTGTGCACGTTCCCCCTTTATTCTCAAACACAATTCTGCACGTGTCTTTGTTACTCTTTTGTGAGTTCAATAAATCCTGGCACAACACTAAAGAATATCGATTTCAGGGATTCTGCTGTGCAAGTGCAGGCTGATAAAATATAGTGAAGGAGTTCCAGGAAAACATAGCAGTCAAAAGACTTCAGTCTAGGACACATTCTGACCTGGTTAAATCCAGCTCTGCAGTTAAATGAAATTAAATCCAGTTGAATCCAGCAGCTACCTGGTCGCAGGCCACTTTGTGCCTTGGTTTCCTTATCTGTAAAATGGGAATAAATAAATTGGTACTTAATTCATAGGCTTAGTGTGAAGATCAACTGAATTAGCAACTGCAAAGCACTTAGACCAGTGCTTGACCCTTAGTACATCTCCAATAAACGTCGGCGATTATTATTCTAATGTTTATGCATTAGGCCTGAGGTTGGATCCTAGCCACCTTTTCATAGCAATCTAACTATGAGATTGAGAGGAGAAAAGAAATGAATGAACTAATGGAGGGATTAGAACTGAGAAAGTTCTGACATTTCAAATAATAGCATGGGAGCATATTGCCAAAACTTTTCATTTCCTAGTGTCTTACCCTGTTTCTTTTTCCAAATGCTGCAGGACATTCATTGTAGGAATAATAATTACGTACAAAAACTACCAACAGACCATTGTTGTCAAAGCCCTGCAAGAACTGAGTGATTGATGCCTGTCATTAATTCACATCCTGATCACAATGAGGACATTTTGGTAGCCAGATGGAGTGTGGGTACAGTTCATGCATTCTCCTTCCCACTGCACACACACACACACTCAGAAGCTGCAAATGCCCTTCCTGTATGTGAATACTTGGGAGCTGTCATGAGTATACACTCAGATGTTACAATATTTTAGATTTATGTTAATATGTCACAGGGTTAACATGAGAAGTCAGGAAGTGCCATTCATATATGGCTTTGGTGACAACTTCTATCACCCCACCACACGTCCCGTCACATTCCATGCGTTGTTCTGGAACTGGCTTATGCTGCCACCTGATCTTAACACTCCAGATTACCATCAGATTCTTCTTCAAGAACCCCTGGCATTCCTTAATTTCTGAATTGTGTGGCCTATGTCTGCTTAATCATAACATATATCTTCAAAAGCTTCCAGTCAATTTGGATTACCATCTGCTACACATTTGAAAGTCATTCCTGTAATAGAGTGGCCAGACTGACATGAGTTATACCAAAACCTTCATGTCAGAGTGGAGAAGCTAGTTTTGATAAACTTAATTGAAAAGCATTCTTTTAAAGGGACATTACCCTTAGCTACCTACATGCATCGTTTTAATTGTCTTTTCTCTTTGTTCTTTTTATTAGCTTTCATTTCTTCTTGGAACTCGTAAGTCAACCATGTTTTCTTTGTAAAATTTCTAGATTGGGAGGACTCTATAGTGATGAAATAAATAGTTCTCTACTATCACTGGGAAGTTATTGAGACATGGCAATATAGAGAGCTTGAAAGGGAGGGATTCTGAATGTTTGAAGAAAACAGTGAAGATTTCTGATTTACCTCTCTTTTCCTAAGAAGGGAAAAATCCCACTATAATTTAGTTAGTAGTTAATTGACATTGTACTAGATGGGGTGGCGGGCATCCATTTTCCATCCAAATTGTTCTCTTCTTAGAGATCATGCTTCTAACAGCTTGAATGGCTAGCACATCTATGGTATATAATGCATTATCTCAGTTATTTATGCAATCTTCAATCTGTCCCAGCCTCTGTCATCCTTGTCATTACCATCCTCATCAGCATCATCCTGACAAAGAGAAAGCACTCAAACATTGGCACTTGTGATCATTGCCTTAGTCCATTCAGGATGTTCTGACAAAGTACCACAGACTGGGTAGCTTATAAATAACAGAAATTTATTTCTCAGTTTTGGAGGCAAGATGTCCAAGATGAGAACTTGGCCAGAATGGTCAGGTGAAGAGGACTCTCTTTAGATTCACAAATTTCCCACTGTATCCTAGGGAACTCCCTGGGTCTTTTTTATAAGAACATGAATCCCATTCATGAGGCCTGCATCCTCACGACCTAAGCTATTTCCAAGTTCCCACTTCTAATATCACATTGGGCATTAGGATTTCAATGTATTGATTTTGATGGGCACAGACATTCAGACCATAGCCATTCATTTCATGAAAGGAAATCAGTTCCAACAAATCATTGCCACCAACAACAAAAGCTCCCTGATGAACATTAAGACAGAAAACATCTGAATGGAACAGGGAAACTTCTCTAGCGATCCATTGTAATAGATTTGAAGATTTCCTTTTTGGGTCTGTCGTTTTCTCCATAATTCCAGTATACTTGCTAAATATCTATTATATGTCAGACTCTGCACAGTTCCAGCCCTTCCCACCTTCTGATAATACACTTTCCTGTGAATGGAGTCACTCAGAGCCTTGGGGAGGTTGAGCTCATCTAATGAAGTAAAAATTAACATAACTTCACATTCTAATGAAAAGGCTGGCTCCGGGATATTTATACAATGAGTGGGGTAGAGAAGTATATACAGGGATTGACAAGGGCTCTCTTTCTCCATAAAGTCCAGAGCCCCAAGAACAGTTACCTGGAATAACAACTTCCTCCTTAATCTCAGCAGACACCTCGATTCTATAAGACTTCAGAATAGAGCAGGTGTAGGCAATGAAAGCAATACATTTTTACAAACCTCTGCAGTTGATGGGATTTTTGGCTTCCTTTGGCATCATTTGGGAGTAGGGAAAAACATCTCCTCCAAGTCTTACAAGCAGGAGTTGTATTCGAGGGCTAAGCCAACTACTCATAACTTCCAATGTCATGCTAACACAATATTTGCTTACTTCACTCTTACTTGAAATGAAGTAGAGAAAGATTGTTGGCCTATGCTTCATCCCCACAGCCTCCTGTATGCAGATAAAAACATGTCACAAACTTTTTAGTTGGCCTTCTCTATAGGATAGAAAGTTAAGGTCCAATTCACTTGAAAATTTAGCTTAATTTAGTTGAAAGTAAAAGGAATAGAAAGGAAAGATTCAACAATGATGCCCTGCATTTTAAACTGTTTAAATGCTCCTGTTTGGGATGAGGAGGGAGATAAATCAAGACGTAGGATTTTCATAATGCATTTAAATATAGAGGTGGCTACTAGCAAAATATTAGAAGCACAGTTCATGTTTTCACTACCCTTGGTTAAAGGGATTACCTACAAATAGCATTCTAAAAAGCCAAATCAAATCCTTTATGGAATAAGGAAGGTTGCATACTAAAAATAAGTAAGCATCTAAATTCTCAGTCAAGTATACATCAGAAGAGCAAAAGAGAACTAGGACTTCTGCAGAAATGTGATGCTTTTCCAAAGTCTGTCTAACCTACACCACAAATTGTTAATTTTATTTAAAATAAGCCCTAGTATGCAAGGCTTGGCTTCAAAAGTGTTTTGTTTGGAATTTATTATAATTAATCTCATTTTGTCATTTTATGACACATTCTCCCAAAGGATATCAAGATATTTAACAAAACCTAGGAGAAATGGCAAAATAGCATGATAATTGGTATTAAATGGATCATTTGTTAAAGTGTTCTGCTACACTGGTTCATCTCTCTCCAGGTTCATTCTTTTTTTCCCTACTCCCAAATGATGCCAATTATCTAAAAACTGGAATAATAATTTATTAACCTTCACTTGTCGCCTTATTAACTCAGTCCTTCCATTCTTTTTTCCAAACGCTGCATCACACAGTTATCCTGCATTCAGCAATACTTTTAATTATAAAATAATTACAGCCCATAAAAGCATCTATCAGTGCCCATTACTTTAGGTGGAACCTAAATCCAATTTTGGCTTTTGCAGAGCCTTTACACATAATTTTGTTTTCTGTCCTCTTTTTGTCCTTACCGAAGAAGCAGATTTTTTTCTCCTCTTTGCTTTGCACTAATGTCAGATTACTTTATAGATTCAAGTGAGTTTTCTAGGAGGTCTGGGAGAAGGTTCAGGGTCTACTTTGCATAGGACAGTCCTGGCCTCATTTCTGCCATTTCCCTCACAATTTGGCTTTGCCTACATGAAACAGTATTCTGTGTTTACAGAACATCTTCCTTTCAGAGGTTGTTATAAAAAAGGTGTTTTTTCATTATCCCTACAGAACTATTATAGGCCTATGCTTCAGGTGGACATATTAAAATGATGACTATTAAGGCACATTTTGAAAATAAGTGGTTTGCTAGTTAATGCATTATATAGAAACTGAAAAGTGGAAGAGAGATAAAACACATTGACCAAAGAAGATGTGAACATGACAATTATTCTGCCTTTTCTGCAGCTAGTCTATGGAAACATAACCTCATTGATCACCTTGGAATAAAAGCCTTCCCAGCCTGTACAAAGTGGGCTCTTTCAGTGTTTCGGCACTTACAGGCTATACAGATAACAAATCTGAGTGTCTTCGTGATCCAATGAAGACCAGCTCACAAGTTCGTTTATGCAGTGCCTTGCGCTCCAAAAGTACCTACTAGTCCTAATTTTAGGTATTCAGTCCCATGGTTTCCCTAGGTTCACTTACAGTTCACAAATATGTCCTTGATTTGCATTTGGAAAACAACTTATTCACAATATAAATGACTCCAAACTTTCAGTCTTAAAAGGAAAGTTTTCTAGACAGAAAAACTTCATATCTCATTATCTTGGGAAATCATGGGCAAGTTGGAAAAGTGCTCGTCACCTTCACTTTGGCCACTGCGACTTTTTGGATACTCATGGGCACACTCTGAAGGGTGCTGGATTCATTTAAATTCTCACAGTAGCCTTGGCTGCCAGCCTAAGCTAGTTAAGACTTTAGGATGTATGGTAAACATATTAGCATTGTCTATGTGTGGGTAGTATCCTCCCGTGGTAAGTATGAGAATGGTTCTTACTGGGAGGAATTTTGATTACGCAGATGAGGAAATAAACCTTATGACAGTACATGATGGAGTTGAGATTTTAATCCAGATTTATGGAGCTTTAAAATTAGGCCTATTATGCCTATACTTTACTGCCTCCTTATTAGTTTCCTAGGGCTGCCATAACAAAGTACTAAAAAAAGTGTAGCTTGTAGATTATTATCTTACAGTTCTTGAAGCTAAAAGGCTGAAGTCAAAGTGTTGGTGGGATCATGGTTCCTCTGAAATGCAAAGGGAAGAATCTTTCCTTGCCTCCTCTAGCTTCTGGTTTTTGCCAACAATCCTTAGACCTCCTTCAGTTTTGGTTTTCAGAGGCATTGCTTGGTTTTCAGAGGCATTGCTTCCCTTCTTTGCTTCCATTGTTATGTGGCTGCTTTCCCTGTGTCTTATCTTGTAAGGAAGGACACCAGTCATATTGGTTTAAGGGTCCACTTTACTCCAAGATGACCTCGTCTTAACTATTGTAACGGCAATGACACTACGTCCAAATAGGTCACATTCTGAGGTACTAGGGATTAGGATTTGAATATATCTTTTTTGAAGGATACAATTCAACTGGTAACTCCTCCCAGGTGCTAATGAGAGGTCTTCAAAACTTAGCTCCAGGCACCTGGATGGCTCAGTCCAGTTAAGCATCTGATTCTTCATTTCAACTCATGTCAGGATCTTACCATTCATGGGATCCAGCCCACATGGGGCCCTGTGCTGATAGCACAGAGCTTGCTTAGGATTCTTGCGTTCTCCCCCCCGCCCCCCCCTTGCACTCTCTCTTTCTAAAAATAAATTAATAAAACATGAAAAAAAATAACAACAACAGCAACAACAACAAAAATAACCTCAAATCTATTAAAAGGCCTTCTGAGCTCCAGGGAAGTTTGAGTTGGAGAGAAAGATTGAGAGAATTATTTCTCTCCACATCACCTAGCTCATAACTGTATCTAGAGAATCCATGGTATTTCATAAATAGTAAAAACATGCCTATCTAAAGCTAAACAAAATGTTTCCTTACTTGATTTTTAAACACTGTATCATATTATTCCTAGGTTGTTTCAAAAGTGTTTTCATGGTCTCTAAGTAGTCAGCAACAAGGGTTTATGTTTCTTTGAGTCCTCTATGCCACTTAACCTAAAACAAAGGAGAAGCTCTGATCACACTTATGGATTTGAATTGTTTTTCATTATATTGAATTGTCAAAGAGGAACAAGGTAGAATAGCAGGGCATTATCTGGGGATGCTCCCTCCACTTCTGCAGATATATCCCTTTGCTGTAGGTTCTTGATACAACACTTCTTGCAGAGTCTGGCTGAGTCTGTGCTCAAAAGGAAATGATCCTGCACTTTCCAACTGAGCCAGAGAAGGATTCTGGGTGTACAGTCCCTGGAGATTAAGTCAGTCCACTTGGCCCAGCCTGGAGGAATCTTTAGTCATGATTTACTAAGGATAGAAGCTCTTTTTTTTTTAAATTTTTTTTTAACGTTTATTTATTTTTGGGACAGAGAGAGACAGAGTATGAATGGGGGAGGGGCAGAGAGAGAGGGAGACACAGAATCGGAAGCAGGCTCCAGGCTCTGAGCCATCAGCCCAGAGCCCGACATGGGACTCGAACTCACGGACCGCGAGATCGTGACCTGAGCTGAAGTCGGACGCTCAACTGACTGAGCCACCCAGGCGCCCCTAAGAATAGAAGTTCTGATACTATTGTGTTAGGTTTCTCAAGAGAAACAGAACCAATAGGAGATTTTATATATGTTTATATATATAAAGAGATTTGCTGTAAGGAATTGGCTCATGTGATTATGGAGGCTGAGAAGTACCACAGTGTACCATCTGCAAGCTAGAGACCAAGGAGAGCTCGTGGTATAGTTCCAGTCCACATTCAAAGGCCTGAGAACCAGGAAGGCTGATATTGTGAGTTCTAGTCCAAGTGCAGATGACCTATGTCCCAGCTCAAACACAATCAGGCAGAAAGAGAGCAGATTCTCCTTTCCTCCATTTTGTCTTATTCAGGCCCTTAACAGGTTAGATGAGGCCCACTCATATTGGTGAGGGCAATCTGCTTTACTCAGTCTACTGATGTGAATGTTAATCTCATCCAGAGATACTCTCACAGACACCAAGACATAATGCATAAGCGGGTATCTGGACACCTCGCCGTCTAGTGACACTGACATATAAAATTAACTATCATAGATGCTGTTGAGTTGTTGAGTTAGAAAACTCACTGTTTTCATATTTACCAGTTATTTAGGAGGCATATTTACCAGTTACATATTTATCACTGTTACATATTTACCAGTTATTTAGGAGCCATATTTCCTCCTCTCTTTTGGTAACCTGTCCCTGATTTCCCAGGCCAGTTGCAAAAGGTGATCAATGTAGGTGGAAGTGAAGGCAGAGAACCCTGTGTTGTCATCCCAGGAAGCAATTCCGATGGTAAAGAAGCACATTTTCCTCTAAATCATTGATACTTCCACCCCAACCATATCTTTTTTTTTTCTCTCATTGAGCCCTAAATCCCCAAACATGACCTAGAATGTTTCTCAGAAGTAATTGAGAATTACAGACAATATATCATAATTTAGAAAAGCAGAGAGCTAGGAATTCAACAGACTCATTCCAGATCTGTTTCTCATTACTTGAAAACTCTGGGGGCATGATTTGACCTCTTTGAGCTACCAACCCTTACCTGCAATATCAGGAGATTGATACATTCTTAAAGAGTTATTCTGAGGAATAATTGAGATAATAAAATGATACAGTGAAAATTTGTTTACTATCACACCCCTAGGGTACAGTAGAACTAGAATTTGAAATCGGTGTCTATTTAATTACTGAGCCAATGGTCAGCGATCTAGAACTGCTAGGTCAAATCCAGCCAACTACTTGCCTTTCTACATAAAATTTTATTGGAATAGTGCCATGCCCATATTTTAGAGTGTATCACTAACCGCTTTTGAAATAACAAGGTTGAATAGTTTTGATCTAGACAAAAACTTAAAATATTTACTATTTGTTTTATCGCCTCACAAGTTTGCCAATTCCTGGTCTAAGGCATCACATTATATATTGGGGATATTTGTGCTGATATTTGGATTAAAAAGATATGGAAAAATAATATAATAATATTGTATCAGTGTAGGTTCATCAGCTGTAACAAACGCACCACTCTGGTGTGGGATATTGATAGTGGGGGAGGCTGTGCTTTGGTGTGGACAGAGGGTTCATAAGAACACTCTGTACTTTCTGATCAATTTTTTTATGAACCTAAAACTTCTCTACAAATAAAGTTTATTCATTAAAAATATGCATAGAAAGCTCTGTTAGCAAAAAAGTATTAAAACGAAAAAGCAACTTAAGAAGTCTACTAATTTCAGCCAATCAGGTAGTACCTGGGCCATTCTCTGTCTATAGAGTTACTAGAAATCATATTTGGCAGGTAAATAGTGCTTCTAAGCACATTCTATTTTTCTAGGATATTGCTATTCTTTTTTTTTTTTTTTTTTTTAAATTTTTTTTTCAACGTTTATTTATTTTTGGGACAGAGAGAGACAGAGCATGAACGGGGGGGAGGGGCAGAGAGAGAGGGAGACACAGAATCGGAAACAGGCTCCAGGCTCTGAGCCATCAGCCCAGAGCCTGACGCGGGGCTCGAACTCCCGGACCGCGAGATCGTGACCTGGCTGAAGTCGGACGCTCAACCGACTGCGCCACCCAGGCGCCCCTAGGATATTGCTATTCTAATAATAAATTATTTTAATATGTCCCTACTGGTGTAAGTGTATACCATATTTCTGTGTTATGACATGCTATCTAATAATAATACAACTAATAATAGTTATGTCATTATTAACAAGTTGTCACTCTTAGTTTGACAAGGATTGCTCTGTCAGGGACAGATGGACACTGTATTCAGCTAACCAACTGCTCTTTTCTGCACCGTGTCTAAGCAATGTAGCATCCTGTGGATGACTGGGTACTTCTAGCACAGCCACATATGATTTAACTGCCTTCTATTAATCTGAGCATTGTGTCTCATCAAAAATATCTTTAAAAATCAGCCACCTGTGGATTTTAAAAAGCATGTCCTTTTAGAAACCAATATCTTTCATACATAAATATTTCCCAACGTATTTATTAGAATTAAGAAATTCAATCTATTCCTTGTATCCAGATTTGACAAAATCATGTTTAAAAAAATAAACTAAAAACAGAAACAACTTCTTGCTGAGTTACTGCAAAAGATATTGTTTAACCTGTCAGATTTATTTCCTTTAAGTCAAAGTTTAAAATAATAAAATAACATTTTTAAAATTTCAAGTTAAGAAATTAGTTAATGCGCATCTACAAATGTGCAACTGATATTCGTGTTAAAAAATCTGTAAGATTTAATTGATTTTCCACATTTTATACTGAGAAATAGTAGCTGGTACATCCTGAATAATTCACGAGTTTGATTCCCAAGGTATACATGCACACATACAAAACCACGTACCCACCCACACCTCCCCATACCCCCATATGTATATAATAGCCTAATTATTCTGGTATCAAAGGTCAAAAGGACAAGGTGGTCATAAGTTAGTAATGGGTTGGAGAATTTGGATGGAATGTGGACCTAAATTACTGTGTTATATTACCCTGTTGAAATCTTATTGCTAAAATTTTGCACTGCTAGGCAGTAAACTAGAAAAAAAAGAAATTGAGAAAGTGTTAATTTTTAAGCAAGTTTGACAAAGATTGAGTTTCATATGACAAATATTGTCAGCAAGACAGGATTCTGTCAGTGGAAGAAGTTTAAACATTAACAATTTCTGTCAGGCTGTTGACACAATCATGGCAGACATTTCCCAAGATGCCGAGATGACTGCTGGCATTTGTCAACAATCCTGTCATAGTGACAGCAATAAGACCATGTCTGGAAATGTGACAGTTTTGGCTTTGTGCTCCCCTGAGCAATAGCCCAGGTGTTCAGAGAAAGTGTGGGAAAACCCATATTTCTGCATTGTCATTCGAACACAGAAAACACAGGAGGAAAATGAGCTGTCACTCCAATTCCCATGATGCCTTGCTGCTTAGCATAACTCTACAGTGCGGCCCTGGGTCCACTGGTCCATACTCTGACAGATAATTAAGAAAGCAGCAGCTTTTTCTAGACGGCTCTTCCTCATGATTTGCATTTTAGCCAGAGGCGACCAGTTATAAAAAAAACATGATGGAAAGATGGTAAGAAGCCAATTAGATGGATGGATGGCTGACTGACAGCTCTCTGGTATTACGACTCCAGATTTCAGACTACATAGCCTGGCAGTTTTCTACAAGAACCAACTTTTTTGCAGGTTGGTAAAGCTGTTAAATGTGGAACTATATATAGCGCTATATAAATTTTGCAAAGTTGTACATTTTCCTTAAATAAGCATGTATTCTTTTCAATCAGGGTTTGCATTAAACAAGTTTTCACAATTTAATCACAACTTGTGTCACTAAATATAGCAATATTAAAATTCTAGACAACTTGTAGGCACATTAGCTGTGCCAGTAGAGAAGTGATTAAAAAGCTGAGAGCCACGTTGAGCCAGCAGAGATAAAGTGAACTAATAATTAGAATGTCTGTGCAAATATGCCTTTGGAACTTTGAAATGTACATTGTTTGGTTTTAAGCAACTAAAAGCATAAACCCTAAACTTCCTCTCCGTCTTTAGCTTCTACACACATATATTTGCCTATTATCCTTGTTCAAGGTCTAATATATGCTTGTGTGTCTGCTACTTCAGCTATTTGGAGATAAAAAAAATAAAATAAACTGTTAGGCTCAAGCTTCCAGTTTGGCCGGGATATTCTATAGCTTCTAACCAATGGGAATTAACTCTTCATATTACCCAATTTGGAACCTTAATGAATGTTTCTTGTGCGTTGCACGCTGTGATGTGTATGTTGTATATATACAGACACAGACATACACATTCATACACACAGTTATGCTTTTTCAGAAGCAAACCATTTGCTATTAGAGTGACATGTCTCCATCTGTAGTTTAAAATAAGAGAATTTTCCTTCAAATCATAATGATACCTCAGATTCATTTGGCATTTTGAAATAATAAGGGAAGGCAATTATTTCACTATAAACTGAATTTTAGTAAGGAGCATTAACCAAAACCAAAATTGCAAAGCGTATTTTCTTACTGTGGGGAATAGATGTATAAACTGAAAGTGGATAGGGAACCAATCGTGGGTCCAAATTCCTTTAGTCACTTGAAACCAAATAGGGTGCAAAGTTTCATGTTTATCACTCCCCCTCCATTTGATGTCAAAAATCCATACAGGAAGTATGATTAAGGATGTCTTATCATGTGTATTAATCTTTCCTTATTTTGCTTTTTTGCCTGGGCTGGCATTATCTCTGCTTTTGTTTTATGTAGTCTTGTTACAATAAGATAAGCGTCTGATACTTATAAGCATTCTAAAAAGTATTCTACTTACACATACTTAGAAAGTTTAAATAGAAGTTCAGGGCAGGAGTGACAGTGCCATCACCTACATCCCAAATCAGAGAGGAATAAATGCATGTTGGTTTTTATTTAGAAGCTTAAAGATTTTACCTGTAGACACCAAGTACCAAGAGAAACAGAAATCTTCTTGAAGAGATTTTATAATTTTTTTAAAGAAACATTTCCCCTCAACAGTGGAAGCCTTTATCGAATCAAAATTCACGTTCATGATTCAACATTTGTGCTCCCTTCTAATTTGCTATTGTAAAGAGGGAAATGCTAAAATATAAAGTGCCCCAATAAAATAGGTATTCAAATAAGAAAAGCTTTGAAACATTTGCTTATTTGGTTGGACACTCATGCTCAGAGTTTGGCTGGGGATTTTCTCCCATGTCCTCAGCTTACCTCAGCCATTCATACTTTCTACTGATATTTATTTCACTTTTTGATTCTCTTACTTATGACACAATATTAATGCACCATATTTTCTCAAGCTCTAGGAGAAGTTCTGTCTCTTTTGAAAAATAATTAGAATTGAAAATTGAGTAACAATGTATTATAGACAGATTTCAAAATAACAAGTCCCCTCACTGTGGAAAACTTCTTTTGTGTCTAAACTCTGTATTGAGAGAATTTCTGTTTAAGGAGAAATCTGAAGAGAAATATTTATTAAAGTGAAGTGAGCACCGAAAATCCTAGGAGACCTATTGTATCACTGTAGGAGAAAGAGATATATTTGTAAATAAAAGATAAAGTGTGTTGTCATCAAAACAAAAAGATGCCTCCATAAGACTTGTAGGGTTGTGCCTTGAAAATGTAGGAAAACTTCATGGAGCTCATTGTTAACATTGTGCTTATATGAAACTCATTTGCAATTTGAGTGGCTGGAATTTGAACATAAATAGCAAAGAGAAGAATATAGACAAGTTTCTTAAAAAACGTTTTTCTTCAGTGTATCTGTATTTGTAATTGAATGATTATAGATAAACTTTGGCAGATTTAAAACAGAATATTTTGATAGCACATAACTATTGTAGGTCTGCCTCTCAGGTAGAGCTATGCAAATAATGATTTGAGACACAGTTCGAAAATAATCAATTTTCTCTTCAGTGCATTTTATACTAAGTAAAAAGTAAAGGAAAGAAAAACTTAGGTAAAAATAACTGAAGATGTGAATGTTAAAGTTATTTTCCCGGGGTTTTTTTCCAGATGGTTTATAGAAATGCACCTTCAATGATATCTGTGGAATACATCTTTCTAATCTTATAGAAAACTGGATTTTTTGTTCCATGTTTATAAGCAATTTTTACAAGTAAAATAACAATTGACCTTGAACATCTTTTAAACTATGTTATCAAGAAATAATGTTGTGTAGGGTTAAACACTAAATGTTAAAAACCATGTCATTAAGTAATAATGTTATTTATGTGGAATTGCTTTTCAGCACCTCATACACTTTTCTAATTCCGTAAACATCCAAAGGACCTTGCAAACCACCAGTCACAACACAGTGGTTAAATATTTGGCCTCCTTTACTTACTGGGTTTGGAGTACTTTCCAGAAGCCAACATGTTACTTAAGATCTGCCCATCTTACCTGATTTGGAATGTAGTATGGCAGTTTATTCATATACATGAATATATGAATATTCATATTCATATATGTGAATATACTGTATATTAATTGCATATATAGTATATATTATTACTGAGCGAGAAAGGAGAGAAAAGTAAGCACTGAAGGGGCAGAGATCCTGTGGGAAGAAGAAATCAGCAATGATTCTTTGTTATGCCATGCTCATAAACTGTTCAGAATCCCATTAAAATGAATGGTTTAATTTAAAAAATGGTGTGAATTTAAAAATCCACAATATTAAGACATATACAGAAAAAAACATAGCTTTCCAAAAGACTAAATTGGTATGTAGATCCCAACAGTAAAAAACAAACAAACAAACAAAGTAAAAAAACAAATCTTCCCCTTTCTCCCTGCATTCTGATGGTCTTTTTCTTAAATCTCTTTTCAAGCATATCACCGTCTATGCACTGTAACAGCTAACTGTAAGCATTTTAAAGGCAGGAACTGCATCTCACTTATCTTTTTATTCCTGCACCAAAAATACCAACTCACAGTAGAGGCTCAATAATAGTGACTGAATTTCATGCTTTGCAGCCTTAGTTCTCATACCTATCCAGTTAACTGCTCAATTGGTTACTTCCGTGTGCTCAAGTTGTGACTGGGCCAGGTAGTTTTATTGTATTTCTTGTGCAAACCTAAGCCAAGTTAAAGTATGTGCCTTGATTATAACAAGACTGGATGAGAAATGATGGGCAGAGCAATGCTTGTCCTAGGCATCATATCACATCATAAGCACTGTAATATTATAGTAACTACATCATAATATATCATCTAGGTAAGTCTGACCATTGACTGGTCTTCTATCCCACAGAGAACCATATATACTGTTTTCCACAGCAAAACTACTCTGTGTCTGTACATAAAGACAGTAAAATATTGGAAATTTCTTATCGTTCAACTCAATTTTATCTATCCAATTGTTCAAAACATCCTTGAAAGGTAAATATTTGTTCACTATATTTTTTAGTTTATTTATGTATTCATTGAGGGAGGGAGAGAGTAGGGAAGGGGCAGAGAGAGAGGTAGAGAAAGAATCCCAAGCAGGCTCTGCACTGTCAGCGCAGAACCCAATGTGGGGCTCGAACTCACAGTCTGTGAGATCATGACCTGAGGAGAAATCAAGAGTCGGTTGCTTAACTGACTGAGCCACCCAGGTGCCCTGAAAGTAAATATTTTAATTCTCATTTGCATATGTGACTTTGAAGAAGTTAAGTAACTTTCCTTTGGTGTAGTATCTAGTACATGGCAAAATAAAATTTGAACTGAGACCTTTCTGATTTCAAAGCTTGTACTCTTTCTACTGTGCCTGACTTCCTAATATTAAAAATAATAATTCAATTATTAGCATAACAATAGTTTCTAAATTTAATGTGAGCGTTTCTAGAGAAAACCTATGATTAAAGAAGGAGTAGTGTTGTATACCTTTGTGTATGGATATCGACATTATTTAATTGTGTTAACCATCATGTCATCAATACACAATAAATAATATATCTTATTATTTACAAGAAAAATAATCTGTATAGGTACAAGCTAATAGATAGGGGGAAAATGGACACCAATCCTGTTCATAAACCAAATTAAGGGAGAGAAATAAGAGAATACAATACAGTCTTTCCCTCTTGGGATCTCAAAATCTATTGAAAAAAGACAGAAATAACCTTAATACAATACTTGATACACACAGTATAATATTCTAAGAAATAAAGTTCATTGATTTCCCTGAGAAATTAAGAAGAGGCTTCATCTGTGTTAGGCCTTGTCAAGTGACTACACATTTACACTGACTGAGATAGGAAAGAGATCACTTAAGGTAAGAGAAACAGCATGAGCCTGGATAGGTAAGAATGATGGTGGCAAATTATCATGTGTACCTAGAGCATAGAGTGAAGGCTGCAAGTGCAAGATCGGGTGGGAGGCTTGTAGAAGGATGAGTATGTTGGGAAATAATCTTGGAAAATCAGGCTGGAAACAAGAAAGGAGACACTTTCTGGTGAGGCTAGTAAGTATCCACTTTCTTCTGTAGGTAATGGGAAGTCATCTATGAGCCTCACTATGACGTGATTGGATTTGCGAAGTAGGATAACTCTAAGAGCAACATGTAGCAAAGCTAGAAAGTTTAAAAAAAAAAAAAAAAAAAAAAAAGCAGAAGACAGACCAGTATGGGGACTGGTTCAATTACAGTGATGGTGACTAACCTAAACTGTGACCAAGGATTTATAGAGATGAAGGTTTAACTACAGCCAGCTCTGTTGGTTAGGATCAAAACACCTTTTTTTTTTTTTTTTTTAACAATGATAATGTTTTTACTTTTATTAGATTTAGGTTCTAAATTTGCTAGTAATTGACCAGTTTGACTGTTAAGCATAGTACTCCATCACCAAGGAAGAGTCGGAGCAGGAATGCAAAATGTTTCAGTATTTTGTTTTCCTTGGGAAAAAAAATTATTATATTAATATTAATTTTTCTATTTTTATTTTTTCAACAGAAGGTCATACATATGCTATTTCAGAGTTCACAGCTAGCCCCTCACTACCCAAGTTGTGGGTGTTATTGCCAGACTGCAGAGATGCACAAGAATTGACTTGAGAAGGAAGGAGATTATTCATGCGCCCTCACACACTGTTATCTCTGGGAACTCTTAATCAATGCAGGGTGAAAGCCAGTCAGCACAACTGAGGGTAGGGCACCCAGGCTGTTTAGTGGAAGATGAAGAATTAAAATGTGATTATTACTCGAATTGGAATAAAAAATAAAGAGTACATTCCAGGAAAGAAGAGGAAGAGGATAATAGAACTAAATAAAGATTTACCTACTTAATCACTTGCTTTATTGTGCCTTGTCCTTGAAATGCCAAAGACATTACAATAAGCTTTGATGGGAGGGAATGGTTTGGGGGATTTATACTCCATCTGTGTTTTGCTTTTGCAGATATGCTGAAATAAAATTCTTAAATGCTGGGAATGTCTACTAAGTACACCTGGGAATATAGATTAAATCCTCTTATGGAAAATTGCACTTAAATTTAAAAATCTGTGTATGAGCCAAAAAATAAATTCTAAATGGCAATAAATGGTACAGTGATCATGAAGAAAAATGATGGATCAAAATTCTAGTTATGCATACTAGAACTTAGATTGCAATTTTGGAGCTCACTGGGGACTTGATAATGTGTTATGTAAACATCTAGAAAATTCTTTAATATTTAAAACCATAATATCTATTTAATAATGATCTATTTGATGGCTAATTTAAAGAAGCTTCAGTTGTAAATACATGCTTGCTCTGACTTCTTGATGATATTGCAGCTCATGTCAAAAAAACAATGATTTTCATTCACATACAATCTAGTTATCTAAATCACTTTACTTTATTTCTCTTAGATTGTACCTATGAATTCATATTTCTTCATGTCCCTCAATTTTTTGTGTGTATGTTCCTATCTTGTGTTTTATTCCATATTTTTTATCATATAGTTTAACTCTTTCTAGTTTGTTTCTAGTTCTCCTTTTTTCTCTCTCAAAATCTAGTTAGTTTCTGGATAGTTTTTTTCACTACTAAGATTTCAACTGTCATCCACGCATGGCCTCAGTGTTCAATAACTTAACTATCAGCAATTACTGGAAAGGATAATAACATACCATGAAAATTCAAATTAACCTTGGGGAATTCTTTCTAAAATAACTTGACATTCGCTCCCCAGATACATGCATCCTCACACATTGCTTTGGCTTCTTTTCACTACCAGAGTTCTGGGTCAGAGCAGATAAATGCCGCCGTATTTCTGGACAGATCCTCTAAACTGCCTTATTCAGAGCAGCATGGTAGCCATTGTTTGGGCTCAACAGCCATTGACTCTTAACCACTCTTCCATAAGAGATTAAAGTTTCCCAGAGATTGTAGGGAAAGTTAGACCATTAAATAAATACTTCAACTTCAGGAAAAGTGAAAGCTGGGAGGTATTGTTAGTATCACAAAGTCTTCTTTCTGTTCTATTCAAGCTCCCTCATTTTTTTTTGTCCCTCCCTTTTTCTCATCTGCCTTCAAATTGGAGTCTGAAAGATAGGAACATTAAAGAATACTTACATTGATAGAATTCTATCAAAAAGTTTTCTATTTTTCTTCTTTACTACTAAGAACCAAACTGTAATTTTGAACCTTTAAAAAATAAAATTATTAAATATGCTTAACTTTTCTAAGTGAGTAAACAACCTATTAAAAGCATGGACTACAAGAAACATAGAATAGTTCATTCACTTTCCACAATGCTTTAATTTGAAAGTGTGAGCATTCGCCCCAAATATGTGATGTCTCGGAGTGATCAATTTGCCTCATCATTGTTGGTGTTGTTTGAAATTACTTTCAGGTGACTCTGCAGTGTTAACTTCTATAACAACATGGGAGACTCTGAATTTATTTTCATAAAGTGTCACTTTTGTTCAGAATGTCTAAAATACCTTTATATCTCCTTCTCTCTTTTTTTTTTTGCTACAAATCACTTCATTTCCACATAATGAGTATATCACACTATGCAGTATTTATCAAACTTGAATAAAACCTTACCCACTTTTAAAATAACTAATTCTCAGAGCTTTCCAATTTTAATACAAACCATTTTATCCATTAAATACTATAAGCCTAAAACTGGAATTAATTCATTATGGTATGACTCTAAAAGTCAAAGAAATTTAGATGTTAAAAGCAAATGAATTTAAAAATAAAAAACATGTCTGAAGAAGTCATTGCCTGTAAATAAATTATTGCCTGCTCAGCTATTGTGCAAGATCATACCCCAAACTCTGTAGGATGATGTAATTCTGTCACCACTTTCTCTATTTTACTTAACAAAAACGGTTCTTATTTTGTACATCATTGCACCCTCAACTTGTCATAAATGTATTGCTTGTTTATTAAGCTCATTCTATCCTGTCCTTTCTCATTAGTTAGAGGTCATTGAAAAAGTATTCTTTTCCCTTTTATGATAATAAACACAAATGTACATATAGACACTGAAATTACTTGGCAGTAGCAAATTATGAAGGTGCAGTTGACCTGCCCAAAATATGCTTACACAAAAGTTTTTGAGATGATCATTCAGAAAACACCACAAAATATGGAAATTTAAATAAATTACCTGTACTTCCTAGGACCTATCCATTGGACCTCAGGGATATGTTGACTCTTATTTGAGATCTACTGAAGTAGATTGAGTAGGCTGCTGGTAGAATGATATTTATATAACATAATCCTTTTTAATATTCATACTTTTCTTCAAAATGCTTATGAGGCAAGACAATAAATTGGTAAATAGTAAAATACAAAACCAGAAACTCAACAAAATTTTAACTTAGGAATCAAAGTACTTAATGCTCAAACCCATGATTTTTCCTAGATCTTTGTAATTCTGCTACTGTGTGGACTCTCTTTCAAAATTGGCTTTAATGAAAAGTCAAGGAGCTCTAAAAAATGAAGCAAGATATTTTATAAACTATATTATTGTACTTTATGACAAAAAATTGCACCCAATAACAAAAGACGCATGTATTGATAAATACAAACTTTCAGAATGCCCAGAAGAAATATGAGTTCATATGAAAAATGTGAGTGCATCTTCTAAATGAGCACCAGAGTACAACCATCTCCAGCCTAAAGGGAGCTTTCTTTGAGAGCATGTTGTGATGCAGTTGCTAAAAGAGCTAACGTGAGCTCATGATGCTTTGCTGGTATAGCATAGCTCCATTCTGACCATGCAGGTCTTCTTGCTGTTCTTGTTTCAAAGTCTTTGTACTAGCCTTTCTTTTGGCCTGGAATACTTTTTCTCCAGATATGCTCCTAGCTCACCTCTTGCAGTGTTTGTTTTTTTTTTTCCTTTACTTATCCACTCCCAGAGATGCCTTCTCTGAATTCACGATGTAAAATAACACTGCCTCTATTTCTCGTTCTCTTCACTCACTCTTAGAGTTTGAAGCTCCAACGAGAAAAACGTCCACAGAGAGTCTATTGTGAAAAGCAACTTTTTAAATACGTAAAATCGAAATAACAGCAGTACTGGATGTTGATAAGATAGGATCGTTGGGATGCGTGGGTGGTTCAGTTGTTTAAGCGGCTGACTCTTGATTTCAGCCCAGGACATGATATCATGACTGTGGGATCAAGCCCATGCTGAAGGTAGATCCTGCCTAGGATTCTCTCTCTCTCTCTCTCTCTCTCTCTCTCTCTCTCTCTCTCTCTTCTCCTCCCCCGCTCCTCCCCCACTGGCACGTGCTCTCCTCTCAGTCTCTCTCTCTCTCTCCCTCTCCCTCTCAAACTAAATAAATAAACATTAAAAATAAAAAAAAAGATAGGGGCATCTTTAAGGTACTTTAAGAACTCAGAGTGAGAGCCATTTATGAAGGTTTGGGACAGATTTTGTGAGAGAGATGACGTTTGGTCTCATGAAGAATGACTCAGACTTAGTCAAAGGACTAAAGTAAGTTCATAGAGTTTATAGTCAGAGTAAATATCATAAGTGAAGAAACAGATTTATGACACAGCCTGAGGAAACTATACAGAGTGGTAAAGCCCAAACTTAGAAGGTAGGAAAAGTTTGGAAATGACACTTGTAGATAGGTTTTAAGATATATGTATGGATATGTTTTCTGTCTATGATGATTGTCTACATCTACAGTCCTTACAAAAGGGGCATCCTTCAGGAGTCATTTTTATATAGCCATATTGCCTTCATTTCCCCAGAAGTAGCTAGAAACAGGTGACTAAATCAGGGAATAGATGACACTATCAAACCATTCCATTGAATTTTCATTGACCAATCAGATTCTCAGCAATTCAAACGGAAAGACCTGAAAAAGATGAAAAGTGATTTAATGGAAGGATTTGAGTAGAGGTGATGTTAAGAAAATGCCACATTCAAGCTGAAATCATGGAGGGCATAAATTAAAAATTAAATATGGGAATAAGAAGTAGTCATAAGAAGACAAGAAGAAATATGACACAATACAGAGAGAGTAAAAGGGATCGAGATATATCAGTTCCCAAATTCCAGAGTCCCCACTTCCAGTCTCTTTAGTGCTAGCTAAACTTTGCTTGCTCTTTGATCATAGATATTAGTTATATTACAAATTATCCTTTGCAAATTATATATAAATGGGATTGCTTTTGGTAGTTTTTATGGGACCTAAGGACAATAGGTGCAAATCAGTTCCACAATCCAGAGCTAAGGGAAAAACACTGGACTTTTAGAGAGGGATTCAAAACCTTTTTTTTCCCCCAGTGCTTAGCACCTCACACACCTTGGGTGTGTTAAAGTTGAAGAGAACATATTTTGAGACAATTATCAGTGTAATGAAAGTTCTCTCTAAATGGAGTGGGGATAGGATGTGCCTCCTCCTTAGCTCAAGTCTAGTGAAATGAGCCTTTAAGGACCTTACCAGAAAAGCTGGATCTGTGTCCTACTGGAGTCTGATAAACACAGCCAATTGGTGTCAGAGTTAATCTAAAAATGCTAAAGATGAAAGGCAGCAAGTGGAGCTGCCTTCTAGTTGGTCAATAAAGAAGGCTCAAATGGCAGATAGTTGGTTTCCTACTCAAGGCTGCTAGGGCCCACTGTGTAAACTGTGCTGAGGTATAATACTTAGGTTTAGGTGTAGAGTCATTTGAAGAGAGATCCATCCCAAGAATCTGCCTGATGTGGTGTTGGAACCCCAAGAGAAAGAGGCTGAGTGGTGTCAATGTCCAGGGCTTAAAGGCGGAATTATAAGCAGGTAGCTGAGGGAATCCTTACCAGTTGTCAAAAAGTTCTTAAGGATGCAAAAGGATACAAGAGATAGATACCGAAATCAATTCTAAACACCCACAATAGTCCAAAAGAAGCAATGAGAAATGAAATCCTAATCAGCTAAGACTTTTCCTGTCCCTATCTCTTCTCTCTACCAGGCTTTAAGCCTGGAGGCATCAGAAGGCCTAACAAGGGTCGACAACTACCCGGCAGGGACGGAGAAGCACAAGCACACAGAGTAAAGGAGAGAAGGCAGAAAACCCATCCACCCCCAAAGTGGCCTCCAGGCCCAAGATGGATGAAAGGAGAAGTTCAAAGTTTTGGCTTTTAGTCAGGACTAAACTTTTTAGTTACCGAAATGAAACTATTCTTAGGAAGAATAGTTAACCGAGCATCTCTTTTTCTACAAGGGAATAAATAAGCTATGGGCTCTGCACAAAATTTTATCTGGAATGTCTTTGGTCAGGTTCCCTAAAAGCAGATTCTAAAGTGGCATTCTTGTCTAAGTGATATTTTGGAATGAGTTCTCTCAGACTGAAGTCAGCAGGGTAGGAGAGAAAGAGAAAGGTAAGCAAGAGAGTGAACTCAGCTGGAGATTAATTTCAGTATTAATTTTGTCCTACAGAGAAGATCTGAAGTACAAACTGCCTCATGGGGTCAGTCTCACCTTCACTCATTGGTGGTGACCTGCCAAGGGAAGGTGACAGGTTAGGAAATCTGGGTAAGGCACTGATAGAATATATTATACACTGATAGAGAAGGGGAAGACTTCAACTCACAGAATGGATTTGAACAGGGGAAAAGGTAAGGCTGTATTCCAATTGCATCCAATGAGTTCCATTTATTCAATAACTATTTCAGTTATAGAAACTCATCCTAGTTAATTGAACTAATAGACCTAATGTTTTAGTTTTCTATTCTTTAAAATCAAAGAACATTGCCTAGAATATAATTGGGGAGTTACATAATGATCTTCCTATCTTTACCAGCTAATACTGGGGAAAAACAACATTATGTGGATATTGGTAAATTGTAACAAGTAAATAGACGAGTATAGCATTTCATTGATTAAAATCACTTGCTATTGCCAATCTCAATGCTATTGTAGTCACAGTAATGAACTTGATATCTCTGCACATAGGGCTCACACAGAACTAAATATCTGTAGGCAGATAGGTAGAGCACAAATGTGGTAAATTTAAATAAGACCTGAAAAAAATTGTAATTAAAGGAAGAATTAATCTCAGTTTCATTTATTTGCCTTTGTGGATTTCAGAGTGTAATAAAAAATCTGTAAACAATGAGAGAAGCAAAGTATTTCAGAGTATGATGCCATATATATTGGCATTAAAGACTAGGGCATATTTAATTTTCTCCCCCAATTGCAAGTGTCTATGAACCGTGAATTACAGCATTTGGTGATAGAATTTCTAGAGTAAGGCCGCTTGTAAAATTCTCTCAAAAGAAGGCCATACACTGCAAAACAGGTGGTATTTGCTGTTCTCCTTTATTTCAAAGTGTTTTATCCACTCCAGTACACAAATTAGGCACTGGCCTCCCCTGATAAAAACTATCATGGTATCTGTCTTACTCATTCCACAGCTGTCTTATTCATTCCACCTTGAGGGGTTAGGCTAATCACAACTCTTAAGCTACAATAATGCTTTATAAGAACTGAGAGTAATAAGAAGCCTTGTATCTTTTCCTGGTTGCTAGCATGACTGCAGGTGCTTCGTTGGGGGAAAACAACAAAAACAAAAAACCTCCAAGGACAAAGCCATGGCACCAATGGCAAGCCAAGAAGTAACACAGATGGCAGGAAGTGGTTTGAACTCAGGAGGCCAGAGTGATACTTCGGGGCAGGAAGGATCTTGCTACAATTTCTTTTCACACTTTTAGACAAACAGGAGTGAGGGTACCAGAGCTTAGTCAGACAGTTTGGGTATGAGATAAAAGTCATTCTGATAAGAATATTTGGGTTACAGCCTGGATCACAGAGAGTCCTCAGAGTGGCAAAAGAGGATCACACATGAATCCTAATTGGATGACCTGACTGAACAAGGAGAAATCCAGAGTTCTAAGAGCTCAGAAAAATAAGAAGGAAAAAGACCAAGAAGGCATTGAAATATGAAGATAAAATCAATACAGAATTGCCTAGGAAATCAATAAGAGGGATAAAGGACGTGCAGGGGATGTGAAATATGTGTTCTGTCTCCTGTACAAGTAAGAAATCTGGCAGCATGTTTTGAACATGCTGCAATGCTGTAATTAAAGCTCAAGGGAGAACGGCAAAAAGGAATCTTAATAATCAAGTGAAAAGATGCCACGGCAATAAATGACTCCTTGTCAGGAAAACAGTTTCATAGGCAAATCTTAAGTTAAATATGAACTCATGAACACAGCCAGAAGAGAGATCGATAATTTTGTCTGTGTATTTGTGGTAGTTGATATTGGGGCTTGTTTTTAACACCATAACCTAATAAAAGTGTCATCTTTCAAGAGGCCAAAGTAATTCACTCATGCAATTACCACAAGCCCACTGATCACAGCATTGTCTGTGAGTATACTTCAAAGTAAGAGATTATTTCCTCTCAGATTCCCAGGGTATCAGCAAAGGGACAGAATCCCCAAGAGTAAGTCTGTCACAGTTAGTTGCATCTATAGAAATCCAAGGATACTCTCTCACATACTACATATAAATAAAGCAATTTTTAAAAAGCCATATATATATATATATATATATATATATATATTCTCAAAATAGTATTATTAAGAATCAAGTTTGATCATGTAGGCAAAATATTGGGAGTTCTCTGCTTAAAAAATTGCTATAGTCTTTTTATTGTTCTTTCTTCATTTAAGCAGAGATGAAGTAGTTTACAAGTCCAGGGAAAAACATACATATCATAATCTATGTGAAAGTCACAATTCTTCAAATTGTCTCCAAGGGTTTCATTCACAGAGACTACGGTATAAACAATGGCTCCATCTCAGGATTTGTTTAATATACAACCCTAATTATAACCAACATGGTCGGCATATAAGACTATTAAAATGGTAGCGCCTGGATGGCTCAGGCAGTTGAGCATCCGCTTTTGATTTTGGCTCAGGTCATGATCTCATAGTTCATGGGTTTGAGCGCCGACAGCACAGAACCTGCTTGGGATTCTCAATCTCTCTCTCTCTCTCTCTCTCTCTCTCTCTCTCTGCCTCTCCCCTGACTTTCTCCCTCTCTCAAAATAAATAAACAAATAAAATTTAAAAAATCTGTGGAAAATGAAATGTTTCCTCATTATTAAAATATATCCATCAGAACTTGGGGATTCAAATGATGTTTGTCTCCTTCAAAGGTCTTATTTAGGCAATTTATAATAAAAAATGCTACTGATGTTCCAGTTACTTTTCAATATTTTAAGTATGATATCAAGCAAAAAGCATTTACAAAAAAAAAATTAAGTATTATAGGTTCCAGAAAATGGTAGCAGGTAGCAAAAACAATTGTTTTAACTCCACTGATCACCACATAAAAACAGAGAACTAGTTAGCAAAATCAAAAGCACAAGACAATATTTATAAGGAAACCAAAGGTAGCAAGGATAAAATACAAGAAACCCCAAAATATAAGAACATAGAGAGAAACCACCAACGGCTACAAGATCTATATCAATACCTGTGCTGAAAGAAGCAGAGGGAAGGAATAGGTTTCTGATAATATTAAGTAAAGAGACTCTCAAAATGGACAATAGATATTTGCTAAATAGTATGGTGGACCACTATAAGAATAGCATCTGGGGCACCTGGGTGGCTCAGTCGGTGAAGCAACCAACTCTTGGTTACAGTGCAGGTCATGATCTCACAGGTTCCCAAGGCCAAGCCCTGCGTCAGGCTCTGCACTGACAACAGGGAGCCTGTTTGATATTCTTTCTCTCCCTCTCTCTCTCTGTCCCTCCCCGACTCATGCTCACTATCAAAATAAATAAAAAAAATAATATTATCTGAAACTGGTAGAGGTTTTGCCTTCTCCAATAGTGGGTGAATGCTTGGAGCCTATGGAAAGAAGATCAAAAGGTGGCTGGAGTGGAATGGCCCCTATGAGTTCTAAAACTGAAACATCCATGTCAGAGTCCTGCGTGGAAGAGCAACTACTGAGCGTCATAGAAACTGGCTGGATTAATAAAGCTTAAGGAATGGGAAGGTCTGGATAAGAGGTGGAGGGAGGGGTGGGGAGGAAGAAACAGTGTCAGAATACCTCAAAAAGCCTTTGGCCATATATATATATATTTTTTTTTTTTTAATTACATTAAAACAAAAGAAAAGAGAGCTCTGTAAGGTTAGAAAAGTTTTCCTGAAGCCCAGCTTCTCCTAATTAAAAAAAAAAAAAAAGAAAAGAAAAAAAAGTGTGAGCAACAAAAAAGTATTTGATTTAATTGCTTACTTAACTATTTCAAGACATAAAAAATACTGATAAAAAGCAGGATAGCTTTTCTATAAACAATAAGAGTGCATAAAAAGTCCATACCCATACATACATAAAATGACGAAATAAATCAGAGTTAGAAACATTCAATAATGAGGTGACCAAACTTAGGAAAAACTATAAATTAAAAAAAAAATCATTTAAAAAGACTAAGAAGAATCACAAGAATGACTAAATATAACCAATAATGACTTAAGAAAATATAAGATAAAAAAGAGAAAATTTTCCTAAATCATAAAGAAATGAACAAAGAAAACATTTTTGAAAAAAAGGGGAGGGATCCATATTGAACATAGACAAATAACATCCAACATACGAGTAATGAGAATGTGTTAAGAAGAACACCAAAGCAAATAACAGAGCCAGTATTAGGACATACAGTCTAAGAAATGTTTCAGAAGAGAAAGAAAGAAAGAAAGAAAGAAAGAAAGAAAGAAAGAAAGAAAGAAAGAAAAGAAAAGAAGGAAGGAGAACACTACATTCTCCAAAATGTCATGCCAGGATGATCAACACCAAGACCTATTCTGATAAAATTATTGAATTTTAAAGAAAGCAAAAAATTCTTTGGCTGCTTGATAAAATGTAAAACAACTAATAAAGAAAGAAAACCTAGATTATCAAAGTTTTGGACGCCCGTGCTTTATGTCAGAAGAAAACAGAGTAATACATTTTAGGAAAGAAAATGCACAAAGAAATTTATATCCAACAAATCTGACTTTGAAGCATAAAAGTCACAAACTATTAATATGTAAGGACTCAGACAATTATATCCATGTTCCTAAGTCTGTATTAGAGAACAAGCTTTAGAAAACCAACAGAAATAGATACTGATATAAGGACTAGGGGTGAACATTCAATACGTATCTTACAAAACTGAGACTCAATGAGGATTTAAAAATGAAGGAAAATATTATGTAGTAGCCATATTCTCTGATAATAAAGACATGGTATAAGTATAAACATGGGAAAAATGAGGAGGGCATATACAATAACACACACATGACTATTTTCAGTAGTTGTATTAGATGATAATATTACTATTGTTATTAATATGTTGCAGCATATATAATGTGAAATAAAGGAAATAGATAATTATGTGATATTCTTATCCTATGTCCTTGAAAACCAGGATTCTTTTTTTTTTTTAACTTTGTTTACTTTGAGAAAGGGAGAGAGCACATGTACATGTGCAAGTGGGGGAGGGGCAAAAAGAGAAGGAGAGAGAATCCCAAACAGGTTGCACAACATCAGCATAGAGTCTACATGAGGCTTGTTCTTATGGATCATGGGATCATGACCCAAGTCAAAATCAACAGTTGGGCAATTAACTGACTGAGCCACCCAGATGCTGCCAAAAACCAGGATTTTTTGGTACAAAATAAAAGAAATTTTGAATTTGAACTGAAAGTATCAATATGAAAATATGATATATTTTATCTTTAAACATGTCCAGCTTCTTTCTATTGAAAAGGTCTAGAAATAATAGTCAACCCAACTGCAGGGAACTCTGAGCATCAAGGTACCATTTCCCGCTAAAAGAAACATGGGCTCATGGTTATATAGCTGATTCCAGATTTGATGTGAGAAATATATGAGTAGCACCTAGAAAAAACTATCATACTAGATAGCAAAGAATCTTCAAAGAGTGTAAGGTCACATCAGAAGAACTCAACATCCAATTTGAAGAGGCTTCTACTGGCCAAATATGGGAAAATTTGAACTTCAATGAGAACAATCACTGCAATGGATTGCAATCTATACAATATGTTTAAGTCCATAAATTCATAATGATACTATTTTTAAAAATGGTCACTTGCAGGAGTTCATACGGAAACAAATTCATTTTCTAGAGAATTGGTAAATCCAGTTAAGGAATCAAGTATTTATCCTCTCTTTTCAATAGGAATTATACCATTGGGTAATCAATTAATAAATCAAGGGTAGTATTTCTTTATTAATGAGGTTAAACTAATACATGAAAACCACAGGAAAAGAAATGGCAGAATCAAAATAACAACATTTCACAACCTCAGTGATTAATAGATGTAGGTCATGAACATCAATATTTGCAAACATCACAAAGAGAGAAAATCAGGTAACGTATCCTTTCTGATAAAAGAACACACTACATGAATGGTCTTGCCAAAGGGATTGAGCCTGAATCTGATCAAAACTCTGGAATCCAATCTGCAGAAAATACAGACGACAGAGGATATACTGTTTGCACCTCAAGTATAGGCAATTGGCAAAATGCAGGTTATGGGAAACTCTACAGATCAAATATCCTGGGTTCTACAACAGATAAATTATAAACAAAATGAAGGGAGGGAGGGATAATCAGTAGCTTCAAGAATGCTAAAAAATATATCAAGTTTCAAAAATCGGCAAAACTAAATCATAGTGTCCAGAGAAAGTATCAAAATATGCATATTTTGAATAATAAATATATAAGGAGGTAAAGATAGTGAAATTTTTAAAGTTAAGAAGTAGCTTATTTAAAAAAATTTTTTTTAACATTTTAATTTATTTTTGAGAGACAGAGACAGAGTGTGAGCAGGGAAGGGGCAGAGAGAGACAGAATCTGAAGCAGGCTCCAGGCTCTGAGCTGTCAGCACAGAGTCCAACACAGGGCTCGAACCCACCAACTATGAGATCATGACCTAAGCTATAGTTGGATGCCTAGTCTAACCAACTGAGCCATCCAGGTGCCCCAAGAAGTAGTTTAATTTAGGGAGAAAGGCATAGATTGTAATTATGATTGGGGGCAGAGAGGGTCTTATGGGTGGCTGGAAAATTATTATTGCTCAATCCAAATGCTGGTTAAAAGAGGGTTCATCTTTAAATAGATGATATATATATATATATATATATATATATGATATTTTATATATGTTATTTTTATACTATATTTTTATAATATGTAATATTTACAGATTTATTAGCTGTATATTTGATAATAAAAAGACTTTTAAAAAGTGTTATGTAGAGAGTGCTGTTATGAACATTGGGGTACAAGTGGCCCTATGCATCAGTACTCCTGTATCCCTTGGATAAATTCCTAGCAGTGCTATTGCTGGGTCATAGGGTAGGTCTATTTTTAATTTTCTGAGGAACCTCCACACTGCTTTCCAGAGCGGCTGCACCAATTTGCATTCCCACCAACAGTGCAAGAGAGTTCCCGTTTCTCCACATCCTCTCCAGCATCTATAGCAGCACTCTCAACAATAGCCAAATTATGGAAAGAGCCTAAATGTCCATCAACTGATGAATGGATAAAGAAATTGTGGTTTATATACACAATGGAATTCTACGTGGCAATGAGAAAAAATGAAATATGGACTTTTGTAGCAACGTGGATGGAACTGGAGAGTGTGATGCTAAGTGAAATAAGCCATACAGAGAAAGACAGATACCATATGGTTTCACTCTTATGTGGATCCTGAGAAACTTAACAGGAACCCAGGGGGGAGGGGAAGGAAAAAAAAAAAAAGAGGTTAGAGTGGGAGAGAGCCAAAGCATAAGAGACTGTTAAAAACTGAGAACAAAATGAGGGTTGATGGGGGGTGGGAGGGAGGAGAGGGTGGGTGATGGGTATTGAGGAGGGCATCTTTTGGGATGAGCACTGGGTGTTGTATGGAAACCAATTTGTCAATAAATTTCATATAAAAAAAGTGTTATGTATTAAAGGGGTTTAAATAAAGGTTTGTTAAACATTTTGAGGCTAAAAAATAGGGTGTAATAAAGTAACAACCCTAATTTTTTGTGTAGTTCACTATATAATTGGAAACAATTTCAAAGGAGTTTTGAAAATATTTGAATGGCTTTTCCCATTCCGTTGGTTGCCTTTTAGTTTTGTTGGTTGTTTCCTTTGCTGTGCAGAAGCTTTTTATCTTCATAAGGTCCCAGTAATTCACTTTTGCTTTTAATTCCCTTGCCTTTGGGGACGTGTCGAGTAAGAGATTGCTACGGCTGAGGTCAGTCAGAGAGATCTTTTCCTGCTTTCTCCTCTAAGGTTTTGATGGTTTCCTGTCTCACATATAGGTCCTTTATCCATTTTGAGTTTATTTTTGTGGAAACCAATTTGTCAATAAATTTCATAAAAAAAAAAAAAAAGAACTATTGAGATGCCTGCCCCCCCCCAAAAAAAAAATATTTGAATGGTACCATTGTTCAGGTATCACTGTTAGAGTAAAAATATATTATGCCTTGGTAATTACTTTTATAGGAAAATATCTTATTTAAATAAATAATTTCCAGTATTTTTTTTACAAAAACATTGTGCATCTGCTAGAAATTTACCTAAGGGATACAGGAGTGCTGATGCATAGGGGCACTTGTACCCCAATGTTTATAGCAGCACTTTCAACAATAGCCAAATTATGGAAAGAGCCCAAATGTCCATGAACTGATGAATGGATAAAGAAGTTATGGTTTATATATACAGTGGAATACTACTTGACAATGAGAAAGAATGAAGTATGGCCTTTTGTAGCAACGTGGATGGAACTGGAGAGTGTTATGCTAAGTGAAATAAGTCATACAAAGGCAGATACCATATGTTTTCGCTCTTAAAGTGGATCCTGAGAAAGTTAACAGAAGACCATGGAGGAGGGGAAAGGGAAAAAAAAAAGTTACAGACAGGTAAGGAGGCAAATGATAAGAGACTCTTAAAAACTGAGAATAAACTGAGGGTTGATGGGGGGGAGGGGGGAAAGTGGGTGATGGGCATTGAGGAGGGCACCTGTTGGCATGAGCACTGGGAGTTGTATGGAAACCAATTTGACAATCAATTTCATATTAAATAAATAAATGAAAATAAATTTAAAAAACAACATTGTGCTTAAATTCTAAATATATTCATTTATCAATGTGGGAATATGGTACTGTAGGAAGATTATGAAATACCACTTACCTATCTCCTTTTTAAGACAGATGTACACAGAAATTATCTCAAAACAATATCTTTTCTTCTTCCTTCATCTCCCTACTTTTCTTTCACTCATCTCTTCTTCCTTTCTACTCCTGCAAAATATCAGGAAGCTAATTAAGTTTTAGCTTTAGGGGATCCACTTGTATAAGCCCCTCCGAAGGCTCTAAGAGGGTCCCTAGAAATGTACCTACAAGTGTTTGTAAAGTTTGCAAAACTAAGACATTTTGACCACATGGAGTCTTTATTTGTCTCTTTCCTGTTGATCATATGTCCTCTCATATCTGATGGCACTGTGTAGAGCCATTTTTGCAATTCAGCCACACTGAAACTAAGCTGAGAATATAGTAGGTTGTTAGAGGGGATATTTACTGGCTTGTATTCTCTTCAATTTCTAGGTAAGTTATTGCTTACTGTTCTGGTGGAGGAATGGTTCCAAGAATAGTCTGCTCTCCTGATTCATCATGCTGGTACGAAGGGGCAAGGCCCAAGGTCAGATCACTATGTGAAGATGTCTTATAGCAATGAGTACTGGAAGTATACAGGTACTGAAGGAGGTGCACATTCTAGACACATTGGTTCTCACTGGAGCCTGGTCAAAACAACAGGAATATTCTCAGAAATGTAAAACATGCAATTAATTATAAACACATACATTTTTTGAAGAAAATCATACAAATTGAATTTGTCAGTATTTTTGTATTTGTTGTATTAGTCAGCTTCCCCCCACACCCCGCCCCATGCAAAAATATGTTTTTATTAAAGCATGGGGACAGGACCTATGGGTAGAGCTGCACTGTGAATGGAAGGAGCGATTGATATGAATAATTTTTTGCCTTTTTTTCTTATTCTACATAGTTTTGATATTTAATATTGTATTTCTAATTTTATATTCTTCCTCTTAAAACAGGCTCCAAAGTTGTTATTGAAGATTCAGCTCCTAAAAAACCTGCTTCTGCCCTTCTCACTAGACATCAGTGGGGAAATGGAAGGGACATTAATTTCTTGTTCTTACTTCTTCCTCCCTTGTTAATGGACTGAAGTTAAAAGGATAAAAAGGAGCCTTAAGTTTGGAATGAAGTCTGTCAATGGATTTCTTACATCTCAACAAGAGTCTACAGTAAGAGTATGTTCATGCTCAGGACAATCTGGGCTAATTTTTGCAATGAAAACTTGATTCCTTGATTAAAAAGAATGTCATCTTTGAGTCAAAAGAGGTCACTGCCCAGAGGACAGGAGTTTCTGTTCTACAAGAAAAAGAGGCAATGTTGCATCATAAAAACATAATCTGAATTTGATAGAGGGACTCTATTAAGTATCTAGTGAAATCACTATTTTTAGAGGTTTTTCATAACCAATGGTATTCAATTCTCTGGAAAACTCTGGGAGGTAAATACTATTGTGAAGACTTTTTAGATGAAAAAAGCAGCTCGGGATGTTAGCTTAAATTAGTAGCATAAGCCCATTTTTGAACCAGGACATCCTGACTACAAAGTTCACGTGTTATTCCACTCTTTGGTAGTTAATTACCCAGCTATTTAAACTGTCTGACCTCAGTTTCCTTATCTGGACAAATAGGACACTTGACTAGAAGATTTTGCAATCTTCAAAGTCTTCAATTCTATGAAACCAAGTCAAGTAACCTTTATAATCTCCCCTGTTAGCTCATTCTCATTTCATATAAATAGGAAATTCATCCTGATTTCCTTCCACCTCATCTAAATTTAGTTATAATTAAAATCTATCTCCTTTTCATCTGTCCTTTGCAAAGGTATAAAACAGCCAGTTTATCACAATCTTGCGTAATAACTTTCTGTTACGATGAGAGAAGCAAAAGTGGGCAGGGAGGCATGAAGGAAACCCTTGAAGGGAATGTCTAGTAAGAAAGCTGGACATAGGCTTCAGCTCATCTGAAATACTTCTATGTGAGTCTTGACCTCAGCAAGCAATAGACGAAGAGAAAAACTGCTTTCTTTTTGTATACGGAGGCTTCTGCTCATCTGAAATACTTAAATGTGAGTTTCAACCTCAGCAAGCAATAGAAGAAGAAAATAATGCTTATGCTTTATTTCTCTCATCTCTCAGGTGGTAATAAGCAGGAACGTCTAATGACATCTGGAAAGATTTAAATAATATATAAGCAATAACGTCATGACTGGTACATTTAAAAGGTATGTGGAAAGTGACTGTGAAAATGCCCGGCTCTCTGTGGAAAATCAGAAAATGTTTTCACTAATCTGGAAACAAGTATCTGGACCAGAGAGCCAGTGGGGGTTTGAGGGAGGAGGGATTTCCCCTCCCCTCCCCATCGCTATCTGGAGTACTGATTCTATGATGTCTTGGTGGGCAGTGCGGGCTTTCAGGCTGCAGCTTTACCTCTGCTGTTGTCATTATCACATCTATTTCCGACCGTGTCTTCTGCCTTGTGGTGGGCTTTGCAGTTGCTCTCGCTGGAGTTCCTTTGTTAGAGATTTGCCCTCTTGACACATCCAAATGAAGAAGTTGCAGCAGGAAAAGTAGACTGGTGACAGACCCCGGGATTCCGTTCCCTGTAGTAGGTCCTGAAATCTTATCTACATGTCATCTAGCTAATCAGAGGTCCATGGTGAGATCTGTCAGAGATTTCTGTTTTAAAAAAGAAATTCAGACACAGTTGACAGGAGAATTGGAATGTTTTTCCCCAGGTCCTGTGGCGGCTACCAGCACTGTCTATTATTATGCGAGAGCCAGCCTGAGGCTGTGGGGAAGGGAAACTCAGAGTGGCCTCCTAAGGACATCAGCACAGGGGAGAGGCCCCTCCCTGCCCTCAACAACAGAAAACAAAGAGGAGCCCACCACCAATAGCAGAAAGCAGAGACTAGGTAAAAAAATAGAGCTGCAGAACATCAGTCAAACTGGTTTATAAGAAAATACAATGAAACTCAGGAATTACACAATCAGTGAGAAAGATAGTGTCAAATGGGGTAACTACATCTTTCAAAGGGGCTGGAGAATCACATGCATAACCAAACTTGTAAAATCTTCAGGTAGAAAATGCCCTTTTTAATTTATGGAATTCACAAAACTATGGAAATTTAAATTGACATCTATAATTCTTGGCTTTGAAAAAGCAATTCATTTCCTTAGAAGCTCTTGGCTCTTTTCCTCTTAATAAAGTACAAAGTGCACTGGCCTTGAAGTCAAATCTTACCAGAAATGGGAATACGGACATTTATTAAGCTCTTCGTCAAACCATGCTATTATTGTAAGTAAATCATCTCCGGAAGTTGACAAGAGGATATAAAGCTCAGTGGTTCAGAGCACAGATTCCAGAACTGAAATATCTGAGTTCAAATCCTAGCTCTGCCACCTATAAATTTTCATCAAGCTACTTAGTTTCTGTCTGTATCTGTTTCCTCACCTATAAAAGTAAAATGATGATGGTCTGCCTAGGTGACTCAGTCGGTTAAGTGACAGACTTGGGCTCAGGTCATGATCTCATAGTTTGTGGATTCAAGCCCCGTGTTGGGCTCTGTGCTGACAGCTCAAAGCCTGGAGTCTGCTTCCTTTTCACGGGTCTCCCTCTTTCTCTGCCCCTCCCTTGCTCGCGCTTTGTCTCTCTCTTAAAAATAAACATTTAAAAAAAAATTTTTAAGTGGAATGATGACAATAATCAACAAACATCATAGGATTATTGAGGGGATTAGAAGCATCAATAAAGGGGCGCCTGGGTGGCGCAGTCGGTTAAGCGTCCGACTTCAGCCAGGTCACGATCTTGCGGCCCGTGAGTTCGAGCCCCGCGTCGGGCTCTGGGCTGATGGCTCAGAGCCTGGAGCCTGTTTCTGATTCTGTGTCTCCCTCTCTCTCTGCCCCTCCCCCGTTCATGCTCTGTCTCTCTCTCTGTCCCAAAAATAAATAAACGTTGAAAAAAAAATTAAAAAAAAAAGAAGCATCAATAAAGTGTCTGACACTTAAGAAACATTCCATAAATGTTATTATTGTTATAATTTCATCAGTTGGGATAGGCTATATTAAACTATGTCACAATCATCCCCAATACTTTAAGCATTGTAATAAAACAGGTTATTTCTCACTCATGCTATAGTTCTACTGGCAGAGAAACTCTACTCATCAGAGTTGTTCATGGACCCTGGCTACCATCTTGAATAGAGCAGCCACCATCTTGAAAATTGGTGGTTGATGCACCAGAAGGAAGAGAGCTTTGAAGGGTCTTAAGTTAACATTTATATACCTCATCCCAGAAAAAAAGCAAATCACCCTTGTTCACAACTCACTGGCCAGAAACAAGACACTCCGTCCCATTAAACCACAAGAGTAGCAAAAATTGCAAACTTTTTATGCACCTAGAAGGCAAAAGAACTATAACTGGTAAATAATATACTTATCATTATTTCATTATAACATTAGTAACTGTAGTAGTTGTAGCATACTACATTAACTTTTCAAGATATGAACGATCCATTTATTAGAGTGATATATTCCTATATGAGAGAAAGATGGGAACTAATAATGGTTTTATTATGTCTACTTCATCCTCATCAATATAATACTTAGTTGCAGACTAAATAACAGCACTTGAATATGTGATAGATATCAGATAATATGCTCGTTACTTTCACATGTCTTTATACATAATTCTAACAACTCTAAAAGGCAAGTACTTTTAGCTCAATTTCACAGATGAAGAAACAATACTTAGAGAAATTACATAATTTATCCAGTAACATAGCGAATAAGTATGGAGCCAAATTTTGGATTCAAACCTGCTAGGTTCTTTGTACATCATCTTTATATCATGCCACATATGGATTCTAGCACAAATGAGCCATATTTTGGTCTCTCATGCTTATGTAGGAAGTACACTATGAACTAGCTGAGAAAAATTAAGTTTCACTTAGAAATTTTATAAAATCTTAACTCTCTGTTTTGATTTACTAATGGCAGAAGGGAAAATTTTGCCTACTTGCCATTATAAGAGACTAAGTAGTCTTCTTTGGGATGTGTTCAATTTTAAGTTCAGGAAAATACGTTTCATTTCATTATCCTTGTTTTCATTCCTAAGGCAAAACTTGAACTTCAGTCCTCAGTCATAAAAGGAGAATAAGGCTTATTGAAAATGTCAGTGTAGTTCTGCTAGTTCTACTGAATCCCAGAATCCTCATCTGCCCCTCCAGATGGACCCTCTACTTTAGAAAAGCACATTGACTGGAAGGAATAATGGGATGGACTGGCAGGGCAGTGAATGCAGCAATGACAATCGGCACACCATTTGGGAACACTTCCTTTAACAAAATTGGTCTAATGTGAAAAAGTTGGGAAGAATGCGTCATTTTAGATTGGGCTAAAAAGGAATAAGAAGAGACCATGATAATTCTCCAAACATATGTTTCCCTTGGATTATCCGGTTCTCAGCTCACGTCAGGAAGCAACACTTGAGGCAGAATTATTAGGCTTTACAGAAAGAGCAAACACACAACGTGAACTTTGTATTCCTGCGTAGAAACTATTTTCAACTAGAAAGATACCCTTTTATCTCCTAAATTATGTGTGTAGCCCTTGAAATATAGCATGACAACACAGGATGTCAGCGAACCAGTGTTTTCTTTAAATAATGGCGTCTCTCCTGGAAATAAGTCATGGAGCTTTCCGAGGGAAAAAATTGCATATTTTTGGCCTGTAATACCTTTTTTCATTTGATCAATTTTATAAAGATTGGAAGAAAAAAGGTAAAACTCTAAAATAACAAACAAATGCAAATCTCTGACTTTTCATCTCTTTCTAGATTGGATTAATTCCAGCCAACCTCACAATACACTCCTCCAGGTCATACACAGCTGTTTACAGTAATCCGAATGCACCTAATGGACCACTCACACTCATATCACATAAGTAAATAATCATATGGTGCTTAATACATGCTGGGCACTGCTCTAAGTCCTTTACACATAGTATTTTATTCTCACAATAACCATTTACAGTAGGTATCATTATTATCCCTATTTTATGGTTGAAAAAAAAAATGGGTCCAGAATGGTATAGAACTTACCCAAAGTCACACAGCTAACAAATAAAAAATTCAAACCGAGGGAGTCTAGTTCCAGAGTCCATCCTCCTTACCTTAAGTTATGCTTTTAAATTTGATGTTATCTTTATTTGGAAGACTTTTTTACCCTCAAATGCCTGGCTAAATCCTTCATCATTTAAAACTTAGCTCTGACCTTCACTACCTAGGGAAGTTGTTCTTAATTCTTTCTTACCCTCAGCTTTCCGTTCTTCACAAGACTAGGCAAGACTAGGTGTCAATCCTCTGTGCCCCAGGCAGCCTGAGATTGACCTTGGTTGTTGGCCTTCTCCACTAGACTTTGAAATGCTGTACACTGGTAGTACTTAACTCATTTCTATATCCATGTGTATATGTATGTATGTCATCTATGAATAGCTCACAGCAGGTGTTAAGTAAATATTTGTTGCATTAGTACAATAAATAGAAGGAGAATGTGTATGTGCAGAGATGAGAGTTACATTTTATTCACTAGTTGGTGAGTGATCTTTGAAATTTGGTTAAAATCATTTTCAGTATTTTTGAATGGGTGTAGCTCTGAACTTTACCACATACAAAAACCAAATGAAAAATTCTGTTGACATGCAGGTGTTTCTCAGAGAAAAAAGAGACTGTCTATTTTTAAGCTATTTTACAATGCTTTCAACCTTAATCCACAAAGTGTCAAATTTCTATGTCTTTTTCTCTAAAAGGACAACTATTCCTAGATCTAAAGAATGTTTTCTTTAGTTTTTACAGAGAGAAAGAAAATCAAAAAAACAAAAGCAGATGTTTGTGACTATATTATATTTAAGGAAAGGCTCTAGGAGACAAGTTTTTCAAATACTGAGCGATTCAAATCTAAACCACCTTAAAAGAATTCTGGTTCCAAGCATGAACTAAGAAATATCCTTTATGTGGGCTCTGATGACAGAAGTCAAGGCAATGATTTTAGACAACATGACATTAAGTCAATAGCTTGTTTTGAAAACCATGTTGATGTGAATGACTTCTTTATAGCAAGTGGGGGATCCAGAGTGAGTTGCTATAAAAGAGGTTGCTCTATGCGTGGCTGCCCCTTCAGCGTCCTTTTCAGAAGTTTCTTCCCCTTAGCCCCCTACTGAAAGTGAGAAACTCACAGCATTGTCCAGCAGTCCCAAGCTAGAGGATTCTTCCTGTTTTCATTATGCATGTACTTCTACAAAGAGCAGAGGCTTCAGAGCTAAAGCTGTTAAAACCTGAGTTGGAATCCCAGCTGGGTGGTCTCCAGGAAGTCACTTCTTCCTGACTTCTTTCTCTTCTGCTCCTCTTCTTCTTCCTCTTCCATCTCTTCCTCATTCTTCAACAATCTGTTAAGCCTTAATTAATTTTTCTGTAAAGTGAGAATCATAACAGGCATCTCCTAAGGTTGTTAAAAGGGTAAGAAACAATAAAAGTCTATAAAGTGCCTGGCATGGTATGAAATACACACAGAAGCAAATAGTCCTTGTTGCAATTATTATCCACTGCGCATTATCTGGGGTAATAAAGGCAAGGTAGCCAATATAGTAAGAATTGTTAGTTTTGTTCTATGATGGATGAATGTGGTCTGGACTATTATTCCTGTAGGAGCCAGTGAGATGGATCTGAAAGAAAACCCACTTGTAAAGCATCAGGTAACAGTGGGGCAAGCTTCACATGATAAAAAACAAACAAACAAACAAACAAACAAAAACAGGGAAACCCAAACCTACACACAATTGCATTAAGAAAACATCCTTTTCTACTGCAGGTTAGTCTCAAGAGTTTTATATCCACTGCAATGGAGTACTTTTTCCTCTTTACTGGATTTAAAATATTTACACCTTACCTAGGCATGATAAAACTTTGTCAAATGATAAGCAGTGTGTGTGTAGAAGAGCTGGATGACAAGGAAGGAAGGAGGTCATCTGATTTTCATTTTAATCATTTAAATTCCATCATCCAATTTCTGGTCAGAACAAAATAGGTCTATCTACCCCTTTCCTTTTTTCTCCATCCCTTTTCCAGATTTCTCTTTACCATGATTGAGCTTGAAAAATCACCGTAGCAACTCTGAACGTGAGGAAAGTCTTTACCATGATTGAGCTTGAAAAATCACCGTAGCAACTCTGAACGTGAGGTAACCTGATAAATACTATCATTTCATAGCATAGACAGAAGTCATTAGCCTAACATGCTTGATCCTATGCCTCCTATCCCTTTTTTCCCTGTGATGGGTAACAATCCTCTCTTAGGCCTCAGCTCACTACCTGTGCTTTGGGTCGCATGCCCTTGAACCTCTTCAAGATTCAATCCAATTTCCCCAATCAACTGTACCCTTCTCTTGACATAAAACATGATTCAATAACTTCCATATTAAGGAGGAAAGGAAGAAATAGAGGGAGGGAAGCTGGCAGGGATGGAGGGAAGGAAGGTTTAGGAACAATTTTAGGAAGAGTATTCTTGTAAAGCTGGATAAAAGATAACACTTCTGAATGACCTAAAAAAATGTACATTGCAGATATCTGATGGAAGAATGTTTCAGGTAGTGAGAATAGCAGCATTAGCCAAGGCACTGAGATACAAGTACGGCTGAAATTTCACATTGCTCACTGGGGATAGAGTAGAATAAGAGAGGGAGAGTAAATGATGAGAGGTAGGGAGAGCTTTGAAGGCTAATGTGAACTTTTGCTTTTACTGAGTTAAACAGGGAGCCAGTAGAGGATACTGAGAGAAGAAAGGCTTGATTTCACTCACCATTTAAGGGATCATTCTAGCGACAGTGCTGGGAATTGGCTAAAGGGAGTAAAGACAACAACAGAAAGACAAAATAGTAACTTAGAAACTTAGGTAAGAAATGGATAGTATAGTAACATAGGTAAGAAATGTTGGTGGCTTGACTGAGGTAAACATGATAGTGAGTGATTAAATCCTAATAAGTGAATGAATGCATATATGTTGAAGGTAGAGATGGCAGGATTTAATGATGGATTAAAATATGAGATTTAATGGAAAGAAAAGAGAAAAAATAGGCTTCAATGTGTTTGGCTTGAACAACTCGAAAAAAAAAATTCCATTTGCTGAAGGGAAAACTGGGAGAGAAATTGTTGGCGATGAAGAGAAGATCAGTAATTCATTCCTAACTTGTTAGTTTGAGATGCATATTAGGCCATGAGGAAGAACTATCAAGAGACAGTTACACCCATGAAACTGTTCTTCAGGAATGAGTTCTAGGGTGAAGATATAAACTGAGTCATAAACATATTGATAGTATTTAAAGTCACGAAACTGGATGAAATAACCAACAGATTAGTACAGATAGAGAATAGAAGGCCAAAGAGTAAGCCAAATGCAATTGAATACTTAAAAGGTGGTACAATAAAGAACTAAGATGAGAAGCAGTGTTCCATGAGTTTGAAGAAAAATTAGGAGAAGAAAGTGCCCACTGAAAAGAGTATTTCAGGGATGAGGAATGATTATTTTTGTCAAGTGCTGTTGCTGCATCTGGTAAGATAAGCTTTAAAATTGGTCATTGAATTTCACTACATGGAGGTCATTGGTGACCTTGATAAGACCAATGTCAGCAGAGTTTGGGGGGGAACAAAGTCTGGCTGGAGGGAATTGAAGAGAGAAATCGAAGATAAATTTTTTGCAGATGTTTCCCTGTAAAGGGTAGAGGAGAAATAAACAGGTGGTAGAGAATATTAGATCAAAAGAGTCATGTGTCTTTTTAAGAAAGGAAAAATTACTGCTGGAAATAATAAAGTAAAGAGAAATTCATGATGCAAGAAAAGGAGAAAAGAGGATTTTATCTGTATCACTGGGTAGACAAGAATGAGTTAGGGTAAGCCCCACCTCTAAACATTTGAGGGATCAGTTCTGAATACGATACTTCTTTGGAGACCTGAACAAACTTAAAAGATAGCAGGGGGACCTAGATCTTTCCTCCCTCCATTAGGAGTGCATAAAAGCAGTTTAGGAGGAGTAGACAAAGAGAGACCACCAAGAGATGGAAGAAAGGGTTCTCAATTAAAATACACAAATGGTCTTGAGATAAACTAAAATAACCACTTCATGTTTATGTTTTTAGGATTTTTAAGTTTAAAATATTTCTCAGCGCTCTCCTTTTTCTTTAAAGCCCACACCCCTTTTGGTAGTGCAATAATAATCCAGGGAGGAATTAAAGAACTTTAAATGTGTTTGTTCTTCTAAAGTCACATGTAGCTCTCTACATTATTTTGTTTAGTCTTCTCAGCACCTTTTTGAGGCAGCTATTTTGAGTCTTGTTTTTTGCCACACAATGGTTCAATAACCTCCTCAACTATATAATGTAGTAAGTATTAAAACCTTGGTCTGCAGCAGTCTATGTCCTGTGTTTTGACTGTATGCTATACCAAGAACCCTAAGATGAAGATAATGGAATGTGGGCCCCATCTAAATAAGGGAAACAACTATCGATGAAACAAAATCCTTTAAGAGTGCAATAGGGGCGCCTGGGTGGCTCAGTCGGTTGAGTGTCCAACTTCAGCTCAGGTCATGATCTCACAGTTTGTGAATTCAAGCCCCGTGTCGGGCTCTGTGTTGACAGCTCAAAGCCTGAATCTTGCTTTGGATTCTGTGTCTCCCTCTCTCTCTCTGCTCCTCCCTTACTCACAGTCTGTCTGTATCTCCTTCTCTCAAAAATAAATAAACATTTTAAAAATTAAAAAAAAGAGTGTGATAGTTCAAGAGTAGTACTGTTTAGACAACCTAAGAGTTGCCATATTGAAAGTATATGCTTGCTAGCCAAAAACAAAACACAAAACAATAACAACAACAACAACAACAACAACTTGGCCCTAATTCAGCATTCTGGGCACAACCCTAGCCGTGTTCCTGACCCTATTCCAATTTCAGACCTTCAATATCTACCGATCTTTCTGCACTCTTCCCACTGCAGACTCTATACAGGCTTGGTCTCTGGTTACTAAATCACAGCTCCCTGCCTGCTATGTTGAGGACTCTTTGGCTAATCAAAGAGCTCTGGTTCCTTTATGCTTGCATAAGTTTAAGCTTATCCTACTGAATACTAATAGATATATTGCTAGGGAACCTACTACGTGTTGGGCATAATAATAAGTTATTTTAATTTATACTGAAACCTTTACAGTCATCTAGCCAGATAAGCATCACCACCCTCAAATTATAGATGAGAAATTGAGTAATTTGCCCAAAATGTAGAACAGTAAGGAATCACAATTAGTTTTGACATTAAATTTTTTTAAGTTTATTTATTTGTTTTGGGAGAGACAGAGACAGTGCCTGTGGGGGAGGGGTAAAGAGAGGGAGAGAGAGAGAGAATCCCAAGCAGGCTGTGCACTTCCAGCACAGAGCCCAATGTGGGGCTCAAACCCATGAAGCATGAGATCATGACCTGAACCAAAACCAAGAATTGGATGCTTAACCAACTGAGCCATCAAGGTGCGCCTGACATTAAAGTTTTAACCACACTAATCTTTCTGCATAATTAATTTATATACAACTAACTTATAAGCTTTACTCTTAATGATTTAAAACGAATGCATGCCTAGCTGACTTAAGTTAGTTGCAGCCTCACAAGGGGAGGCTCCTTGTGAATCTGAGTCATGTCCCGATGTTGCACCTGCCAGTTCTGTCTTTTGTGGGATTTACGCTATGGAAAAGGAATATAATAGTCCTCCAAGAACTTCAGGGCAATGACTTAACTGTATGGAGCAAAGGAAGAGGGGATTAAGTCCTTCAAATGAGAAGAATGTAGGTTTATGGAGCAGCTTCATAGCTTAGAGGTAAAGTACTCTGGCTGCAGAAGCAGCACATTTGCCTAAACCCACCTTCAACACCTATAACTCACTGTGCCTCAGTTTCCTCATCTACACGAAAAGGATGATATTAAGTGTGGCACCTAAAAATGTATAAGGATTAAATAAGTTAATATTATATAAAGTATTTAAAACTCTACTTGGTGCATACATAGGACTGTATTATTATTATTTATTGCTATTAATTATTTTCACGCTTTTAGCTTCCAGTTTGTGCTGCACACTACTACCCATCTCCCCAAAATTTTGATGATCTCAGAACTAATAATGGTCTTTTTTTTCTGGCGCTGTGGCAAGAGCTGGCTTCCTGGTCAGGATAATCCTCAGTTGAATCAAATGCCACACGTTCCATTTCTCTGGAGAGACAATTGCACAGTAGCACCGCCACTTGGAAGAAAAAGAAATTGATCTTCTAATATTGTCCCATTTCCAATAAAAATCTTTCTTCAGCTGTTTCTGCATTTGTAGCAGTTACACACGTACTGTGCTGTTGCTTAGTCAGATTTTTACATTCAGGCTTAATTGCTTGACTATTCCAGGATCCCTGCTCATCAGTCTTTTAATCATGGTATTATATGTCTCCTGACTGCTTCCTAATTTGTCTCCGCTGTTTTGAAAATGAGATGTCTATGCGCAAACGGGATTCTGAAAGTGGAATTTCTCCATTACAGGGGGAAGCTACCATCTTCCTGCTCCATAGCCTGATGGCTCTCTATCTGCATTTCCAAATAACACTGGTCTTTTCAGACTCAATACCACGTCTAACTGATTGCAATGTCATTTCATAAACTGTCCACCGTCCTGTTACAAAGTTCTTTGACAATATCACTTTCTGCATTTGATTTTTCTTCTCAACTGTCTACATGGCAAATGTGCAAGTTTGCTTTTTCTCCACGTGGAATTTCATTTTGTCATTTTCGGCTCCTACTTGAAATGACATGTGATAGAGAAAGTAGTAAGTTGTTCTTAATACTTTAGTAGGTTACCTCCCTGAATCAGGGTAAGCTTTCCAGAGGTTAGAAGAAATAGTTTTCGAGAATATTTTTTTCTTTTTTTTTCCTATGTGTGGAGAAAAAAAATTGGTGCCATGTTTTATAAAGTGACCTGGCTTTTTAAAATGCGTGTAGCAAATCTGGTCCAATTATACAAGTTGGGGGCTTGTGCCATTTACTCACCAGTTTGTTTTACCAGGTACACAGTTTGATAAGTATCCACAGGATGACTGGTGGATTTTGTACAAGAGAAAGAACTTGCCTTGGATAACTATGGACATCTTGTTACATCCCATTCCCAAATCTGTCAACCATTTAATGACAGCCAGAGCACAAAACAATATTTTACTTGTTCATAAGCAACAAGATCCATGAGCGAAAATAGCTATTTTTCTAAGTGTTTATGTGGCAAGGAGGCAAGCTAGAGCATATAGCTCATGCTCTCAGGAAATCATCATAAAATGGTGTACTGTGTTCATTTTCCTAATCAGCCTAATAAGTAAGATGCTCTGTGCATGGTTGTTATACTGCAGCATTCTTCTGAAAAACAAAAACAAAACTTAGTAAAAGTCAAACCCTGATTGATTTGCCTCTCTTAATATAATCCAAATGTTTCAAGAGAACACTTTCGATGTGAATCAGATTTAATTCCCATGATCTGAAAACCAATATCCTGTCAACTGGAGATTTTTTTTTTTTAATGATTTTGGTTCATCACAGGTTAAAATCATTTTTTTTTGGCCAAGTTGCAGCAAATATTCTACTATTTCTTTCATTGAACAGAACAAAAACATTATCAGGCTGGAAATTGACTATGGGAGACACTTTCACTTGCCATAAAATGTGATTTTTTTGTCAAATAAACAATGTGGTTGTCCTTCTGCCTTGGCCAGACTGGTAGTATGGAGCAGCTTAGCCTTTTCTAGGAGCCCTACGTGCCTTTGTTAGTCCTTCCTATGTCCCTGATCTCTTAACTGTGGAGTGTGGCGGGGCACAGTCCTTGGCCCTTTTCTCTATCCTCACTTACTAACCTTGGTGATTTCTTGTTGTCTAGTGACTTTAGATATTATTTATATATTCTTAAATTTATAAAAACACCTTTAATCTCTCCCTGCACTCTGACTTCTATGTACAGGGTGGTACTTGACATCTCCATTGAGACTGATAACAAGCATTTTTTTTAAGTTCATTAATTTATTTTTGAGAGAGAGAAAATGTGAGTGAGGGAGGGACAGAGAGAGGGAGAGAGAGAGAGAATCCCAAGCAGGCTCCATACTATCAGTGTGGAGCCTATTGTGGGGCATGAACCCACGAACTGTGAGATCATGACCTGAGCTGAAGTTGGACACTTAACCAACTGAGCCACGCAGGCGCGTCACTGATAATAAGCATCTTAAACGTAATATGCCCACAGTGAGCTCCGGATCCCCTTCCTTAACCTCATTCTATGCAGTCTTCCACATCTCAGTTAATGGCAGTGGGAACTCCATCCTTCCAGTTGCTTATACCAAATGCTTAGAATCATTTCTCTCACATCTTACATAAACCAGTCCATTAGTATATGCTACTGGCTGTGTATCCCACTGGCTGTGTGTTCTCAATGTATCTAGAAGCCTACCACCTATCACCACCTTCTCTCCTGTGACCATGCTCCAAGACGCCATCATCTCTCTCCAGGAATATTGTAAGAACCTTCTCACTGGTCTCCCTGCATCTTCCCTTGCCCTGCTTCAGTCGGTTTTCAAATCAGCATCCAGAATACCACTTTTATCAGATTTCTCCTCTGCTTCAGACTCTTCAATGTCCCATGTGATTTTGACATCAAGTGAGCTCTCTTCTTAGGTGTCTGCTCTCCAGGTGTTCTCCGGGTATTTCCTCAAATACACCTGTTAAGTGAGGCCTACACCAACTACTCCTGAAAATTGCAAACCTTTGTACACTCCCTACCCACTTCCAGGATTTATTTTTCTCCATAACATTTACCAGTATATAAAATACCATCTACCTTAGTTATTTGCTTTGTTTATCATCTCTCTTACTCCAAAGAGTTGAGTCAGTTGAACGTCTGACTTTGGCTCAGGTCATGATCTCACAGTTTGTGGGTTTGAGTCCCAGGTTGGGCTCTGTGCTGACAGCTCAGAGCCTGGAGCCTGCTTCAGATTCTGTGTCTCCCTCTCTCTCTGCCCTTCCCTTGTTTGCATTCTCTCTCTTCCTCTTAAAAAAATAAAAATAAAAAACATTGAAAATAAAATCCCATGTGGATAAGAATTATAATTAATGGGACCTTTATGTACATAAGAAAATATGAGGAGAAATGATTTTTTTACCTCTTTCTGGGGTAACTTAAGTTATTGACTACAAATTGCAGGAAGTGTTTCTCTCTGCCTTTTGCAAGCATTAAAATAACCTCCTTAGCTAATGATGTACGATACACTTCTGATTATGCATTGCATCGTAAACATTAGTGTATCTAAAACATTATTTATAATCCAGCAGTTCTGTGTATCTCAATGTCAAATAGTAAAGGAAGAATAAAAGCTTCTGGTATTCCCACTGCCTCTACTGCTCCTGGCACAGAATAATCACTCGATAAATATTGGTCGAAAAAATAAAAGAATGAATAAATATAGAAATTCAAATACTTAGCAGTTTAAACAAAAATCTCCAAATATCAGGGTTAATCCAAATGTTGCTGAGCTGAAGTGCATGTTCATCTATTCACTCACAGACAGACCTGGACAACATGGTACCCTCTACAATCAGTTTTCACTTACGAGTGCTTGATTGTCCTAGTCGTCCATGCCCAATGATTACTGTTTGGCCAGAGTGAGGATTTCAGCTTATGGAATCAATTACACAATTTCACACCTGCCTTCAAACTAGTATTGACTATATTTTTTGAAATCCCTCTTTTATGGAGGCATAATTGACATGTAACATTATATTTGTTATTTCAAATGTACACCACCATGATTTGATACTGTTATATATTATGAAATGGTTCCCACCATAAGTCTAGGCTCCATGCTTAGGTATAATTTTTTCCTTGTGGTGAGAATTTTTAATATCTACTCTCCTGGCAACTTTCAAATAGACAATGCAGTATTGTTGACTACAGTCACCATGTGTATATTACACCCCCAAGACTTTTTTATTTTAGAACCAGAAGTTTGTACCTTTTGACGCACTTCACCCATTTCCCCAATCCTTCAACCACCTGCCTCTGGCAACTACCATTCTGTCCTCTGAATCTACGAGTTTGGTTTTATTTTCTGAAGTCTTCAGTCTTGAAGAATTTCTTGTGTTTTGACCCAAAGGGTTTAGACGTCGTTTGCCCAATTTACCAATGTCATCTTTTCCTCTAATGATTCATTTCACTCTTTCTATTGCTCATCATCTCCCTCAATAAAAGGAATCAAATCACTTGCCTAGAACCAAGTGAGCGTAAGACTGAGAGCCTGAGGCTTTTGCATGAGCCTAGCCCCATGATAACTCCTTGACAACCAGTACAAACCACACCTTGTAGGGTCAGCTGGTCTTTCTCACATACTTTCTCCTCCACCTAGAATGTAATTTCTCTATCTAGTTTCTATACAGCTAGTAACGTCCATATTTACAAGCATGTCTCTAATTGTCCATCTATTTGACACACTGCAGATATTTTATAATGTTAGTCATTTATTTTTTCATATGATTTGGGGTTCTTTTATGCAGGGACTCTATCCTATATCAGTTGTGCCTTATAGTATTAATCATGGTCCACTATGAAACTGTCATTCAAATGTTGATTAACTGATCAATTCTTGGCGATCTTGTGTCTTTCTTGATGTCAGTTCTTTACACCATTGACCAGTCAGTGATTTCATTCCTGGCACTTATGCAGGGCACTGTGCTTATAGGCTCAATTACTGTAATCTGCACTTCTATTTCTAGACCATTCAGGACGGCTTTTGGCTACAAGTATTACAAAATGCAGAGAATAGTCGTTTACATATTTTTTTGCTCCATTTAAGAAAAAGTCTGAAAATGGTGGAAGTTGGAGTTAACTCACTAACTCAGCGATAACAAGGCCAGCATTAAAAAAAAAAAAATCTTGATCTTTCTGTAACAGATATAAAATGGCTACTAAAGCTATGGGCATCAAGTGCACGTTCAAGGGAAGAAGAAAGACAAAAAGGGAAGGGTGAAGCCAGTAATTCTGTCCTTTTTAAAAAGAAGCCAAAGCTTCCCTTTTTTATTATTTATTTTCGACAGAGACAGAGCATGAGCGGGGGAGGGGCAGAGAGAGAGGGAGACACAGAATCAGAAGCAGGCTCCAGGCTCTGAGCTGTCAGCACAGAGCCCAACCTCACAGACCATGAGATCATGACCTGAGCCAAAGTCAGAAGCCCAGCCGACTGAGCCACCCAAGCACCCCTTAAAGGCAAAGCTTTCTAAAAGGCATTCCTGACACCTGGTATGCTTCTCCACACTTTTCATTGGCCCCTGGAAGGGTGTGGTCATTAACGAGGTTGTTAATATATTGGGTTAATTAATTAACAGAATCTGCCACAAACTCCCTAGTGAATATGCTCTACGTACCAGTTTCTCTGGTCCTAAACCAAGCATAAAACTGACATCAAATTATGTAAAAAAGAAACAAGGTTGTGAAGTGTTGGGGTCAAGATGAAATGATATCCAATTCATTACCCAGAAAACTTGGAAGATGAAATCTCTGCTAAATAAGGTTACATTTAGTTAATCAAGGAATGGGATGCAAGCAAACACTGTTGAACATGGACTATGTGCAAAGAAAAGGAAAAAGAGCCTAGAATTCGTCACGACCTTCTTTTCCTCCCATCTCAGGGAAATTCATCCTCAAGGAAGTAGGGAACTAACAAAGAAGGGCAGACAGATAATGCCCTGCTCTTGCTCATGGGAAGGTATAGAGCTGGCTCGATAAATAATGAGGAAGGGAGAACTTAGTTAATATTAGTAGATCATTAGGAGTGTTCAGAAACCAAAATCCTAAATCATTTGAATGTGAGTTTCAGATCCTTTCCAAAGTAAAGTAGCCAAACCTATGTAACAACTGTATTAATGAACTTTAAATGTTTGCATAAGTACCTAATTGGGACCACTTAAATATGTTTTTATAACAGTCTATTTTAAAATTATTTTAGAAATATCAAAAAAAAAAGCATAGGATAGATTTACAGGTTTATTTAATCAAATAATAGGATTTATTTCAATCCTATTGCTCTAGACTTTTGACAATTTGAATAATGGTTAGCCTGATGTTTATATTTGTGCTACTCTGACATATTAGTAAGAATAAGAACTTTGGTGAGTTTAACCCACTAAAGGAAAAAATAATTCTAGTCATCTTAAATGCCTGAACCAGCACCCAGAAAAGTTACTATAAATAATTACCTGCCATTATTGGATATTTATTAACATCTCTTCTGTGAAAATGCATCTTGATAACCATACAAAAAAGCATTTTAAAAATAAAATACAAAATTACACTCGTATGTTTCACTAAGAGATATCATCCCTTACATTGCTATTAATAATGATATAATTTTACTACAGATAAATTGACTTAAATTTTACTTTTAATAAATAATCATAATAGAGATGCAGTTTTGAGCTTCTATTTGGGATAAATAAACCTGTTGTTCTTTGTTATGGTAAGTAGAAAACTACTATTTTTTCCATACTGCAATGATTAGAAGAATTAGAATGATGTATTTTTCATATTTAAACAAAAAATTAATTTATTTGACTTTACTCACATTTAAATTGTCAAATTTTTATCTTGTGTATGAACAGAGAGTTAGGATTCAGGGCCAACATTTAAATTCAATTTTTAGTTTATTTTAGGGCCTTAGATCAAACATTAGGTGGCACTATTGTCACAATGAAAAACTGCTACATTCACTCCCTTTTCTTCACTATCTAGAAGAATCTTCTTTTAAAATTCTCATTTTAGACCTCGCTATGGATTATTTTCACTTTTCCAGTGTGATTAAATGTATCTGCAATAAACATAAAAAAGATTAAAATTCATTGTCAACATCTGCTATTCACTAAGATGTGTGAACCATGATAACTTTTTAATGAAGTGTTCTCTGAATTCTAGAATTTAAAAGATATTTCCATACAGAAGAAATAACTATTATGAATAAATACTATATTTTCTTTGTTTAAACATCTCTATTGCTTTAATGTAGAAATACCAAAATAGTATTTAAAATTCCCTTCCAGAAAATATTGCCTAAAGTTTTCCTGGATACCTAAATATCACAGATCAATTTGTTTTGTTTTGTTTTTAGTAATAGAAGAGAAAATTCTAGAAACTAATTTTAAATATGCAGTGAAAATAAAAAGGAATAAACAACCGGATAGCAAAAACATCAGTTCATATGTTGTCTGTGTGTACACAAGAACATGGGGATAGATGGAAAAGGAGAAAAGTTATCAGTGGAAGGAAAGTTACTTAATTCTAAAAGGAGATTCCAAATTTTCAAGTAAAGTTACAAGAAAGAGAATGGGAGATAGAACACAGTTCTTCTAGGCCAACAGGACACTGCAGTAGGCTTACCAAATAGCAAAGTGAGGATGAGCTTCTCTCTGCTTATTCTGAGTTCAGTTTTGTGAGTGGGGAAACCGAGCTGTTATTTGGAGACAATAGTTTTCAACTGTCTGTTGAAGGCTGCAGTTTAGTTCAGTGAATGAGAACACAGGTCCTGAGCAAATGTTCCCGTATCTGAACCCTGGTACATGGGCCTGTTATTGAACCTCTAACACTGGATTTTTCTCTTCTAAAAATGAGGGTAATGATATTGAGTTGATGTGAAAATCAAATTAGAAAATTTAGGGCACCTGGGTGGGTAGTTGGTTGAGTTCGACTCTTGATTTTGGCTCAGGTCGTGATCTCATGGTTTGTGAGTTTGAGCCCCTGTCAGGCTTTGAGGTGACACTGTTGAGCCAGCTTGGGATTCTCTCTCTCCCTTTCTCTCTCTGCCTCTCCCTCTCTTCCTCCCTCTCTCCCTCTCTTCCTCAAAAATAAATAAATACACTCTAAAAAAAAAGAAAAAAGAAAAATCAGGGGCGCCTGGGTGGCTCAGTCAGTTGAGCATCTGACTTCGGCTCAGGTCATGATCTCGCAGTTGATGAGTTCGAGCCCCAGATCGGGCTCTGTGCTGACAGCTCAGAGCCTGGAGCTTGCTTCCAATTCTGTGTCTCCTTCTCTCTCTGCCTCTCCCCTGCTCATGCTCTATCTCTTTCTGTCTCAAAAAATAAAGATAAACATTTAAAAAAATTTAAAAAGAAGAAAATTCATGTAATACAAAAACCCTGACACATTGTTAAATCTTAGTTGGAGGAGAGGCACTGATGGGGGTCTTGCATTTTTGTTGTTATTAACAGTCCTGGTGCCACAAAAGTGGTCCAACTTCCCTGCTGACTGAAGCTGTCTGATCCACACTGGGAGGGTAAGAGGCTACCTCATGCCAAGGGAGAGGCCCTGTGGATCCTCATTGTGAGGCAAAGTCAGAGATTCAAGAGCTTTAGGTCTATAGTCTGATGGCCGCCTCCACCAACTACAGGGCTGTGGAAAAATTACCTAATCTGTCTAAACATCAATCACTCCACTAGCAAAGTAGAAATGAAATTAGTAAGCCTGAACTCATAGGAGAATTAAGAGGACATCCATTTACACATATTGCTGTAATCAATGGAATAGAAAGAGCTCTGTAAACATTAGTTATTGCAACTATTATTACCACCACCGCTACAAATGATCCACTCAGGATTTCTCAGTGTGTAAAAGCTTTTCCACCTTTCATTTTCTCCTACTTGGAAAATCATTTAAAAATCTCCAATGTACTTCTGCGTGGACCTCTCCACTGATCCTGGGAGAAAACAATTTATCAATATGAAAGGAATTTAGAAAATTCATTACAATCTCAGAAAAAAACGTAAAAGAGCAGAGTTGTAAACAGGTATATTGTGAATTGCAAATCCAAGTCACAATATGTCACTCTAATTGGCTTACTGCTCTATACAAAGAGCAAAGGCTACATTTTGACCACATTAAAATCCTCTCCCCTGTAAAACATATGCGCCAAATTAAAGAGAATATGACATGTATTTATTAACCTAATGCACCCATCGTATCTTATTAAACAATCTTGATTATAAATCTCCTTTCTGACTCATTATGCTATAAACTGCATGATGGTAATGTTTTCATTTTATTCCCAGCATTGATTTTGACATCTTCATGTGTAAGGTGCCAAGTAATCTTTGTTAAGGATGAACAAATAATTGAGATTGAAAACAAAACCAAAACAAAACCAATAAAAACCAAATCTCTGTCAATCAAATCATAGTGGAACAACTGTTTTAAAATTTCTTTCCAGCATTTGCAACAGGAATCGCTTCTCTTCAAATCTTGTCTGGCATCACTATAATTTGTGGCCTTCAATGGCTGATATCCTGAGACTGTGTGAAGGGGCCAAGGAGAAGCCAGACAGATTGGTATCTATTGGGGCTGCTTACACTGTTCCTCTAAAGTCCCAAAACTTCTTAATCTATCAATCTTCAGGACTTGCTAAATAATCCTAAACTGCCCCCCCCCCCAGAGAATTAGGAGAAGCATTAAGGAGACTTCAACCTTGCATTTTATATTGTAACCCTGACTGTTAACGTCTGTTCTTCTGATTTGTGTACTTAAACTGAATGTTTCATCCTGTAGTTCAGCCTAGCAGGGATTTATTTTCATACACTTTCAATGTAAATAAAAGAGAGTTATTATAAAAGTTTTAATACTTTTCCCTAGATAAGCAGATTTACACTACCGTGTGCCATGTGAATTTTAGGAACAATAATAGTTGCCTTTGAGTGAGGCCTCCTAAGCTTCCGGCACTATGCTGCCTCCTAGAACTTACGCCATGCTTAATATAGTCTGAAAGCCAGTTCTTACTACAAAGGAGGGAACTGAGCTTTAGAGGGGTTAAATAACTTCCCTGTGGTCACACAGCTAAGTAGTCTGCAAGCTGCAATTTAAGTCCGAATACTTCGCTCTTTGAAACCTACACTTTGCTCTCATTTCACTCCTTTCCAGAAGTGTTTGCTGAAAGTAACAATTTCTCCAAAAGAGATCAGTTAACTAAGGTTAAGCAGGTTATAGATATGTGGCATCCTGGCTTTGGAGAAGGCCTGGCCTTTATAAACAAAGGACAATTTCTAGAAGACAATAAGATATTCCACTGACCTGCTTAAGTGAGACAGTAACTCATATTTACAAAGGTCGTACATGAGGAGTCACTCTAGTAGGTGGCATTGGTTCACAGTTGGTGAACCTTATGAATACACGTGGCATTGGTTCACTTAACATCTATTCATTAAACACCCACATGTGTCAGGCACTGCGTGACGGACTTGCAGGCAGTAAGCCAAGTGAGACAGATCTGGTGAGATGGGGCTTGCAGATGGATGAGAAACTATGGACCTACAGACTTGTGAAAACCAGGCTTGCAGGTGCTTTGCTCACAGTGAGAATGAACATGTGGGTCTTGCTACTTCACATCGACAAGGATGGAAAATAACTAAACCTAGTGGAATAAAGTCTTGAACAATGCGATGAGACTCAAATAATGCCACCAGAGGAAAAAATTAATCAAAGTGAATGAAGTAGGTTGTATTATTTTGACACCAACTCTCACAGCATGGGTCCAAGCAGGCTGAATGTTTTCCCCTCATTTATCCTCTGTTCTGCTCCTTCTTATATCAGCTTCATCGGTCAGGAAAGTAAGTGGTTGTTGTATCAATATATTTCGTATATTAAGGCCATCTGCCAGCTCAATTACTCCAATACATTCTCACAGTATGGGATTTCTCGGAGGAGTAATTCTATTGTAATGCTGCAGAAATTATATAAATGTCCTATGTCACCGAGAGGAAAGAAACATTCAGGATGACATTCGCTTGTAACGTAAAGAGAGCCAAGTATTTCATTGTTGTGCACTGTTGCTACGACTTTTGAAACTTATTTTGATTTTGACATCTTAGAGCTAAATATTGAGGTTTGTTTAATTTAATTTAATTTTGATGAGATAATAAATACACATTGTTAAAATTAAAAAGGCACAATGATGCATGGAGAATTTAAAGGCAGTGCTACTCCGTGAGATAAACAGTGGTGGAATTCAGAAATAAATCTTCTGTTTGTGTCTCCATGGTTAATGTCATGCATGACCTTTACCTCCATAAACCTTAGTTTCCTCATCTCCAACAGGACAAAGATTAATCGGGAGTCTTGTGGTCAAGGTGCTAGTACCAAAGGAAGATTTATTTTGAATTACGGACCCACCTGATACTCTTCTTTGACATACAAGAAAAGTTTTCATTTCAAACATAGATTGTTAAAAACTACAAATGCAATTGAGAATAATCCTGTGACTTGATAGATACAAAATTAAACCGTAAGAAGTTATAATTTTATAGCATAAAAGAGGATATTGGGTAGAAATTCTCATGGAAAAGAATAAATGATGTAGAAAATGATCACTCCACATGAAGGAAAGGAAATGTGTTCAAAATGGATCAGGAGAATTTAATTAAAACATACAGAATTATTATTGCACATATGAAACCCTGGTAACTGTTACTGTTGGAGGCTATGAAAGTCTTTTATATCAAAGATGATAAGTGTTCTTGAAACAAACAAACACTGGGTCTACTCAGAAAGCATATTTCTATTTTGTTCATGTTCAAGAAAATAAAATCTCCATGTTTAAATGTAGTCAATTGGTCTTATCTTTTTCTGTTATTAATTTGAGGTTTTAGCACAAGAATAAAAATGAGTTTAACAGGAATCTGGGTGTAGCAATTCTGTAGTGCTCATTCCACATTTTTGGCTGAGAATTTAGCATCTATCCTGGCTTTTAGGAATAAGTTTCAGTACAGTCCTGCAGGGAAGCAGGGATAAAAACAGATGACCTCTGATGCTCTCTCCCATAGCTGAGAATCTATTAGTTTTACATTCATTAAGCTGTTGGTATGTTCAAAGCACTTGGTCTGATTATTCCTTTTTCCTCCTGGGATGATGTTCTCTCTGGGAAGAGGTGAAAAAAATTAAATCCAAGTCAAGACCCTATTATTTTCCTCCTGAATTCTCTCCCTGCTCCAGTTTGCACCAGGCAGCAGAGAACATCTTGCACAAAATCCACTGAGCAAATTCTCTTTATTCCATGAACAAGAAAGTTGCTAAGAAGAAAGGACACACTTTTGCTTTCTTATCTTATTGAAGTACCCAACGTGAATTTATTCAATTAATATTTATTTTTCGAGGGCCAACTCTGTGACTTCATAGGTTGAGTGATCATATTGCTTTGCATTGGGAAAAGGTCCAAATATGATTGGTGTGATCTGACTCCATGATTGTAGAAAACAACACATTCTTCCAGGTCATATAATCTGTCTTCCCTGGCCGTGCTTTAAATGCAGTTCCCTGTTTTATTAGAAAATATAATGCATGACAAATTTTCTGAGAGGATTTCAGGAAAGTCTCCTTGGAAGTACTTAAATGAGTAAATACATGATATTTTTTTGTAAACTGTGATAAAATCTATAAAAAAGTAAATAAATAAAATATAAAATAACAAATTGCTATTACTTTATTAATAGGTAAAAATCTAAAATCCTAAAATGCTTGCCATGTTTGAGTATGGTTTTAAGGGTAGAGGGTCAACTCTGTGCACAAGTACCTGGGAGTGGGGAAAGAATATTCCAGGATGCCTAGAGAAGACTACTGCTGTACAGAGCCAGTTTGAATGAATTTAAGATTCCAAGAGTCCTAGATTTCTTCACCAAACACTGTGCCTTTGAAATCACCATCATTAGGGTTACTAAAGTGTTAGTCCAAGAAGAGCTTCCCAACTTTCCTTAAGTGATAGCACATAGAGAGTATAATGTTGTTTTGTGAGCAGGGCTTTATGAACAGGGCAGCTCAAGGAGGGGACAACTTCTTCAGGAACTCTGGCCATTCCAGGCCCCTCCAAAGATGCAGACAAGCATTCATCAAACTTCCAACTCACTAGGAACACATTAGTGTCAGCCAGTAAAGTAAATAGAAAATATAGAAAACAAATTCTTTCTTTCCATCATCATAGTTCTGTTGCCATGTTAGGCCCTAAGATTAAAGAAGGGTGAGCTGGAAAACACAAAACTTCCAGTAATAGATGAAAATCACCTTCAATAGTGCTGGTGCAGGCATCCCTCGTGGATATGGTAGCTAAAAAGCTCTGTGTATGTGAATGTGTGTTTGGTGTGCATGGGTGTATACATCTGTGTAGATTTCAGGTGTGTACTTGAGTGCCTGAACGTACACACACACACACACACACACACACACACACACACACATGTACTGGAGCTATGAAATAGTGGAGAAGAATCCCAGTAAATTAAACCTTTGGTTCTTTGTGTCTCTGGCCAGTCCTGTTTTCTGTATCTATCTCTGGCACCACTACATTGAAATTTCTCCAGAATCATACAAAGACATGAGAGCCATCCCTGAAGCTGAATCTGAGCAGGGTTTTGAAGGAGAGTATTAAAGCATAAACCATTTTATGAAAAGTTAAATAAAATGGCAGACATATTCTAGAGGTAGAAACTTCTAGAGGAGAGCATGAAGGAAGGCAGCACTGACAGTAACTTACCCATGGCAGAAGTCAGTTTCAGTATTCATCAGTGAGGGCACTAGAGTTATTGAAGGTCCCGAACTACTTACCATCTGGGATCCACCCAAGTATTAATCACTTCTTTGAAAATCTTAAAGTAACAACAGGCCCATGCAGGACTCTGAAGAAAATATACAGCATCTTCACATTTCAAGATGTCTTTTACAACAGAAGTTTTCAAGATCTTGGTGGAAGACAGATTTTTTTTTCCCTAGGCAGGCTGTGCTGCAAATTTTCTCAGTCTATTGGAATTTACTGCTCTTTTCACCTAAAATCACTGTAAATGTTGTGACATGTCTAAAAATGTGTCTGCCTCTCCCCTGTTTTATCTAGCCCCAAACTATTTATAATTTGACCATGCACTTTCAAAGAGTGCATTACTGTCTTCTATGCTAGGGTCCGTTCTTTATCTTTTATATGGGAAATAGCTTTTTTGTTTGTTTTAACATGAGTGCAGTGCCATAGAAGGAGGTTCACTAATCTGTAGGTTAAATTCTTTTGGACATGGGCTGAGCACAGAAAAAAAAAACATAACTAGCTAACTAAATAAACTTCATTGGATCAAACAAATTTGGTTTCAAAAAAAGTATGGGCGAAGTAGATTTGTAATTTAAATTGTTATGCCAAATTAAAATACAATTGTGTTGAAACTGGCTCAATTTTGAGAGTGGAAAGGGAGAGTATTAATAATTTTTCAAGGACAATAATTTAAATTGAGATTTGCCCAAAATGTAAAATATAGTCACCCTATTGATTGGCTTTATCTTTCTCTGCCCTTAGCTGTACAATCTGTGCGAATCACTTAACCCTGATGGGAATTAACCAGTGACAAAGAATATGAGCTCTGATTCCAGACTTAAAACTTGGTTGTACCACTTACTAGCTGTGTGAACAGAGGTTCCCAGGCAGAGTTGGGTGCACAGTCAATAACATAGAGTAGAGCACAGGGAACTGGTACTAATAAGGAAGCACTTTTCTACATGGGTCTCATTATCATTACACACTGAATAAAAAGTTATGGAAAATGTCGCTAGAGTTGTATTCCAGCAGACAACAGGCAACTGACTTTTCTCCTAAAATTTCCTCACTCTCAGAAATTAAAAAAGGGCTGACTGATGAACTGGCAAATTTCATGTCATTCTTCCCAACTTTGTACCTACCCACCCGTGTCAGCTGTATCCTAATTTCATCCAGTCCAGCTCAGGGAGAAAACCAACTATGATATACACATGTAACTCAAAGACATGTCTATATAATTTCCTTTTAATATAATGATAAGAATATAATATTTATAAATTTGTAAAACTTAGCATACTGTTGAAAACCAGACAGATTTCTATCACTTTGTCCTAAGATTACTCCCATTTCTAAAGAGCAATAGTAATGTTTTTTATTTCTTTCTGATGGAATCATCTCATTGTATTAAGTTGTGTGTTGGAAGAAAAACAAAGTTTGAAAGTTCTCCCCCCTCAAAATGGAGTTACACAACAGAGACATTAGGAGAAAGGAAATATGAATGACTTTTATTTTTAGGTCAAATTTTCCAATTAGGAAGTTACCATCCATTTCCCAAGTTCTCTCTACTTTCATTAATGTGAGAAGAAGTCTTAGGCCTTATCTGTGCATATCAGAAAAATAAGTTCTTGGATTCTATGCAGGCTAGGCTTAAAGCAGTCATTCAATCAAAAGGAAATGTGGCCTTTAAGTTTTAGTGCCTTGTAATGTTCTGTAAGAAGCCATAATCCACTTCACTAGATGAAAGGAGACAAATGGAGGCATTGTGTGTGTGTGTGTGTGTATACATAAACGTGTGTGTACAAATGTGTGTGTATCCCAAAGCAGCTTCCTTCTACTTCTAGGTCATTGGTAGGAGAACCAAGTAACTGATACAGGCTACTTATGCAAAAATTTATCAGTCATGCAAAAAGCCACTGGGTCAAGAGCCCATGTTGGAAAATTATACAGAAAAATGAGAAAATAAAAATACCAAAGGTAATTAAATAAGAAAAAATCATGTTCTAATGCTTCTTCTTCCCCAAACAGTCACGTAAAGTCTTAGCTTAAAAGGCTGATTGCTAAAAAAAAAAAAAAAAAAAAAAGGCTGATTGCTTTATTTAAAGTCCAGATTCCAGACACAAAATTCAACAGCTGATGTATAATACTTTTAAGCTTTGGAAGGAAAACTCAACTGGGCTTTACAGAGGGTTGGTAAAATGAATCATTCTCCAATATTGGTGAGTTCATGCCTTAGCAAATTATCTAAAGAGTTATTCAACAAGACATTTTTAAAGATAGCAAGAGAAATATAGATAGATAGATAGATAGATAGGACACTAAAAAAATAAATCCTTGATTATGTGTACATGTAAAATATAAGGGGCACCTAGCTGGCTCAGTCAGAGGAGCATGTGATTGCTTAAGTAAATAAATAAATAAACTTATGTAAATACTTAAAAATAAAAAATAAAAAGCAGTATACAATATAAGGAACAATAACTGCAAATCATTTCTGTTAACTTGAATGATGACATGAGAGTCATGCCTGAAGCTGAATCTGAGCAGAGTTTTGAAGCAGAGGAGTAAAGCATAGACCATTGTATGAAAGGCTAAATAAATGGAAGCCATATTAAGTTTCTAGAGGTAGAAACTTATAGCATGAAGGAAGGCGGCACTGACAGTAACTCACCCATGGCAGAAGTCAGTTTCAGTATTCGTCAGTGAGGGCACTAGGGTCATGGGAGGCACCATTATAAACCTACACTACTATCTGGGATCCACCAGACATGCATCCTGTTTGTTTATTCAAGTGTTCCTGATAAACAAATGGTAAAATAATTTTATAAGTTGTGGAATCCTCTCAGCTTGTCAAGCCAGGCCCACAAAATGTGGCTAGTGTTACACAAAAATTTTTGTACAGTCAACAATACGCTTATTCAAATATGAAAAGAAAAACGCAAGCTTAAGTCACAAATCAGTTAAACGGGCTATCTCTGTGATCAAACACCTGGTGTGAATCCCAGTTGTGCTATTTTCTAAATATATTACCTTGGGAAAGTTATCTAACTGTGTGGAGGCTTAGATTTCCTCTACATAAGTTATTTTCAACTTGTTCTAAGATTAAATGATACTTACGCATAGAATTATTTGACATAGAAAAGCATTTTGAGATCATCTAGTCCAACTCTTTATTTTAGGTCTAAGGTCCAGAGAACTAACTGTTGCTATCAAGACCATCATCGCCCAGTTGGCAGAGCTGATTACTTACACTCCAGCCTTCTGCCTTCTGATACCTTAGCAAGTAGAACTCTTGGTTTAATTTCTGAAAGATTTATGTTAATACCTACCCAATACTTGGTCTTCCTATATGCTTTCCTCCAAAACATTTCCACGATATGGACTGTCAGGCAACCTAAATGGAGGAGCTCAAATATCAACACAACTTTAGTGAAAGTTAGTTGTATCTTTTGGTTATTTTGATCTGATAAAATCTCTCAGAAATAATATCAGTGGTTTCTGTTTTCCTAAACTGTAACTAGTGCTTCTGTGTAGTGGAGACTTTAGTAAGTACAATTACATGGTGTCTTCACATAAAAATCAATATAAGTAAATTCAAATAAATTTAAAGTTATTATAATGCAATATTCCATGAGTTATGTTTCTAAATTTTAAGATATTGAGCTTCAAAAGCCAATGATAGGACAAATCACATTGAAACAAAAAGACATGTGACTGCAGAGTTCACTTATCTTGATGAGCATTGAGAAATGTATAGAATTATTGGGGGAAAGAAAGGCATGGCTGTTTTAAATTATCCACTGTCTAAGTGATGTTTTTCAAATTAGCTACTATCAAAGCTGTTGTGAGAAAAAGATAATATAAACAAATTCATACAAAATTATAAATTATTGTCAGCTTAATCTATTATTCTTTCCAAAGATGACTGAATTTTGCCAGGCAAAAGCAAGCCTTTAGCAGAGCAAAAAGAACTAAAATGAGTGAGTTCTAAAAAGGAAGGCGTCAAAGCCAGCAGATAGATCTTTCAACTCATGCTACAGAGTGACTGCCTCTTAATACATAACCTAAACCAATTAAAATCCAGTTGTAGGGTGTATCAGAATCACCTAGAGATCCTATTAAAATACAGGTTGCTGTGTCCCACCCCAAGTTTCTGATTCAACTTTCTTAGGGGATGCTAACGCTGCTGGTCAGTCAATGGATCACACCTTGAGAAGCTTTGGCTTAGACTGGCTACCAATTCAAATGATAATATGATGGGTTAGATAATACTAGTATTGATTTCTTAGGCAACTATGTATCACAGACACAATATGGGAATATAGGATCAGGAAGTTTCAGGATCAGCTGCGTAAGACTATGTGTAGGAAGCCTTCACTATGAGGAAGACTCATAGTCTTCCTATGAGTAGGAAGGTGGCTGGAGGCCATGGAAACTATAACATTTCCCAAAATGAATGGAATGTAGGAGTAGAGCATCATGTCAGACAGTAGATCTGAAATGAAAGTGTACCTAAGGAGTGGAAACAAAACAGTTGTTCCAGCGCTGGGTAAAGCATCCAAAACTGAGCAAACAGAAGTACCAATGAGACATGATCCTATAACCTGAGCTATTAAACTACAGAATGTGAAGTGGCAACATGTCCACAGGGTGAGGACATAAAACCCTATTGCAACAGAAGCCACTTCTTCTAAAGCCCCATATCTAAAATCACTATCTCTTTTCTTACTTTCTTAACCTAATAACCCCCTACCTCACCAACAAGCTCCAAGTTTGCTCTTTCCATATGAATTATATTCCTTTTTTTAATCATCTCAATACCTTAATTATTAACGTGTCCAAACCTCAGCACATTAAACTCTAGATAAAGCATAAGAGAGTGCAAGATCTTGACAAGAGCATGCCCCTTCCTCTGCCTGAAAGGGAAGTCAAGCAATGATTCTTGTTACAAGCCCCAAGGTGGCAAGCAGTGATACTGAGGCTATCCACTCAGGAGACTGAATCATCTGTGAGAACTGATCACCTCTTACTCTCTCTCTCTCTCTCTCTCTCTCTCTCACACACACACACACACACACACACACACACATACACACACACATTCACACCTTCTCCCTTTATCCAGAGCTCCAGAGAAAGCCATTATGAACTTTCTGGGAGAGCAAGAATAGAATGCAGAATAAAGGACTGGTAATGGATCTGGGAGATGGAATTAAGAAACTTTTCCAGAGAGACCCAAGATTAACTAGCCTATGTGCTGGGAGGGTCTTCTTAAGTGCTTTGTGCTTATTAGAATATTAGATGTTTCCCATACTTTATCTTTACTTTCACAATATTCTTTAAAGATAATCTCTTTTAGGTGTGTCTAGGTGGCTCAGTTGGTTAAACACCTGACTCTTGATTTTGGCTGAGGTCATGATCTCACAGTTTCATGGGTTCAAGCCCCATGTCAGGCTCTGCGCATTGACCACATGGAACCTGCTTGGGATTCTCCCTCTCTCTCTCTGTATTCTCTCTGTCTCTCTCAAAATAAATAAATAAACTTAAAAAATCTTTTTTAAAGATAATCTCTTTTATCACTACTTTATAGACAAAGAAACTAAGACTCAGAGAGAACTTGCTCTAGATCAGTAAATAATGGCAAATGTGGAATTAAACAGTATCTAATCTTGATTCCTTAAAGAATTATCATGAATATTTAAAGTTGAAATCAATTATATGATTGAAATTTATAATAATTATTATAATTATTATTTTTCTGAAGGTAGAAGAATTAGAATGCCCCATAAACTCTATTTTCTAAGGCCTTTCTGAAAAGTAATAAGTACTTCACAAGCATTACTTTAAATATTTTTATAAATCCTCACAAAAACCTTATGAAAGGCTATGTTTTGCAATTTTAAGGATGAGAAAACTGAGGTATTGAGCACTTAGGAAAATCACCCATCCTAGTAGCAGGTAAAGTAGTCAAATCTAGGTCTATAGGACCCCAAACAGCATGGTTTAACTGTTCCACATTTCAAATTCTCATATCTACTGAAAAATTATTTTATCTACTGATATCCCTAGAGATAAGATTCTGGCAAAAATAATTTTCTCCATGAGGACTGTATGCCAGGACTTGCTCTGTAGTGAGTATTCCTAAGATATAATTGTGATATGCTGACATGATAAAGGGTTCAGTGTCTCATTTCCACCAAAGAATTAATATGAAGATTCTTTTCATGGCTGATAAAACCCTTCATAGTGTTTCATGTTCTAGTCAACCCATACCCCATTTTGAAGGAATCTGCCCATCCATAAGCCCTTCCCCTTGTTACAGTTGACTGGATGAGAGATGTGTATTTGACCCAAGGACACTCAGTCTGTAGGCTTTCCAGGGTCCCTTACCTTGACTTCTGACAACCTGGACCAATCACATCCTTTTGTTTTTCCTTCTTAAACTTAAGAACAGAGAGACCATGTAAAACAGCAATGGGACAGACACAGAATACCTTATGAAGTAGTGGCATGGCTTGTGGCAAAGGCCAAAGCCCTAGAGACAAACTCAAAGGTAAAACTCTCCACAGGAAACTCTGCAGGATGAAATATTGTACATTTTGTGTTCTCCAGTGCATACTTTTGAATCACTCAATGATATTTTCCCCATATTTATTAAGAAAATGAATTTTAGGGATACCTGAGTGGCTCAGTTGGTTGGGTGTGTGACTCTTGATTTCAGCGCAGGTCATGATCCTGGGGCTGTGGGATAAAGCCCCACATTGGGCTCTGCACTGAGTGTGGAGCTGGCTTGGGATTCTCTCTCTTTCTCCTTCTGCCCCTCTCCTGCATTTGCATGTGCCCATTGCTTTCTCTGAAAGAAAGAAAGAAAGGGAAAAGAAAAGAAAAGAAGAAAACATAAAATGAGTTTTAGAGATCTTATAGAAGTTTTTAAAGAGCTTTGGCATGTTTTCTTGGTTAGCAGCATTTAAGAATCTCTGTTAAATTAAAAAATAAATAAATGGTAACAAATACATATCATTGATAATATATACAGTTGCAATGGAAAATTCCTAAAAGTAAAGATTTTATTCCCAATATCCTATAATTAATATGAGTAATTTAATAATATATAATAGATTTTAAGTTATATATGTAATAAATGCATTTGTCAGTCTCTGATTCTTTACATGGATTCAAGGTCAAAACTTCTTATGCTGACTTTCTCTCCAATGTGGTACAGAGGTAAGCCAAAGGATTCTTGAGTTAGTCCTGGGTTCAAATTATCTGCTGATACTTACCAACCAGGTATATGACTGCACATGAGAAACACTCACTCTAGGAAATATTTTACTCTTTTGAAAAAGATAAGCCATATTGATTCATACTCAACCTCGTTGTCATTGTGTGAGTTAAAGCAGTACTATGAATTATAGAACGTTCTTCTTTTAGAAGCCTTGTGTTTTATCATATAAAATATTGCTCCAATATGTATCACTAAGGCTTAAGAGTCATTTGTATTATATACAGAGTGTGGCTTTAATAGTTTGTGAAAAAGTAGATCTGATGTATACTTAGGACATCAGCTGTCATACCTCTTCCTCCACAGTCAGTGATTTATAAAGCCAATGTATACTTAGAGTGGACATTATCTAATGAACTTAGAGTATTCCTAGAGTGATACAGCAAGGGCTTTCAGAAATCACTTTTTACAAATTCAGTACATCTCCAGAAATCTGGTCAAAACCTACCAAATTTAAATTTTCTACTTGTCATGCTGATTCAGGTCTCATAAAATCTGTTGTTTTTTGGCTTTCCTAAGATCCCTGATCTGAATTCCAGACCTGTACACTTTCATACTTTTCTCATGAGTTCCTCATTCTTATAAAAAGAACATGAGGTAAATGATATTTACACACTACTTGAAAACTTCAAGCATGAGTGTCCAGACTCATGTTCCCCAAATGCAGCCAGGGGAAGCTGCTTTCACAACACTCTCAATGCTTCATTACCGAGCCAGATGTGGGTGACAGCAGCATGCTCGTTGACAGTTCAAATGGCACATTTATGAGGAGGGTTTAATTCAGGACTACAAGTGGACCGAGCTATGCAGACCTCTTCAGCACCCTTATTATGGGTTTCAATTTTGTTGCTGGTATTTTCCCCCTTTTTTAATAGGTGAGGCAGCTGACAACTGAATTAGTACACTCTCCTTAGTATGCCAGTGGCTCATGACAATAGCCTAAGGGGGAAGATATAGATAACTGAGAAGTTTTCTCACTGTTGTGATATATTTTTTCATATGGTTAATAAGGCAATTGAAATGACATTCTGTCACAGTAGTAGAATACCATGAGTGTGTGATTTCCCTTGTGCTGCCACTAGGAGGAGATGCATTTTGTTTAATACTTTTTTAAAAAAGAAATGGAAGAAGACAAGGAATATGCTTCAAGATGTGACAGTCTGCAAACTTGAATGTCCGCAACGTAATTAGACAGCAGGAGCATCTACTACTGATGGGATGGGGTTCTGTGCCAGGCTGGGCTTGCTCTGGTGATGAAAAGGTAAAGTCGAATCAATAAAGAAAACTTTAAAATTTAAAATAGTTCTTTATTGAACAGCATTAGAAGGTAGAAAAGCTAAACAGATGTGACCTCTTCTCATTAAACAAGATCTTCTCCCCTCAATAAATGAGATTTTATAGATAGGAACATTCTAAGATCTTCCTTTTCCCTAAACCCTCTTACTAATAGAGGTCCACATCAGATATTAAAATGTACTTACTTTCCACAATGGATAAACACATGTGTATGTATGTATAATGGTATGAGTTGAGTTGTAGTTGACTAGTTGGTATAATACTACATTTGGAAACCACTTAATATAATTAATTATAATTTTGCAATTTCTATTTATATTTGGGAAACAGAGCTATATTCCTATGTCTTTGATACTTTCATTAGCCCTTGAAAAACTCACAGGCCCTTTTACATCTCCTAGATAAAACATCTTGAGAGAGATACTTTTTTTAAGCCTTTTTTTAAATTTTATTTATTTATTTTGAGACAGAGACAGCATGAGTTGGGGAGGGACACAGAGAAAGAGAGAATCCCAAGCAGGCTCCATGCTGTCAGTGCAGAGCCCGACGTGATGCTCATTCTCTTGAACCATGAGATCATGGCCTGAGCCGAAATCAAGAGTCATACGCTCACCAAATGAGCCACCCAGGTGCCCTGAGAGATGTACTTTTCAGGATGGGTCTGTCCAAATGACAGATGAAAATTCTCAACTGTGGTGAACAAAATGGTTTCATGACAGTGTCTCATGAAACAATTTTAATATTTAGGCTGTGAGGACTATATTACCAAATATTGGTATCAACTATATACTATTTGCTAACAAGTTTTTAAATAGGAAAGATTAATATATTATTAAATTAGCTATCAGTTAAAATTGCTGTTGGAATAGGGATGGACTAGTTACATAAGCAATAATCTAAAAAGAACCAAACTTATAAGGGTCAACTAAGAAAAGGATGGCTTGAGCAGGTTTGTTATCCACATGTGTGTTCAACTTTAGCTCTTCAATCTACTCACCTCCAGCAAGTATTCTGCCTAACGAGCCACTTGCAGACCTATGACAATAGACATGCATCACCTGCTGCTAACATAGCTCATGTACTTCACTTTTGAAATTTAATATTCTATAAAACAGATATGATTCTTCTCCAAAAAGTTGGATTTATTTTTTAATCCTGGTAAGAACCTCAGACTTCAGGAACCAGAGATCTAGTTCAAAAGCACATGCAACTTTTGTAAAAATTTCACAATTTTCTGCTTATCATTAAATGTAGACTTCTGCCATCCTCACTCCAAAGGAGAAAACTAGGCACCATGAAATAGTGTGGTTTAACTGGAGTAACAGAACCGATTAAATGGTAGAGTTACAACTAACACACAGTGACATTCAGACTCTACTTTCCATTGGCTCATGTCCCCAGTAGGTAGAGAAAGAAGGAATGCCTCCTATATTTAAACAATATGACACCTTTTTTTCTACTTCCCATTCTTTAATTGGATTGATTTGTCCTCCAGATAAAATGGAATAAACTTCCTAACTCCTTAAAGAGAAAAGGTTAGAGATTCTTTCTGATTTCTGTGAGTTGTATATCAGTGTGATCTAGAGTAGCTAGCCCTGGGTTAAACTATTAATAGACCAGTTTTGTGGGCTGTGTAGATGATTAAGTTCAAATAATTCTTGGAGTACCTGGGTTGCTCAGTTAGTTAAGCATCCAGCTCTTGATTTCTACTCAGGTCATGATCTAACAGTTGGTAGGATTGAGTCCCAGGTGAGGCTCTGCACTGACAGAACGAAGCCTGCTTGGGATTCTCTCTCTCTCCCTCTCTCTCTGCCCACCCCCCGCCCCAGGCAGACAGGCATTCTCTCTCTCTCTCTCTCTCTCTCTCTCTCTCTGTCAAAATAAATAAATAAACTTTAAAAATAAAAACAAGTTGTTCCTTATGGAAGTCAACATTCTGTGGAAACCTCATATAACAATTACTATAGGAAATAGTTAAGAAACGATGAAACTTCAAAGTAATGAATAGTTCACTGATTATGTAACCTCAAATATCTATTACTGTTCAATAGAAATCTTTGTCATGTACCCTAGTTCCTTGGAATCCTGATGATTAACACATAGACTTGCTAGAATAAGAGATCAAGAAACTTACAACAGCTGGGACCTAAGAAAGGGTGTCTAGGCAAGGCAGCAATGCCTTGGGGAAAAAAAAAGTCCTAAATATTCAATTCAAGGAGCCCAGCAAGAACAGATGCTAAAGGGAAGTCTCAGCAATCTTCAATAGTTCCATGCTTATCATTGGTCAGGAGGAAAAGCTTGCACTGGTGCTTCAAGGTCCCATATGTGACTATCAAACACTTTTTTTTCCACAGTCTAGCCAACTGGGAAATAGTTCCCGAGGGCTTCAGCTGATGGTGACTCAAGTCACACATTACCTCAGTGACATAGTACAGGAAAGAGGGTATATGGCAGGAGTTACACACATGATTATGGAGGGTCTTTCTCACACCTCTCAAATGGCTTCTGCTGCACTTTCGCATAAGCCAACTTGAAGAGGAGTTTGTATGTACATGAATGTCCCTGCTTACATTACAGGGCAGATCTGGAAAACACAAAGATATACTTAGGCATGGAATCATCTGCCTCAGATGACTCAGGCAGAGCTGGTTGCTGGTAACATGATACCTATCATGGTAAAATAGGTTTTAGAACAGCTCATATCTCCTTAGTACAATAAATTCAGATTAATGATTTACAAAATATAAAAAACAAAATATGTCCTTCAAATAATATTAGACTATATTGTCCCAGTAAAAAATAATATTCACTCTGTACAGGTGCGCTGGCTTATGGGCAGCTTAGGAGGAAACTGGCTATGATCTTCACATTTGGTCAATTGAACTAGAATAATTCTTGCTGTCATTCTTAGGACAAGAATCTCTTACCCACATTTCAAGGCCAGAAAAACATGAATAAAGGAGAACTACCATTAGCTTTCCAAGGCACGAAGTTTTACAACACTGGAGGACAGGCCAAGGGCCAGGACTGCTTTCTCATATTAGGATGTCTGGAGTTCTATAAGGGGAGAGGATTGGAGGCATCAGATACTGGAAACTTGAAGATAGGCTAACAGAGGTAGAATGTAGAGAATGAACAAAAAGAGAAAAGTGGAAATCAGGTAGCATCCACTTACAAAAGAACTATTTCAACCTCCACCAGAGTTCAGTGTGCATTTTTGAGAGGGTGAGAAATCCCTCATAGAGTTCCCACTTCCTGACTACCGGCTGAGGAGACACTGACAGTGCCACTGTGAACCGCTGTGTGTGGAAGAACCCACACATGCAAACCCCACTAGCATAAGATTCTTAAAGATAATTTCCCATGACTTATCTCCCTCCCAGGACAGCAACGGGCACTGGCTTAAGAATATTATACAGGATCTAGGGCGCCTGGGTGTCTCAGTCGATTAAGTGTTCAACTTTGGCTCAGGTCATGATATCACACAGTTCATGAGTTTGAGCCCTGCATCAGGCTCTGTGCTGACAGCTCAGAGCCTGGAGCTTGCTTCAGATTCTGTGTCTCCCTCTCTCTCTGCCTTTCTCCGGCTTGCACTTTCTCTCTGTCTCTGTCTCTGTCTCTCTCAAAAATGAATAAAAACATTAAACAATTCTAAAAAAAAAGTATATTATATAGGATCCATTACCACATGTGAGTGAATTTATTTGTAGATTCTTCTGCTTGGGCGAAGCAGGCATCAGGGCAGCCTTTTAGTCTGTTTCTTTTAAGTAATTTAGCTTTTGCCAAGGTAACATAGGCCTGAAACAGCAACATGGCCCATATCGGGATGAGCACATTGTGGGACTTAAGAAAGAGGGAGAAGAAGAAGGCTTCCCAACATCTATTACTCAAATGTAACAAATCTTTCAGGAGGCGGAAGACTAGACTCTATGTGTAAGTGTGATTTGAGCATTCTGGTTCACTACCACATTGCTTCAACTTATTCCTGTAACACAGTGACACCCAAAAGGAGCTCCTGATCTGGTAGGTAACATGTGGTCTGTGTGTTGTACGAAATGATTGAGTCACCACAGGAGCTTAGCACTATTGCACACAAAGCCAATGGTGAAAGAAATATCTACTGAGGAAAATGAGGTTTAAAAAAAGGCATTTTCTGTGCACACTCAAAGGCCGTTAATAGATCGACTAGGACATCTTTTTTACAAAATATTTTAACACGTATTTTAAATATACAAACGTTTAACAAACAGAATCTGAGCAGAAGAAAAATACCCAGGGAAACATAGTTTCTTCTTAGCGTCTGAATCAGAATATCTCATTTAGTGCTTTTTTTTCATCTTGTTATATATTGAGTGGAAATGAAGGAATCTTAGTTATTGTTATTATTATTATTTTTTAGTACTTGATAAGGTTCACCTGTTTTTCTCAAACTCTATCTGAACCCTCAATCATCTACCCTACCCTGGCCCTTACCTGTACTGAGCCAATACCTAGTCCATTAGAATAGCTATTACGAATGCACATTTGATTATAGTATATCCACCACTGCCCATCCTAAACACTCTACTGTTACTCGTGAGCAATGTCTTTAATCTATCTATTCTATACCTATACCTACGCGTGAAATAAGCCTGGGTACTAAAGTAGTGGACCCAAATCTAAAAGGAGGAGACATGGAAAGAGAAGGAGTTCTCAGGAAATTAAGCGAGAAGAAGTTTGTCGTGGATAAGAGAATTTAGCAAGGGACTTGCCTCCCTTCCTCTCCAGACACACATCTCTCTGAGACTTGTCCATTTTCCATTTTCTTGAGAAACTCTGAACTAAATGTCACAGAACTTTCTAATGGTCTTAAGATCCTACAGACCTGATTTCTGGAAATTGCCAATCCATTTTCTCCTTCTGAGAAGGATGCCTCGGGAAGTTATTTTCAACTTTTAAATTTTTCTTGGAACAAAAAGAATTAGCTTGCTGTTAAGAACAAAATCATTAAGTGTTCCACTCTCCCCTGTGCAGTACATAACCTAAGGATAGAACAAATTCTTGCCCTCAAGGATCTTACAATCTCTCAAAACACTGTGCATTAGCATTTTAATAGTACGATAATTCTGTGATGCTGTTGGAAATGCTTTACTTAAATGGGCACAACAGCTACATTTTATTCTAATGAAGATTCATTGGCAATATGGATTAGCATTTGACAGTGGAAAGTGGCTATTAACCTTGATATATGTGAATTCACCCACATATAGTGGCCAAGTCTCCACACGGAGTACATTTTCTAAGGTATAATAACATGGGGGTGGAGGGAGGGAGTGAGGAGAGACCATCTCCATGCTCTATTTATTATAGTTGGTCTGTTTGAAACTACAGCACAGTGGAAGGGTGGTTCCAGACCTCAGGCATAGGTGGAAGATTAAACTTGTCTGACCAGTGACTATGCTTCTTAAAACTCTGCCTTTCAATATCAGAAAAAAGAAAATGGTTCTGCCCCTTACTATCTGGTAATTTTCTTTTTCATCATCCAGATATATGGCAATAAAAGCATCAACCTTATGTTGTTCTTCAATAATGATGATAATGCTAGTACTATTAATAATGGCTATGATTTATAGGCCATTTATAGGCCAACTGATTAAAAATGCAGTTGAACTCTATTTGAGAGTCTGTTTAATTTTCATAACAACCCTAAAGTAAGTATTAATATTTCCCAAGTTTTTACAACATATAGCTATGGGTCCAGGATTCTTTCTTAGCTTTGAGTGAAACTCAACATTTCTGCTCTTTTCACATCACTGTGAATTTAACATCAGTCCTAAATGCCTATCCCTCGGATAGGCAGTCTCTCATCTATACAAACAGAGCCACACCTATACGCATACATATATAAGAACTTTACAAACAAAAATGCCAGTAAATCACAGAAAGCTCTCACTGCTTCAACCTCCCTGAAAACATTTGTATTACACAAAAGCATTTGAAAATCAAGATTACCAAGACTGTACATGTATATCAAATGCCAAGGAATACAAGATTCCCCTTTTGGAGATGCTGACTCTGAGACATTGTGCCTCCCTGATTTATCCCAGATTTAGAAACAATGACAGCACTGGAGCAAAGCTCTTCCATTCTGGAATGCTGTATCTCCAGCCAAACCTTCCAACCCTCTCGACACTGTCTTCAAGTTTCAATGATGGAGTTCTTTTTGTTTGTTGTTTCTCTGCTTGTCTTTTTTTATTTTTACTTACTTTGATGTCTGTAATCCTACTGATCCACGCAGGTGACCAAACTTTCATCCGTAATCTGTAGCATTCAAATTAAAGGAATGGTTTATAGATTCTAGGATTTTCTGAGCACCTCACATAAATCCTTCCTAGGCCCCTCATGAACGGATAAAGCCAGGAGCAGAGGATGAAGTAAATTGATCCCAATCAATGTACCACAAAGCATCAAATTGCATTCACTGCCAGTCAACAAACAAACAAAGATCTATTCCTCCCCATTTTTAAAATGTATCTTGTTTTTTTTATTGTTTTACTTTTTTTTCCTAATGCCACTTGATCACAAGTGTTTCCTAGCAGGGATAGATTCGTGAGAGTAATTTGTCCTTCATTAGTTGGAAAACAGCTTTACATTTCCACAGAATTAAGTTTCTTGCTCCCTTCAACTGAACACTTCTGAAATGCTTACGCTCTGTTACATTAAGAACAAATATAATCTTTTTATATAGCAAAATCCTATATCCCTTTAAAGAAAACAGATAGAATGAAAATAAGTGTACTTTTTCCCAGTCACATTAAACAGAAAGGTTAAGCTCCTACTGACAGGAAAGATGTATTTGCAAGTGATTAGTTATATTTCTATCATAGTGCTTGTCTGTGTTCTTCCTTTGATGTTTAAACAAAGCTCTTGAACACGCTGGGTTGTATGCTCTGATGTTGATTTATAGGTAGAACTGAATTCCAAATACTAAGCCAGTAGGTAGGCTTTAATAAAAGGCACAGACTTTCCCCCTGCTGGTTAGTGTGTGACTAAGCGATATTGTTCCAGGGCCCCAATCTGTCAAGACAGGTGTAGAGTCGGGGAGTCCTTCAGGCATAAAAACCTGAGCTATCCACAGAGGGCCACATTCTGCTCCACAGGATTGCTGAGTTTTAAACCCTCGGAAGAAAAATAAACTGTGTGGTTTAAAAAAAACAACCCAAAACAAAACAAAAACTCTTTTCTGTTTAACAGCGATGTTGAACACCTTCATTTCGAAGTAAGCTATACTTAACAGGAAGAAGCTGAAGGTAATCAGGCAGTCAGATGGCAGATGAAATTCAGGCCAGTCACTGCCAGTCCTAAAGCAAGGACATCAGAAAGAATGGTAGAGCATCTTCCACAGGCTTATCCATGCCTAACTGGCTGACATCTCTCAGTGTGCTGGAGGATGGGGATCCAGGCTGCATCACGGGTAGCTCAATGAAGCTATCTGCTTGAGCCACAAAAGGAGGAAGAATTAATTTAATAGAGATATTTGGTTAAATTAACAAAGGCATCCCCATCTGCCCAAGCCCAGGGAGGTATGAATTACTGTAGTCATAAAACGAGGGCCTGTTTAACACCTCACTCTGCCAACTTCATGATCTCAACACACATGAAATGCACAGGGCCACACCATCATCTGAAGAATGAAAGAGCAACTCACTACTCAGTATTGCTGGAAATGCTTCATTTCACCTGGATATTTTGCAATACAGTTTTCAAATAATGGATTGCAATTTCTTCTTTACATCCAGTCTATTTTGGGGACCCTCTGGATGCAAAATATAATGCACATAGGCTCTTTGAGAGAATAGATCTTAAAAACAAGCAATCTAAAAGCACTAGCATGTACTGCTTTTATAAAAGGAATAAGTATATATGTTGTATAAAATATGTGAAAAATAGAGAATTTATTTAAAAAATGATACCACAAGCTAAAGTTAACCACTTTTGCATTTCCTTTCAAATCTTTTCATATAATTGGCATAGGAATACATCAACTACATACATATGTATATATATAGTTCATATATATATTTATACATACACGTATATGTATAAATACATATCTACATAGGGTATAAAACCTTTTCTATAATTTTTTTCTACTTATCTTTTATCATATATACATTCCATGTAAAAAATAATTTACAGCTTAATTTTAGTCGTGAAAGTCTCTAATAATTGGAAGTTTAGATTTTTCTACAAACTTTATTATTATAAATATATCAAAAAATTTAAATATAGTACATTTAAAAACTTGCTTTGTGAATTAACAAATGCATAAAAATGGGCATCCTTTAGTACACAGTTTTCTCAGCGCTCAATTGTGCCTTTATTTATTTATTTATTTATTTTATGTAGGCTCCATGTCCAGTGTGGAGCCCAATGCAGGGTTTGAACTCATAATCCTGAGATCAAGACCTGAGCTGAATCAAGAGTTGGACACTTACCTGACTGAGATACCCAGACATCCCTCAGTTTTCCCTTTAAACATACTTAATATTTATTTTTCTTAAATGTTGTTCCACTCACAATTAGGAATTATGAACTTGGACTTAGAAAGAAAAACTTTCTTTGTTCCTAATTTGCTCTAAGAAGTTATACCAAATTGCATATTAACTCATAATTTCCTTATATATTAACCATAAGAATGGGAAGAACTTGTATATACCTTTGTCTTCACTCAAAGAGGAGAGAAAATACTATAAAGGGCTTAAGAATTATAGGACATACAAATAAAGTCTTCTTAAAAATTTATGTTTGAAATTCAGATACCTCTAATCAACGTACTTTTCATAATTTTTATTTCAGTGTATATCTACACTTAGTTATTAATCCCACAATGATGAAATAAAAGCATTTGGTGTTTATGCCTACTATTCCATGCGTCAATATTTATGACCATTGGGTTAAGATTCCATTTGTCACCTGCTCACATGTGTTTTGATTCTTTATTAACTGAACTACTTAGTCATCTTTTAGAAAAATTTGTATCCTCTAATTCACGGGTCAGGAAACAATGGCTCACGGGCCAAACATGATTAGTTTCCTTCTTTTGTATGATCTTCAAGCCTAAAATATATTTTACTTTTTTAAAGTATTATAAAAAGATAAAGAAGAATATGCAACACTGACCATGCATGGTTGACAAATCCTAAAATATTTACTCTCTGGCCCTTCAAAGAGAAAGAATGCTGACCCCCTACTCTAATTTCACCTGCAATCAAGTCTAACACTAGATTTTGCCAAAGAGATTTTTAGAAATATCAATTTGCTGGTATTAATTGTGATGATGAGGTTGCTGTTGGTAGTAAAGGAAGATGGGTATGGTATTCTGTACTCAGCTAAGTTTAGGAAACCCTGAATTAAATGAAATTAATCCATTTTTCTTTTTATAGAATGACTTAGTTTTTAAATATGCTAATATGCATTCTGAATCTCCAAAAGTGAGAAGACTGCGACAAAATGCATTGTTTCTCAATCTTACTAATGGGGATTTTTTATTTTATAGAGATAGTGCAAGGTAAAAATTTGCTTGGGCACATTCTGTGAAATAAGGAGGAAAAGAGATCAAAAGTAAAAGGAGTGCATGATAAATTTATTTTTAGCATAGTAATAAATTCTTATTATATTCATCCTATTCTTTTCTCAGGATAATTACACTGATACATTTTCAGGGTGATTGCCATATCTACACAGGAAAAATAAAAACATCCAATTCAAACTCATTCAGATTTTCCAGGGTCATTTTCTAACCTCAACTTTCTAATATTGATGATCAGAATTTAAGATGGGAAGCAGAAATATTTTTATGTTGAATTAGTGCTTGCTTGTTGAAAATAAGTGCTTGTTCTTGTCATTAGAAGACAGTTTCAACATACTGTTAGATGTAACATTTGATCTGTCTAGTTCAATTTTTCATTAGCAGCTCTGGAAGGGGAAGGACTAATTTAACAACACAGAAAATTTAATTACAAAAAAAGAAGGTAGCTGATGAAGTATTTACCTTTTCTAGTTCTCAGCTGTCTGCTATGTGGCTGCATCGTGGATGAATGTTTTCTGTTTATCAGCTTTGTCTACATGTTATTGACTTTCAAAGCCCACACATACTATTGGACAGTTTTGCCGTAATTACCATGTTATATTTGTCCATCTAGGCATAAATACTGATGTGTTCATGCTCACATTTGGTTCTACCCCTGACACACACACCATCAGAACATTTTAGACAACCTGTAAAAATTTACAGTCAAAGCACACGCAAGACAACATGAAAACATTGTTCAATAATTTCCCTTACAGATTTTTAAAAACAGACTCTGTGCCTATTAACTCTTCATTTGTTAGTATCTGACATTACTCAAGTCAGGGAGTAGGACTGAAGGATCTCTAGAATTTATTCTAGAACTATGATTATAGTATGCTTTCGGCTCCTGTTGTATATTATCAAACACTTTACATGGAACCTAGATTTCCATATATTCCTTTCCTTTCACAAACCTTCACATGCTCTGAAATCTCCTCCAATCCAAGTCTTCAAAAGAAAAACAAAAGAAGAAGCCAATTCCTATTTTATAGGGTAAGGAGATGGCATTTAACATCTCTTCTATTGCCCAACTATTTTAACCAGCCTTTTCACCTCACTGTTTTGATGTGGTCTCTATGATCTTTGATCATAAGGCACAAAAATCATTTTGCACAACTCCCAATATAGCTTCAAAGATGAAAAAGAAAGGTGGAAAAGAAAACTGAGTAACCAAAATTATCATTGAATAATCATCTAGCAATTTAACAAATACATCATTGAAAAATGAAACTGTATTATTCAAACATCCTTTGTAACACCCCACTCAATGCTACACAACCACACTGAGTCAAGGCTCTTGTGATCTTGTAATTTATAAAGGAAATATATATGGGGCACCTGGGTGGCTCAGTCAGTTAAGCGTCCGACTTCAGGTCATGATCTCACGGTCCGTGAGTTTGAGCCCCGCGTTGGGCTCTGTGCTGATGGCTCAGAGCCTGGAGCCTGTTTCAGATTCTGTGTCTCCCTCTCTCTGACCCTCCCCCATTCATGCTCTCTCTCTGTCTCAAAAATAAATAAAGGTTAAAAAAAATTTTTTTTAAATATATATATTTGGCCTTTGTTCCCATTTCTGGCACAGAGCTCCTGAAATTCTTGGAATTTCCTGAGTGATGACAGAAACAAAGGTATCTTTTGTTAGGTCAATGAGGTAATACTTCTAAAGGCACCTAAGGATGGGAGCCAAGCCAGTATGTTTGGAGGGTTGGGGATTTCAATCCCACTCCATCTCTGGGGAGGGAGTTGAGAGTAAAGATTGAATTCAATTGCCACTGGCCAGTAATTTAATCAATCATGCCTGTGTAATAAAGCCTTCACAGGGTTTGGAGAGTTTCTGGGTTCTAGAACACGTAGAGGTGCTGGGAGAGTGGCAGACTTGGGGAGGAGGATGGAAGCTCCACTCCCTTCCCCATATCTTGCCCTGTGTATCTTTTCCATCTGGCTGTTCCCTACTTATATTCTTTTATAATAAACCAGTAATTCAGTAAGTAAACAGCCTTCGTGAGTTCTGCGAGCCTCTGTTGCAACTTTATCAAAGCCAAAGAGGGGGTTCTTTGGAAACTCTGATTTAGAACTAGTCAGTCAGAAGCACAGACCCAGCCTGCAACTGGCTTCTGGAATGGAGGGTGGTCTTGAAGAACCAAGCATTTACCCATGGACTCTGATGCTATATTAGGGTAGACGGTGTTAGAATTGGGTTGAATTGTAGGGCATCTAACTGGTGTCCTGAACATTGATCGGTGGCGTGGGGAGACAGCTCTCTCTTGTGGTGAAATGGAGTACCCAGAGCCCAAATGATACTGTAAAAAAGATTAATAGACAAAACTATATAAACCCTGGACTTAATGTGCTCCTTAAATTATAACATTTTTTTGAAGTATTTTTGAAGTTCCACAAAGACCTAAACAATGTTTGGTTCTAATATTTTCAGTTTTAAAAGGGCTCACCAATTAAAAAGTGACTTGGTCATTGGTAATAATTTAGATCCTACATCTCATTAACTAGGATAGCTTCAACTACAAGAGGCTACACTTATGTCCCTATTGATGAACGTTTCTTCTAGATTTATCTATCCAACTTAGTCACCTCAAATTCACATCCTAGCTCCTAGTTACCAGCTGTGTGATCTCTTACAAAGTACCTTATCCTTTGAAATCTCAGTTGAAATTCTCCATATCTGTAAAGTAGGAGAGCCAATATTTCTTATTTCATAGATTACTTGGAAGACTGTGCCTGACATTCCTTTACTGCTTAATCTAGGCTTTTTGGTGCTTTAGTTATCATCCACCATTTTCCCTTAGAACCCGCTCCTTCCCTTAAGATCCTTCTGGTAAATACCCACATGATATGTCCAATTACTCTACCCAGAAATTTAAGATTTGATTCTTTTGCTTCTTCATCTACCATTTCAATCTGTCAGCAAGCCTGATCCATCCCACATCTTACATGTAACTAGATTGCTTCCTCTCCTCTTCACTTCTATTACTACTGCAAACCCTTGTGATTTTCCCCAGGATTTCTCAATGGTACTCAAATTATTTTCCCAGCTTCTGTCTCAGATTCCTCCAGGACAACCTGTTTTTTTCAGTCAGATGTTGAAAGTTTTAACTGATCTCCAGCTCTAAGCTTTTCACAGCTCCTTGTTGACTACAAAATAAAAACACAAGCTCCAGCCTATCAAGCAAGGCTTTGACAATCCAGCTATCTGGCTACAATCTTCTTTGCCACCATATTACAGTAATGCCAACTCTGTATAATTTCTGTAACATACTATACTGTTCATTCATTAAACATTATAACTATTCCTTTTGTTAAAGAATACCTTCAGTCCTCTCCACTTTTTATATTTCATGTCCCAGCTTAATTTTCTCCTTTTTACCAAACTATCAGTGACATCTTCAGTCTTGTGCTCTTTCTTATCACTCATAGAAAGTTAATTAATCTGACCCTTGTGCAAAACTAAATTTCATTAATACACTTAGTGTAGTGGCTATCACACCATTTAAAAATGATATATTTTATGTCTATTTTTTCTGAATTCCTTGAAAACAGATATGTCCACAGAGTCTAGTTCACTACCTAATACACAGAAATGAAACACAGTGCTATGTAGATGTGTTTAGTTTGAAAAGTTCTTAATAGTTCCACATATATGTATAGAGGATTTTTGTTCTTCTAGTTTTTTTCTAATAAAAATGCATTCTGGTATTAGATTTCTGATAAAATCATCTTTGTATGATACTCACTTACAATTTTAACTTCTATTTAAATTTGGGTTTATCTTATACCTTTATTTTCTAATCCGGAACCAGATTCATTCCTTCCTCATGCTGTTTTATGACATCAGTCAAAACAGAGAGTATATGCTGTACTAGATAAGATCCATGAGCTCCATTTTTACAAGTGTATCAGCCAGGGTTCCACCAGCAAACAGAACCAGTATTATATATCTGTATATGTACAGAGATTTTTTTTTTGCAAGAAATTGGCCTACATCATTGTGGGACAAGTTAGGCAAGTTCAAAATTCATAGGGCATGCTGTCAAGAAGGGGGAGCTGGAGCCTCTTGTTTATGGGCAGACACTGTAGTCCACAGGCAGAATTTCTTTTCCTTAGGGAAATCTCAGTTCTGTTCTTAAAGCCTTTCAACTGATTGGGTCAGGCTGACTCAAATTATCAAGGATAATCTCTATATAAAGTCAACTGATTATAAAAGTTAATCACATTTACAATACCTTTACTGCAACACTGTTTGAATAACTGGATGCTATAGTTTATTCAAGCTCACACATAAAACTGACCATCGCAATGGGGAATCCCTTTTTCAGAATGACATACATCAGAATTTCATTCCAAGACTTTTTAATAAAAGGAGAAATCCAAGTATAACTTGGATACTACCTAATAACTCCTAAAAACTCCTTAAAATCAATAACACTTATAGTTTAAAATCATAGAATAACACTATTCATTTCTATCTACCTTATAATTCCAAAGTTGATAACCAAATTTGCATTTTCATCAGATGTTCTTTTTTTTTAGTGTTCTTAGAAACATCATTGATTTTATTTATCATCAGGTCCTCTGTATAAGTTAGTGCATGACTACTTTCTTCTTCTGGATTAATAAAGTATGAAGCAAGTTTCTTGGGCCATTAACACCACAAAGTCAACATTGGTAGAAAGAAGGGGGATAAGCAGAAGATTTTGTAATTCTTAATTAAAGATACTACTAATTAAATGATGACTCCCTGCTTGGTCTCAACAAGTCACAACAATGAAGGCACTGAATGCAAAAGAGACTGTCTGCCCCAAGTAATAAAATATATTTAGATAAAAGGAAGGTGTTACTTTTTCTCTCTTACTTTTTGCTTAGATTATATACTTATGTCATTTATACCAAATAATTCTGCCTAATATTATTGACACGTGTGTTGCAAACCTTTTTCTTTTTTTTTATATATATATATTTTTTTCAACGTTTATTTTTATTTTTGGGACAGAGAGAGACAGAGCATGAACGGGGGAGGGGCAGAGAGAGAGGGAGACACAGAATCGGAAACAGGCTCCAGGCTCTGAGCCATCAGCCCAGAGCCCGACGCGGGGCTCGAACTCACGGACCGTGAGATCGTGACCTGGCTGAAGTCGGACGCTTAACCGACTGCACCACCCAGGCGCCCCGCAAACCCTTTTCTAAAAAATAGAGAGAAAATTTTGTTTTACGATTCTATAATTTTATTTGTGTTTCTACTTTTCATATGTGTGAACCATGTAGATGGTTCCACTCCAGTAATATTATTCTTCAAAATTCTTTAGCTTAATGGGTGACATTGACTTTTTAATTTGTATTAGCTTACTATATAATTTTTACAAACTTCACTTAAATAATAAAACATACCTATTGCTCTATTAGTAAACCAAAGGCTTCCTATTCATTCCTAAATCCCAAATCAATCTTTTTTCTTATAATTTTAAAATTCAAAATTCAGAACTAGTATTTTCTGATTTCACTCTACTACCAGGGCAGTATTTTCCCTTGTCAATTCTGAAATATGAAATGAGAAATCTGCTTTTATTAATCTAGTTAGAGGAATAAACTTCAGACTTCTAAAACGCAGCACAGAAATTGAGTCAGGCAGGAAAAAAAAAATAATGAGAAAGTTAGGATGCCTTAGTGAGCAGGCAGAGTCATTTTATGTAGAGGTTTCCCTCAAGCAACTAAATCGAGCCCAAACAAGCCTATTTCTCTGAAACTTGCTTTACCCGCCATTCCGTCGCAAAATACATTGTAATAATATCATAAAACAGCTTGAGACGAAGAAGGATTCTGATTGACTGTTCAACATTCCAAAAGGGTAGATTAATATCTGTGAATCTCACAGCTGAAGCATTTTAATGCAAACTTGCAGTTTGTGGGAATTGAATCTGTCCGCCAAAATCATTTATTTATATATAGAAAATGGGGGGGAAATAGACATTTCATAATAGCAATGAGTCCAGGGGATGCTGTTATCATGAGCTAATCACATCCCATGGGCATGATAGCAGTCAGCTGTGTCCCCTGTCTTGTATTGCTCCAGAGGAATGATTATCTCATGATAATAACCCTTATCGTGGCTTAGTGGGTAATAAAAAAAATAACTTTCTTCCCAAGTTCTGGGTATTTATTTATCAGCTCACTTTTTTCCCGTTGAGTTCTGGTCATATGTTACTTCCTGCTTAGGAAACAAAAAGAAATTCGGTGTTCTGATATTTTCTGTTGGTGAAGTGCAAAAAAAAAAAAAGAATAAATAAATAAATAAATAAGAAAAAGAAAAAAAATGTGACTGTATTGATCTGACTGTGAAAGAACAGCATTGCAGACAAGCTCTCATCTCCTGAGACCAGTGTGCGAAAGATCCATACTTGCATTGACATTTTATAGGATGTCTAGACTGGCTAATCCACTTTGGAGAAACAAATGTATTTTGTAGCATGGGAACAATAAGAGAAACAGATGCTTACACAACACCACACTTGTTTTTGTGCTGTAGAGCAACTATCCAATATCTACATTTAATTGGGACTCACACACCATGCAACTCAAAATATGATTGTTCCACTTAGACAAAAACCTCCTACCAATGACCCTCACACTGCCAAACTTCCAGGTATGCGACAGAGATTCAGGGTGGTGTCAGTCACAACAGCAGGGACACCGGAACTTTCCATCAGTATTTGCAGATGAGGGTATAAATGGAAATGGGAATGGGAATGCGAAGGCAAAGTCACGGAGACACAGAAGAACAAAAAGGAACTGGAGTCAAAGACAATAGGGAAGATGTGAAGTGGGAGAGAGATTTCACAACGTGTTTCTACTTATTTGTTGCCTACATGATATTCTTCCAATTCCCTAATCTGCCATATTTGCTAATAAAAATACGTACCTCGTTTTTCATTTCAAAAAAATGCATCCTTAACACAGTGTTTTCTATGAAAAGCACACTATATATAAGATGTACCTTTTTCCAGATACTAAGACCAATATATATAGCATAGGCAATATTTAACATTAAAAAAATTAAAGATAAACCCAATGAAATAATATGAGCCCTGTTAAACACAGCATGAAAAAAATCAGATAAATAATAAATTTTGTGGAAAAATGTAAAATGCTATGTTAAAATTATTTGCTACACTTTAAAAAACTCTGAATTATTACTTCAGTAAAATATCAGCATATTATTACTCATGTTTTACATGTATGACTGAAAATATGTTTACATAATACAAAAAACAAACCAGTGGCTTTCAATGCAAGATGGCACGATGGTGGTTTGTGCAGTCACATTTATTGTCTCTGTATACCTTCCAAACATCCCATAAAACTGATGAGGAGGAAAAGAACACTGAATTGAAAGAAACAAATAATTATGTTTATTTGGTTGGTCTAAAATGTGTTGGGTTAGTGAATTTAGAAGACACAGTGGATGAAATTGGCAAGATCAGAGAGTGTTTACCTTGGGACCAAAAAAGAACTTTAAGCTGGACTCCTTGGAAATGTAGGAAATCTACCTGAATTTCAGTTCTACTAACTGTATCAATATCTTCCTGGTCACCCAGTATGCAGACATTCCTCACATTGATGATTTTGTAATGAGGTAAGCAATGTGCAAAAGCATGAAGGACACACAATGTAACTAGCTCCATCCTATAGCATATCAGAGGAAGATTTTTAAGCGGCCTGAAAATAGAAGAGGGATAAAATCAGAGGGGATAGAACTTATTTTTTTAAAGAGATTCAGGAAGATAGTAGTGTGGCAGCATAGTCTTTCATTCTCACCAAATACACACAGAAACCTGACATAGCAGATATAAAAGGCCAAAACACAAAAGGACAATATTTAAAATAAAATTAAAATGGTGAAGTTAAACTACCATCAGCCACATAATATAGCATCTCTGTACGTGAAGAAGGAAGTAATGGGGCAACAATTCACGACCTGAAGATAAGAGAACCACAAAATAGTCCGCAGGTATTGATTGAAAGGTCGCTTAGTCAACTAGAGAACAACAGCTGGAACTAAGTAGGATTTGCTCTCTCCTACAGAGGGTGAGTGCAAACTGTCCTTTGTGAGAACAAAAGGGACTGGAAAGGTCTAACCCTCTGAGCTCTTCAAGCTCACTAACCAGGGTTCTTCTAGAACAGAGTCTTACAGTGAGGAGGAACTTTTGGAAGTGGAATCAAAACGAATGAGAGAGAAGGAAGGGGATGGCCAAGATCAAAGTGGTGGAAGGGAACAGAGCCAGAAAATAAACAATGGAGATGGAGTCCTGTGAAGGTGGAAAAGTTTTCCTCCCCCTGCCTCATTTTAAAAACTAATATTTAAAAAATGTTTAAAATTAATGTTATCTAAAAATAAGCAACAGGAACTGATTAAGATCAAATTCCATGCATATTTATTTTTAAATAAAAGAAGAGATAGAAGCAGAACAGTCCCATAGGAAACAAAATCACACCAGAAAGACTTGCTTACAAGAGGACAAATGCTATTTCAAAACAACCTAAAAGAGACGAAGCAAATAATAATAATTATTAAAAAATGGCATGAGTTGGATTAGAAAGTTTTAAAAATGAGAGCATGGAACTAATGTAAGAATAAGAGCCAAAGAGAGTTATCTCAGTAATTAAGAATAAACCATAAAGAACACATGAGCTAATAAATGCAACAGCTAATAAATGTAACACATAAAGGGAAATAGTGAAAAAAATTAAATTCAAAATGAATGAAAAAAAAGATACATGATAAACAGAATTTAAGAGAAAGTGACAGGGACACCTGGGTGGCTTCTTTGGTGAAGCATGCAGCTTCGGCTCAGATCATGATCAACTGAGATTCAGGTAGATTTCCTACATTTCCAAGAACTCCAGCTTAAAACATGAGTAATAATATGCTGATATATACAGTATAGGCAATATTTAACACTTAAAAAAATTAAAGATAAATCCAATGAAATAATATAAGCCCTGTTAAACACAGCATGAAAAAAATCAGAAAAATAATAAATATTGTGGAAAAATGTCGAATGTCATGTTAAAATTATTTCCTACACGTTAAAAACTTCTGAATTATTATTTCAGTAAAATATCATTTCGCAAAATATCTTTGAGAACCAAGAGTTTAGGGTGGAAGAAAGAAGATGCAGTAGGGGAAGAAAAAGGAGGGGGGATGCAGTAGGGAAGAAGTTGAAAAAAAACTTGGATTGGAAGTATCAACATGAACTAAAAAGAGCTTCTTGGAGAAAAGGTTGATTTCTGGGGTGAGAAACAAATGTATATATTAAGCTTGGAACATTTTATTCTAGCAGATGGTAAGGACACTTTGGGTGACTCTTAGAGAACTCAGGGATCAACTTAAAAAGGCTCCCACCAAATATGGGGAATTTTGAGCTTATTGGCAATATGATAAAAATTACAATGGATTAGGATCCATTATATCCATGATCATATTAATATTTTAAAAATCAGTCACTTCTGGAGGATAATAAGGAACCAGTTTGTTCTCTTGATGTCTAGAAAATGAGAAATAATCAAGTGCCAATTTTCCCTTTCCTATCTTAACTATAACATAGTCTAACATATAACTAATCACATAGTAGCTGAGGATAAGACTTTGTAAAATATTCCCACTAATGAAGGAAAAATAAATAACAGAATTAGAATATCATCATTTTTAATCCCTAATGAATAGATAGAGGCATTAGGCATCAATGGTTGCTAACATCATAAAAGGATAGAAAACCAGACCCCATGTCACTCCTACATTTTTTGCCAAATACCATCAATAGTTGTACCAAAAACCATGAAGCTGAGCGTGATCCAGTTTCTAGAACCCATAGCCACTTTATTTAAAATGCAAAAGCAAGCAAACAAGTTAAACTGTACAATGGGTGCATAATCAGCAAAATCCAGATTGTGGGAAAACACTAAAGGACAAAGAGCAAATTAAATAAAGGGCTGGATAGGAAACCTAGAATGAAAAGATAATTAAAAGACATCAAATTTAAAAAGAAATGAGCAAGATTATAGTGAATGGGGAGGCAAATTTGGATGATAACGCTTCTTTTAAAATTTCACAGTAAATACTATGGGGCATAGGAACTGGTCTTCTGGGGTAGATTATAAGGTTCTATTACTTTATCTGATGATTTTATAGGGTGTTTACCTTAGAATAATTCATCAGATCATATTTTTATCTGATCTGTATCTTCCTTAATCTGTGGTTTATTTTCCAATGAAAAATGTATTAAATAATTAAATACAAGACTATATTCATCAATGTCAATAAAATGGAAATATTTCTTGAAAGACACATGTAACAAAAACCAACACAAGGAGAAAACACATAGCTATTAAAGAATATATGCAATATATGCAACCATCCTTAGTATTGGCAAATCTAATCCAGCAATATAGACAAAAAGTTATACACATAGCCATGACTCTTCATGACAGGAGTGCAAGGTCATATTAAAATTACAAAAAATAATTAATATGTTAACTAAAATAACAAAACCCTATAATGATCTCAATAGATACAGAATAATAATTTGATAAGATTTAACATCAACTGTTGAAACTCTCAGTATACTAGTATTGTGAAGGGACATCCTTAATCTGTTAAACAGTATTTACAAAAGACTTAAAGATTGGCCAAATGGTGAAAATCAATATGATATCCCACACCAAGACTGGAAAACAAAGGCAAAGATATCCCTTCTTGCCACTCATATTAAATATTTTATTGGAGTCCCTAGACAGCACAATAAGAAATGAAAATAAATAAAAGGCATATATATTGGAAAGAAGGATTAAAATGTCATTTTTGGCAGATTGTATAAAATTCTAAGGACTCTCCAAAAATCTACTTGGTTTAATGAGTGAATTTAGCAACAAGCACATGATGCAAGGCCAATATATAAAAATCAATTATACTTGTATTATATTAGAAATACATAATTGTAAAATTAAATAAAAATACTTCCAATAATGTCAAAAGCTTAAAATACTTAGGAATGAATTTACAAAAACAAAGTCCGCAAAACTTCTAGACTAACAATTAGAAAAGATTGTTGAAAGAAAAAATTAAGACGTAAATATATAGAAAATACATGTTCATAGTCTAGAAATGTTATTAAGAATGCAATTCTTCAAGTTGATCTAGAGTTTCAATACAATCCCTATCAAAACACCTAGTATACTCTCATAGAAATTGTTAAAGGGGTTATAAAATTACTTAGAAAAATACAAAAGACTTAGAATATCCAAAACCATTTTGAAAAACAAGAACAAAATTAGAATTTTCACTGTCAAATTTCAAGCCTTACTTGAAGCCTTACTTGATTGGCGTCTTGATAGACATATATATATATATATATATATATATATATATATATATAGTGCAGAAAAGACAGTAGAGTCCAGAAATAAACTCATACATAAAAGTCAATTGTTTTCAACACACATGCCAATGTATATAATGAAGAGAAAATCTTTTCTAACAAATGAAGCTAGAAAATCAGACTGTCTGTTTGGGAAAAAATAATAATCTTGATTTTATCTCACACCATACACAAAAACTAATTCAAAATCAATCCTAGAGCTACAGGTTAAAGCTAAAAATACGAAACTTTTAGAATAAAATACAGGGGGAAATATTCATAAAATTGTATTGAGTGGAGTTATCTTATATACAACACATCTTACAAAGCACAAACCATAATGTAAAAAATAACATATTTCACTTCATTAGAATTAAAATCTTCTGTACTTCAAAGACACCATTAAGAAAATGAACAAACCAGAGAATGGGAGAAATATTATCAATATGTGTATCAGTCAAAATACTGGTATTCAGAATAAAGAATTCCTATATTCAAAAATAAGATGAATAACCCAATTTATTTTAAATGGTCAAAATATTTGAACAAACAGGTATTTCACAGAAATGATGTAGAAATGACAAATAAGTATGTGAATTGATGGTCAACATCACTAGCAATCAGGCATAAGCAAATTAAACCACAGTGAAGTATCATGACACAGCCAAGGCGGCGGGGGGTGGGGGGGCGATGGGAAAAATGGGTGATGGGCATTGAGGAGGGTAATTATTGGGATGAGCACTGTAAGTGCATTGTAAGTGATGAATCATGGGAATCTACTCCCAAAGCTAAGAGCACTCTGTATACTCTGTATGTTAGCCAACTTGACAATATATTATATTAAATTAAAAAAAAAAATAAAGAGATAGGGTACCTGGGTGGCTCGGTCAGGTAAACATCAGACTTCAGCTCAGATTATGATCTCATGGTCCGTGAGTTCGAGCCCTGTGTCAGGCTCTGTGCTGACAACTCAGAGCCTGGAGCCTGCTTCAGATTCTGTGTGTGTGTGTCTCTCTCTGCCCCTCCCCTGCACATGTTTTGTCTCTCTCTCTCAAAAAAATAAACATAACAAAAATTTTAAAAAAAACTAAAGAGAATGGACATTATCAAGTATTTATGAAGATGTGTAGCAACAGGATGTCTCATAAAAATAGGGAATGGTATGGCACAAAAACAGACACATAGACCAATGGAATAGAATAGAAACCCCAGAACTAGACCCACAAACGTATGGCCAACTCATCTTTGACAAAGCAGGAAAGAACATCCAATGGAAAAAAGACAGCCTCTTTAACAAACGGTGCTGGGAGAACTGGACAGCAACATGCAGAAGGTTGACACTAGACCACTTTCTCACACCATTCACAAAAATAAACTCAAAATGGATAAAGGACCTAAATGTGAGACAGGAAACCATCAAAACCTTAGAGGAGAAAGCAGGAAAAGACCTCTCTGACCTGAGCCGTAGCAATCTCTTACTCGACACATCCCCAAAGGCAAGGGAATTAAAAGCAAAAGTGAATTACTGGGACCTTATGAAGATAAAAAGCTTCTGCACAGCAAAGGAAACAACCAACAAAACTAAAAGGCAACCAACGGAATGGGAAAAGATAGTTGCAAATGACGTATCAGACAAAGGGCTAGTATCCAAAATCTATAAAGAGCTCACCAAACTCCACACCCGAAAAACAAATAACCCAGTGAAGAAATGGGCAGAAAACATGAATAGACACTTCTCTAAAGAAGACATCCGGATGGCCAACAGGCACATGAAAAGATGTTCAGCGTCGCTCCTTATCAGGGAAATACAAATCAAAACCACACTCAGGTATCACCTCACGCCAGTCAGAGTGGCCAAAATGAACAAATCAGGAGACTATAGATGCTGGAGAGGATGTGGAGAAACGGGAACCTTCTTGCACTGTTGGTGGGAATGCAAATTGGTGCAGCCACTCTGGAAAGCAGTGTGGAGGTTCCTCAGAAAATTAAAAATAGACCTACCCTATGACCCAGCAATAGCACTGTTAGGAATTTATCCAAGGGATACAGGAGTACTGATGCATAGGGGCACTTGTACCCCAATGTTCATAGCAGCACTCTCAACAATAGCCAAATTATGGAAAGAGCCTAAATGTCCATCAACTGATGAATGGATAAAGAAATTGTGGTTTATATACACAATGGAATTCTACGTAGCAATGAGAAAAAATGAAATATGGCCTTTTGTAGCAATGTGGATGGAACTGGAGAGTGTTGTGCTAAGTGAAATAAGCCAACACCTTTTGGGATGAGCACTGGGTGTTGTATGGAAACCAATTTGTCAATAAATTTCATAAAAAAAAAATAGGGAATGGTATAATAGCTTTTGAAAAGTTTCTTACAAAGGTAAACATACAGTGACCATATAATCTAACAATTTCACTTATATATGTTCACCCTGAAATAAAAATATGTCTTGGCACAAAGACTTGCTCACAAACGTGTATAACGTCTTTTTTCATAATAGCCCTAGACTGGACATATGTAAAATATTCATCAGTAAGGAAATGGATTAACAAATTATGATACATCCTTATAATGGAATCCTGCTCAGCAATAAAAAGCAATGAACTGCTGATGTACTCAACCACTTGGATGAATTTCAAAAACATTACGCTGAGGAAAAGAAGTCAGACAAAAAATCTATGTACTGTATAATTCCATTTATATTGAACTTTTGAATAGGAAAAAATGAATCACTGGTAGAAAGCAGAACTCTGATAACCTGGGACCAGAAGTCAGGGACTAACTGCAAGGAGGTATGAGGGAACTTTTGATAGTGATGGAAATATCTTATTCATTGTACAATCAAATATTGATTGTGGTGGTACTTACATAGGTGTATACATTGGTCAAAACTAAAAAGTATGCATTTTAAATGGGTACATTTCATTATGTATATGTCTACCTCAATAATTCTTAATTTAAAAAAATCAAGAGGCCAATCAACTAACAAGAACAACAACTACTACAATGTACCTGCACACCTGGTAACGCCTTTGGTATACAGTTATACCTCTCAATATGGTCGTCATAATATAGTAAGTGAGAATATGCCACCTCACCTCTTTTACCTGAAAGTCATTACTGGAAACTAAAGGATAGGGATAAGATCAAACTTATAGCTATTTAGGATTGTGATAGTGTTTAAGATTGTTTTGAACTCCAAGGTATGTGGAAATATTCTGACTTTATTTCTTGCTTTGGTCTTTCTTGCCATCCCAGGAAAATTCTACCCAACTTAATAGGGGTCTTGAATAGAGGAAATAATGGGTGAACAATTAAATGAACAATTAAGAGTTATCAGATATTCAAGAAAAATTGTCACATTTTGAAGAAAAACAAGTAATTAAAAAAAAACTGATTCTGAACAAAAGTAATCCCAATTGTAATGTTAAAATAATCTCAATTATCATCCTAAAAGATGATTAGAAATATATTTCATTAATAAATGTACAACACTGTGCCATGTTAAATTCACAATCAGCTCACAAAGAAAAGCCAGGAGATATTTTTAAAAACAAATTTAAAAAAATTTCTAATTGAAGGTTGAAATACAGTTAAAGGAATCACCCATATTTCATTCATTTATGCATTCATCTATTTATTCAATATTTACTGGGTACGTACTTTGTGCTGGTATGGATAATGCAGAGAACTACACAAACCATAACAATGTCCACACAGACCTTAAAATTCAATTTGCAAACAGAGAAACAGATGATTCATGTATAATATGATGTCAAGAAGTAATAAGTTCTGTGAAGGAAACCAAAGCACATAGGTAAAGGGCAGAGAACAATTGGAAAGTTTAGTCAAAGAAGGTCTTTCTGTGAACTAATATATATATAAAGCAGAATAAAGGAAAGTAATAAGGCATGTGAAGTCTGGGGAAAATGGTTTTCAATCCGTAATCACATTCAAACTCCCAAGAAGAGAATAAATGTGATATATGGCTAACCCAACAAGAAAGTCTAGAACACAGTGAACTAAGGAGAGAATGATAGGAGAGGATGACAGAGAGGAAGGAAAGGGCCCTTTAAACTACTGGAAGGACTTTGTACTTTCTTACTAGTGTGATGGGAAACCACTGGAGCATCCTGAACATAGAAGACCCATGGCTTGGTTTCTATTTAAAGATAAGGTTCCCTGGTGGCTCAGTTGGTTGGGTGTCAGACCCTTGGTTCAGGTCATGATCTCACAGTTCATGAGATCAAGTCCCAAGTCAGGCTCTGTGCTGACAGCAAGGAGCCTGCCTGGGATTCTCTCTCTCTCATTCTCTCTGCCTCTCCCCAACTTGTGCTCTCTCTCTCTCTCTCTCTCTCAAGATAAGTGAGTAAACATTAAAAAAAAAAGAAGCCTGTGTATATAGAGTTGACAGTAGATATGCAATAGCTGAAGTATTAAAACCAATTATGTGGCTATTACAGTAATATTGATGAAAATGATGGTAACTAGTACTAGGGGGTTAGTAAGGAGATTAGTATGATGTAATTGGATAAATGATAAAGGCATTTTAAATATAGAGATTACTTGGATCAGTTGTGGGATGTCAAGAAAAGGGAGACAATAACAATGAGTAATCCTTATTTTGCAAATTAAGTAATGAAGTAAAATTGATACCAATGATGTTAAGAGAAATTTTTGCTGGTGGAAATCATGAGTTTTGTTTTGGATATGTAAAATAACTATTAGATGTTCAGGAGCCCAGTAAGAAGTTTATTTATAAGTGTATAACTTAAACAAATATATAAACAGAGAAATACATAGAGACTCAATCCAAAAAGCCTACTACTTAACTCATAGAAATAGCGAAAGAAAATGAAGCAATTTATGGTGAAATCCATTAATGCCAATCAAGAGATATTTCAGACTTTCCACTTTCTATGGACATATTAGAATTTCACTTTCTGTCTTCCCTTTAGTGAGGTGGAGGATGTAACCAGCTCAGGCCAGTGTGTCATTGACAGAAAAGAAAGGAGTTAGAACCACACACTTAATTTCTCATGAAGACATCAAATGACCTCCTTTTTTTTCCTTTGGGTTTAGCAACTGGCCAAGCTTGTGATTGTGACAACTCCAGCAGTCTTGTCCTGAGTGACAACAGCAAACACAGCCATGACAGACATGTAGCATCAGTAAGAATAAATCAGCAAGAGCATGTTGTTTTAGGACACTGATTGGTGTTGCATGTTACGACAGAATGAGTTAATCTGTCCCGACTGATACAACTATTTCTCAAGGGAGAAAGAAGGAAAAAAGACATTTGTGGACCCAGACAGCCTCAGCTATTTTGCCTCCCTATGCATCTGTTCTTAAGACATTACTTGAGGGGCACCTGGGTGGCTCAGTCAGTTAAGCATATGACTCTTGATTTCTGTTCAGGTCATGATCTAATAATGGGCGTGGGATAGAGCTCCACGTGGGATTCACGCTGAGCATGGAGACTGCTTAAAATTCTCTCTCTCCCCAACTTATGCAAGCTCTCTCTGTCTCTCAAAACAAACAAACAAACAAAAGACATTACTGGAAAACATATTCCAGGAAAATAAGAGAGTAAAAGAAGAAAGAAGATGAGATGGAGTCTGGAAACATGTGACTCCACCCCCTCAAAATAAAGAAAGAAAGTCTCAGGATGGGCAGGAGAACAGAAGCCAAAAGAAATAAAAACTCTGACAAAAAAAGGATATTATAATAACAACTATTATTATATATAAATGTATATATGAAGAGCTTGAAAATATAACAAAAAATGTGCTAAAAAATGAGGGGAGGGCTATATACACACTCTCTACTCATCAACACCCCCTCCCCACAAAAACTGAGCAGGTCAGAATTCAAGGATAACTCAAGGTGCTACACACTTTAAGAAGTCAGGCAATTTCAGAGACAAGGATTCACAAAATCTATCAGTAGGTAGAATGTGCAGGAAGTTGGAAGATACGGGAAGTAAGATAAAAACACAAATTTTAGAAAAGCTAAAATGTAGTCATCAAAATTTTCCATGCCCCGTTATAAATTATTTATAATTATTTACTCATTTTCTCATCACATCAAATCTATGCAACACGTTTTATTCCAATTCAACAATGAGAAAACAGGTTTCTTGAAGAATGTGTTCAAAGTCACACAGCTAGCAGCAAGTGTCAATGTTATTATGAGAACCCTAAAAGTCTAATTAAATTTCAAATATTGTTCACCATGGAGTTAGAAAGACAACTAGACACTCCAGTAAAGGGGCAATTCCATGGCACAAAAACAGACACATAGACCAATGGAATAGAATAGAAACTCCAGAACTAGACCCACAAACATATGGCCAACTCATCTTTGACAAAGCGGGAAAGAATATCCAATGGAAAAAAGACAGTCTCTTTAACAAACGGTGCTGGGAGAACTGGACAGCAACATGCAGAAGATTGAAACTAGACCACTTTCTCACACCATTCACAAAAATAAACTCAAAATGGATAAAGGACCTGAATGTGAGACAGGAAACCATCAAAACCCTAGAGGAAAAAGCAGGAAAAGACCTCTCTGACCTCAGCTGTAGCAATTTCTTACTTGACACATCCCCAAAGGCAAGGGAATTAAAAGCAAAAATGAACTACTGGGACCTTATGAAGATAAAAAGCTTCTGCACAGCAAAGGAAACAACCAACAAAACTAAAAGGCAACCAACGGAATGGGAAAAGATAGTTGCAAATGACATATCGGACAAAGGGCTAGTATCCAAAATCTATAAAGAGCTCACCAAACTCCACACCCGAAAAACAAATAACCCAGTGAAGAAATGGGCAGAAAACATGAATAGACACTTCTCTAAAGAAGACATCTGGATGGCCAACAAGCACATGAAAAGATGTTCAGCATCGCTCCTCATCAGGGAAATACAAATCAAAACCACACTCAGATATCACCTCACGCCAGTCAAAGTGGCCAAAATGAACAAATCAGGAGACTATAGATGCTGGAGAGGATGTGGAGAAACGGGAACCCTCTTGCACTGTTGGTGGGAATGCAAATTGGTGCAGCCACTCTGGAAAACAGTGTGGAGGTTCCTCAAAAAATTAAAAATAGACCTACCCTATGACCCAGCAACAGCACTGCTAGGAATTTACCCAAGGGATACAGGAGTACTGATGCATAGGGGCACTTGTACCCCAATGTTTATAGCAGCACTCTCAACAATAGCCAAATTATGGAAAGAGCTTAAATGTCCATCAACTGATGAATGGATAAAGAAATTGTGGTTTATATACACAATGGAGTACTACGTGGCAATGAGAAAGAATGAAATATGGCCCTTTGTAGCAACATGGATGGAACTGGAGAGTGTTGTGCTAAGTGAAATAAGCCATACAGAGAAAGACAGATACCATATGTGGATCCTGAGAAACTTAACAGGAACCCATGGGGGAGGGGAAGGAAAAAAAAAAGAGGGTAGAGTGGAAGAGAGCCAAAGCATAAGAGACTCTTAAAAACTGAAAACAATCTGAGGGTTGATGGGGGGTGGGAGGGAAGGGAGGGTGGGTGATGGGTATTGAGGAGGGCACCTTTTGGGATGAGCACCGGGTGTTGTATGGAAACCAATTTGACAATAAACTTCATATATTGGAAAAAAAGAAAAAAAAAGAATAAGAATATAAACATTAAGAAAGATAATATGATTGACCAAAATTAAATGATGGAAATGGTGGAAGACAGAGAAAGAAAGAGAAGGAAAAGCTACCACGTGATATTCTATTTGTTCATAAAAGGCCCCATATATTCCTAAGGAAAATGGAGGCAGAGATATTCACATAAAGGTAAACATTAGAACCAAAATAACAAGTTTTTCTAATACTGAAAGACAAAAATTTTTAAATGTGGATGACATAGTGAATGTCTAATTGCTAAATGTTTATAGGCATAACTCACCTACCTAAAAATACAATTTCAGATACACTGACAGCAAAATTAAACTTTATATCCTATGCAAAAGTACCACCTGAAAACATGTTTTCTGACACAAAAATCAAAGAATGGAAACAAGAGTAACAGGAAAAACAAAAAAGAAAGCAGGGATAGCAACTTGATATCTGACCGAGTATAATTCAGCCTAAAAAGTATTAAATGAGGAAAAGAGCTCTATGTTACAGTTATATCATCACAGTAAAGATAAAAGCGTTATGAATCTCTAAATGGCATATAACATACCAAGAACTTTCATAAAGTTCTACAGAAGATGTATTAAAAACGCACTAAAAAAGATTTTAATACGGTAAAACTATCTTAGTCCAAGATAGGTTGAGAAAAAAGTATTATGTGAGAATCTATAGTTCATATTTATTTGTATATAATTTGTTATATATCCTAATAATAAAGAATATAATTTCTCATCAAAAAAAAGGGGGCAATTCCAACAACAACAACAACAAACACTAAAGCAATTTTAAGCAATTTGGAGGGTATTGTAAAAAAGGGAAAAAATCTATTTTGTACAAAAGGAAAATGTTATAGTTAGAAATATAGATAAGAAATAAGTACTCAATGCATATTACTGTGCTCTATGGTAAACACTTCACATACTTCTTGTAATGTAACTTCTGGTTATTTGAGTTCAATTACAAAATTAAACCATAGATAAGCACCAAAACCTAAGTTGTCATTATGGAACAGAATTTAAATGGTAGCAGCCTACAGCCCTGAAGTTATGTGAACTGGTGTATGATGTGGGTTGTATGGCAAATCAATAGACAACGTGTACTATTCAAAGAATGTTACTAGGAAAATTGGTTGTGTACATGGAATAAGTCCAAATAAAACTGGATTCCCCAGAGATAAAGATCACAGGAATTAAACACTTAAGTGTAAACAATCAAAACTGCAAAATATTTAGAACAAAATGGAAAAGAACGTTATGACTCCATGTTAGAAAATTATTTCTTAGCCAAGGCACCAAAGCACAAACCATGAAGAAAAAAGGGCTAAATTTGATTACGTTATAATCAGAAACATTCACACACTAAACGATACTCTAAACAAAATTTTAAAAAGCAAGACAAAACAAAACAATCACAGAAACAAAGAGATTTTTCAAAGAGTCAATATACAGAGTATATAAACAATTCCAACAAATCAATAAACATGCAGAATCCTGGACAAAGAATACAAACAAGAAAAAAGCATAAATTGCAATGAAAAAGGAAAAGAGTATTTTGGTTGCATTTGGCTTACATATTATATATAATAATGGCTGTCTGTATATGTATATTATAATAATGTCTGTGTTATCTATATAGGCCTGTATGTATCTATATATGTTTATATGTAAGTATGTATATGTAAATGCATATATACCTATATACATTTTATTTTAGAATGCTAAACAAAATTCCATTTCATCCTTCCTAAAGAAGTAAACAGCGAAAATGATTAAAATTCGGGGAAAGCATAACTTATGTTTTTATCTACAGGTCAGATTATTCAGACATCCTAAGTTTCACAACAGATATCTTCTCCTCCTGGAGACAAATTCTTCAAAACTGAAGTGTGGTGGGCTCACCACTTCTGCTTTAACTTCTAATTATCATCTGAAAATAAAAACTGAAATTTAAATTTAAAAAATTGAAAAAAGTCTGTTTTTCGAAGTGCATAGGACATTATTTTGTTTGAGGTGTACATACACAATATGCCAAAGTTACATATTCAATATAACAACATGTGAATTGGGTGGGCTGGAGCAATTTCTCACTCTTCAAACATTTGTAGGTCAATTTTGAAGAAAAGTATCTCAATTTTCCTGATCTACACTATTATATAAAATAATTATGGAGCCAGACCAACACTAAACCATCCTACACACTGATTGGAGGATTAACACAACAATCTGCACAACCCGAACCACAGAATTCAGCAGGTACGTGGCACAGAGAGGTGAATTTGGGTAGCGAGATGCTGCTGAGGGTAGGGAACTGCTTTTGCAGGCGGAGAGAGGATGGAGACTGGGGAGGGGGGTAGAATATGGGGAAATCACCCCTCCCCAAAAGCAGCTGGAGAGAAAGTGGAAAATAGGAAACAGCCGCAGGGACTAAACTAAAAAGGGAGAAAGGAGAAAAAGAAAGGAGAGGATCTAAATTCCATTAAGACTGTAAACAAGGGGAGCACAAAGGCTGCAACTTTGCAGCTGGATACCTGGTGGTGCTCTGGTGGGAAAGGTGAATCCCCAGGAGTAGAGTGGGGTCTGGAAGGTTCCCAGGCCACATGGGGAAGAGTGGTTCCACTGCTGGAAGGACATTTGGTAGAGACTGTTGAAGCCACCTGGTCCCAGCAGACCCTGGAAGGCGGCCACATTCGCTGGTGCTGGAACAAGGTCATTAAGGGTGAAGGCTGGTAACAGATGTGTGTTGTGATTTTCCATAATCCCTGAAACGCTGCTGCTACACTGTCTCACGAACTTTTTCTGGGACAGGCTGGCAACTGGCCACAGTCTCAGGGCTCTGGCAGCAGCAGGGTCCAGCAAGCGTTCCTGGGTGCAGCCAGCATTCAGCCATTGCTCATTTGTCCATAGCTTGGTGAGACCCTCCCATAGAGGTGTGGAACACGTCAAAGCCACAGTCCTTCAGAGGTAAGGGGCCAGGGAAAATGGCCGCATCTGAGATAAAACTTGGGAGAGAAGTACTGCTTGGGGCCTGGTCATGAAGAGTGAAAAAGCGGGGAGTGGACGAAAGCTGAAGACAGAGGATGGGTGCATGATTGCTGATCCAGGAGAACAGACCGGGTAGCTGGGTGGCACCATTTTCACCGCTCCTGCACATGCACATACACACCTATGAGCACCACAACAATCCACCCCAGTAGGATAGCAGCACCATCTAGTGAAAAGCAGAGCTGTTACACTGAGGCCAGACCAACTGGGCCAACTCCACTCTGATAGAACAAGTCTCACCACCGGCTTAGTTTATGGCCTATAAAGCGCTACACAGACTGACTTCTAGGGGAAAACGAAACAATTTAAGTCCTACTTCAATCTCTTAGCAGGTTCATCTATTTAATTTTCTTTCTTTTTTTTTTTCTTTTTCACTTTTACAATTATTTTCTTTTTCTTGAATACAGAAAGAGAAAAAATTCATTTTTATTTTCAATTTTTATTAAAAATATTTTTCTTTTATTTTTATTACTATATTTTTTACTTTTGTGTAAATTTTTCAAATTCTATTTTACTTCCATCATTTTATTTTAGTCGACTTCAGTGGATTCACCTTTTAAAATTTTCAAACAATTTCCTTCTTATTTTTCTTTCTTTCTTTTTCTGTTTTTCTCTTTTTCATTCCTTTTCTTTTTCTTGAATGCAGAAAAAGAGAAAACTTCATTTTTACTTTCAATTTCTATCAAAAATGTTTTCATTTAATTTTTTACTATATTTTTTGCTTTTATGTAAATTTTTTCAAATTCTATTTTACTTCCATCATTTTAGTTTAGTCTACTACAGTATATTCACTTTTTAAATTTTCAAATTATTTCCTTTTTTTCTTTCTTTTTATCTTTTTTCTCTTTTTTGTTTTTCTTTTTGTGAATGCAGAAAAAGAAAAAATCATATTTATTTTTAATTTTTATTAAAATATTTTTAATTTTTTCTTCTATATTCTTTACTTTTTGTATATTTTTTCAAATTATATTTTACACCCATCATCTCATTTTAGTCTACTCGGTGTATTAATTTTTGTTCAAATTCTCAAACTATTTCTTTTTTTCTCCCTCCCCCCCATTTTTTTCTCTAATCTGTCAAACCATTTTCAACACCCAGACCAGAGCATACCTAAGATCTAGCATCATCTATCCAATTTGTGTGTGTGTGTGTTTATTTTTTAATTTTAATATTTTTTCAATTTCCTTAATTTAAATTATTCTACCTCATTAATTCATTTTCTCCATTCAAAATGGCGAAACAAAGGATATCACCCCAAAGAAAGAGCATGAAGAAACGAGAGCCAGGGATTTAAGCAACACAGATACAAGCAAGATGTCTGAAACAGAATTTAGAATCACGATAATAATAATACTAGCTGGAGTTGAAAATAGATTAGAATCCCTTTCTGCAGAGATAAAAGAAGTAAAAAATAGCCAGAATGAAATTAAAAATGCTATAACTGAGCTGCAATCATGGGTGGATGCAGCAGCGGCAAGGATGGATGAGGCAGACAGAGAATCAGCAATATAGAGGACAAACTTACAGAGAATAATGAAGCAGAAAAAAAGAGAGAGATTAAGGCAAAAGAGCACTATTTAAGAATTAGAGAAATAAGTGACTCATTAAAAATGAACAACATCAGAATCATAGGGGTCCCAGAAGAGGAAGAGAGAGAAATACGGGTAGACGGGTTATGTGAGCAAATCATACTGGAAAACTTTCCTAACCTGGGGAAAGACACAGACATCAAAATCCAGGAAGCACAGAGGACCCCGATTAGATTCAACAAAAACTGGCCATCAACAAGGCATATCGTAGTCAAATTCACAAAATACTCACACAAGGAGAGAATCATGAAAGCAGCAAGGGAAAAAAGTCCTTAACCTACAAGGGAAGACAGATCAGGTTTGCAGCAGACCTATCCACAGAAACTTGGCAGGCCAGAAAGGAATGGCAGGATATATTCAGTGCGCTGAATCAGAAAAATATGCAGCCAAGAATTCTTTTTCCAGCAAGGCTGTCCTTCAAAATAGAAGGAGAAATAAAAAGTTTCCCAGACAAACAAAAATTAAAGGAGTTTGTGACCACTAAACCAGCCCTGCAAGAAATTTTAAGGGGGAATCTCTGAGGGGAGAAAAGATGGGGAAAAAAAAAATATATATATATATATACACATAACATATATACATATGTGTGTGTGTATAAATACCAAAAGCAAAATCTAAAGATTAGAAAGGACCAGAGAACACCACCAGAAACTCCAACTCTACAAGCATGATAATGGCAATAAATTCATATCTTTCAGTACTCACTCTAAATGTCAATGGACTCAGTGCTCCAATCAAAAGACATAGGGTAACATAATGGATAATAAAACAAGATCCATCTATATGCTGTTTACAAGAGACCCACTTTAGACCTAAAGACATCTTCAGATTGAAAATAAGGGGATGGAGAACCATCTATCATGCTAACGGTTAACTTGTATCAGACAATCTAGACTTTAAAATAAAGACTGTATCAAGAGATGCAGAAAGGAATTATATCATAATCAAGGGGTCTCCAAGAAGACCTAACAATTGTAAACATTTATGTGTCAAATGTGGTAGCACCCAAATATATAAATTGATTAATCACAAACATAAAGAAATTCATCGATAGTAATAACACAATAGTAGGGGATTTCAACACCCCACTCACAGCAATGGACAGATCATCTAATCAAAAAACCAACAAGGAAACAATGGCTTTGAATGACACACTGGACCAGATGGACTTAACAGATATATTCAGAAAATTTCATCCTAAAGCAGCAGAGTATACATTCTTCTCCAGTGCACATGGAACGTTCTCCAGAATAGACCATATTCTGGGACACAAATTAGCCCTTAACAAATAGAAAAATACCGAGATCTTACCATGCACATTTTCAGACCACAACACTATGAAACTCGAGATCAACCACAATAAAAAATTTGGAAAGGTAACAAATACTTGGAGACTGAAAAACATCCTACTAAAGAATGAATGGGCTAACCAAGCAGTTAAAGAGGAAATTAAAAAGTATATGGAAGTCAATGAAAATGATAACACCACAACCCAAAACCTCTAGGAAGCAGAAAAGGTGGTCATAAGAGGAAACTATATAGCAATCCAGGCCTTCCTAAAGAAGGAAGAAAGATCTCAGATACACAACCTAACCTTATGCCTTAAGGAGCTGGAAAAAGAACAGCAAATAAAACCCAAAACCAGCAAAAGACCAGAAATAATAAAGATTAGATCATAAATCAATGCTATCAAAACAAAAAAAAATTAAAACAGATCAATGAAACCAGAAGCTGGTTCTTTGAAAAAATTAACAAAATTGACAAACCACTAGCCAGTTTGATGGAAAAGAAAAAGGAAGAGACCCAAATAAATAAAATCAAGAATGAAAGAGAAGAGATCACAACCAACACAGCAGAAATAAAAACAATAATAAGAGAATATTATGAGCAATTATAGGCCAATAAAAAGGGCAATCTGGAAGAAATGGACAAATTCCTAGAAACATATAGACTACCAAAAGTGAAACAGGAAGAAATAGAAAATTTGAACAGATGCATAACCAGTAAGGAAATTGAATTAGTAATCAAAAATCTGCCAAAAAAACAAGAGTCCAGGGCCAGATGGCTTTCCAGGGGGAATTCTACCAAACATTTAAGGAAGAGTTAACACCTATTCTCTTGAAACTGTTCCAAAACTAGAAATGGAAGGAAAACTTCCAAACTCTTTCTATGAAGTTGGTATTACCTTGATTCCAAAACCAGAGATAGACCCCACTAAAAAGGAGAACTATAGACCAATTTCCCTGATGAACATGGATGCAAAAATCCTCAACAAGATATTAGCCAACCGGATCCAACAATACATTAAAAAAATTATTCACCATGACCAAGCAGGATTTATACCTGGGATGCAGGTATACCTGGGATGGTTCAATATCTGCAAAACAATTAACATGATTCATCACATCAATAAAAGAAAGGACAAGAACCATATGATCCTCTCAATAGATGCAGAGAAAGCATTTGACAAAATACAGCATCCTTTCTTGATAAAAACCCTCAAGAAAGTAAGGACAGAAGGAGCATACCTCGAGATCACAAAAACCATATATGAAAGACCAAACACTAATATCATCCTTAATGGGGAAAAACTGAGTTTCCCCCTAAGGTCAGGAACAAGACAGGGATGTCCACTCTCGCCTCTGTTATTCAACATAGTATTGGAAGTCTTAGCCTCGACAATCAAACACAAAGAAATAAAAGGTATCCAAATCGGCCAGGAAGAGGTCAAACTTTCACTCTTCACAGATGACATGATTAAACGTTAAACAGATGACCTGTTAAACGACTATATGGAAAACACAAAAGATTCCACCGAAAAACTGCTAGAACTGATATGTGAATTCAGCAAGTTGAAGGATATAAAATCAATGCACAGAAATCGGTTGCATTCCTATAAAGCAACAATGAAGCAACAGAAAGAGAAATCAAGGAATCAACCCCATTTACAATTGCACCAAAACCATAAAATACCTAGGAATAAATCTAATCAAAGAGGTGAAAAATCTATACACTGAAAACTATAGAAAGCTTATGAAAGAAATTGAAGAAGACACACACACAAAAAAATGGAATAAGAAGATTCCATGCTCCTGGATAGGAAGAACAAATATTGTTAAAATGTCAATACTACCCAAAGCAATCTACATATTCAATGCAATCCCTATCAAAGTAACACCAGCATTCTTCACAGAGCTAGAACAAATAATCCTAAAATTTTTATGGAACCAGAAAAGACCCTGAATAGCCAAAGCAATCTTGAAAAAGAAAACCAAAGCAGGAGGCATCACAATCCCAGACTTCAAGCTATACTACAAAGCTGTAATCATCAAGACAGTATGGTACTGGCACAATAACAGACACTCAGATCGATGGAACAGAATAGAGAACCCAGAAATGGACCCACAAACGTATGGCCAACTAATCTTTGACAAAGCAGGAAAGAATATCCACTGTAATAAATACAGTCTCTTCAGCAAGTGGTGCTGGGAAAATTGGACAGCGACATGCAGAAGAATGAACTTGGACCACTCTCTTACACCATACACAAAAATAAACTCAAAATGGATGAAAGACCTAAATGTAAGACAGGAAGCCATCAAAATCCTTGAGGAGAAAGCAAGCAAAAACCTCTCTGATCTTGGCCGCAGCAACTTCTGACTCAACACATCTCTGGAGGCAAGGGAAACAAAAGCAGAAATGCACTACTGGGACCTCATCAAAAGAAAAAGCTTCTGCACAGCGAAGGAAACAATCAGCAAAACTAAAAGACAACTGACAGAATGGGAGAAGATATTTGCAAACAACATATCAGATAAAGGGTTAGTATCCAAAATCTATAAAGAACTTCTCAAACTCAACACCCAAAAACCAAATAATCCAGTGAAGAAATGGGCAAAAGACATGAATAGACACTTCTCCAAAGTAGACATCCAGATGGCCAACGGACACATGAAAAAATGCTCATCACTCAATATCAGGCAAATACAAATCAAAACCACAATGAGATACCACCTCACACCTGTCAGAATGGCTAACATTAACAACTCAGGCAATAACAGATGTTGGTGAGAATGCAGAGAAAGAGGACTTCTTTTGCACTATTGGTGGGCATGCAAACTGGTGCAATCACTCTGGAAAACAGTATGGAGGTTCCTCAAAAAACTAAGAATAGAACTACCCTATGGCCCAGCAATTGCACTACTAGGCATTTATCCACAAGATACAGGTATGCTTTTTTGAAGGGACACATGCACCCCCATGTTTATAGCAGCACTGTCAACAATAGCAAAAGTATGGAAAGAGCCCAAATGTCCAGCAATGTATGTGTAATATATATATATATATATATATATATATATATATATATACATACATACACACACACACACACACACAATGGAGTATTACTCGGCAATGCAAGAATGAAATATTGTCATTTGCAACTACGTGGATGGAACTGGAGAGTATTATGTTAAGTGAAATTAGTCAGTCAGAGAAAGACAAAAATCATATGGCTTCACTCATATGAGGACCTTAAAAGACAAAAAAAGATGAACATAAGGGAAGGGAAACAAAAATAATATAAAAACAGGGAGGGGGACAAAACAGAAGAGACTCATAAATATGGAGAACAAACTGGGGGTTACTGCAGGGGTTGTGGGAGGGGGATGGGCTAAATGCGGAAGGGGCACTAAGGAATCCACTCCTGAAATCATTGTTGCACTATATGCTAAGTTATTTGGGTGTAAATTTTAAAAAATAAAAAAAAAATTTAAAAATTATCAGTGGTAGGAGGCACCTGGGTGACTCACCTGTTAAACGACTAACTCTTGATTTCGGTTCAGGTCATGATCTCGTGGTTCATGAGATCAAGCCCAGATAACATCACAGAGCCTGTTTGGGATTGTCTCTCTCCCTCTCTACCCCTCCCCTACACTCTTTCTCTCTCTTTCCAAATAAATAAATAAACTAATAAACTAACTAACTAAAACAAATAAAATGACTATCAGTGGTGACAGGTTGTACTAGGGCAGTCAAAGTAAAGGAGCAGTCAAAGACATTTCAGCCAGGCTCTGTAAAAGTTCCATTGACTCCCAAAATTATGAAAAAGAGAAAAATCCTTCCTTCCAAAATATACCAGAAAGCATCTTCTACATAGAAATACCAAATGGATTCCCATCCTAATTGTTTTTATTCATAGCAACCAATCACTAGACTTATCAGGTTTCAGAAGTAATCCAAGTGACATGATCTAAAAAGGAGAATATTTATTTTGGTAACATTTTGCAATATTGTCCTTGGCCCCATAATTTTGTTGTTTTCTAATTGTTTAATTCTTTTTTAAAATAAACCCATGTGTTATTCATCTTACCTATTGCGCATTCATCTTACAAAGACTCCAGGGAATAGAATGTTTTAGGAAAGAATTTTTGGCCAAAGCTTCATCATATAACATGTGCACTTAAAAGACTTCACATTTTTCTAGGGCCACGGGGCCATTTTGTAAAGCATCTCCAAAATGAACATTAAATGGCAGGAGATGATTACCCTTTCAAGATTCTGGAAGTTGTTGTTGTTGTTGTTGTTGTTGTTGTTGCTGTTTTACAAAACTGACTCAAATGGAAAAAGAAGAGAAGATGTAGAGAGAAAAGAAGGAGGTAGGGGAATAGAAAACAGCTGCTATTATACTAAGTATTTCCCAGGCACCATGCTAAATAACACAAAAATATATCTATATACAATCCTCACACATATCCAGTGTCATAATTACAATTACACTGTATTTTACTATTCAGTAAACTGAGACAGAAAGTATAAATCGGTTGACAAAAATCAAATGCATAAACCTTAGAGGGAAGACCAAGACTTGGACACAGAAGTGCCTGAAAATCCTGGGCAATTTTGTAAGGCTACAGACATGTGGAAAATGATGTTCACTTGGATACACTCATTTGTAGAGAATAGAAGGTTTCCATAGAGAAAAAAATCAGCTCTAAGCCATGCTTAATTCTTAGTTTACTGATTATAATTTCAACATCACCCATTAACAAAGATGTATTTAAATACAAGATAACACAAATGATGTTATTAAAAGGACTACTTTAAATCGTCTTTAACTCAAGTGGGATAATTCCCAAACTTTTGTATTTATGTCCATTTTTAGTCAAAAACTTGCTATACATTCATGTAGGAAAAAGAACTTGTGTGGCTTTATATTTTCTGTGGCTCCTTATCTGCATGAAAGGTCTAGAAGTATAAATTTTATCCCAACTTACCAGTTTTCTGTGCTTGGATCTTCAGTTACACCTCAGGCAGTTATGTACAGATTCTGGTGTGAACCAGCGCCTATGGTGGCTATGGGCACAAGGTCAGAAGTCACACTACCAGCCCTGCTACTTACTAGGTTTGTGATTACAGGCAAAGAGCTTACCTTCTCTGTATTTCTCTTTCCTCATCTCCAAACTTGGAATAATAAAAGCACCTATATATCACAGATTGCTTCTCTGGGAAACAGACTGAGAGAAGGATTTTTACCATGGAGGACATGTATATAAGGAATGCGTCTGGAATCTACACCTGTGAAAGGGTGCAGAGGGAGCACAACAGGCAGAGAAAGAAATGTGAAATCTAAGTACAGATTTTGACATCCCCACGGAGATTTTTGGACCTAGATTGGTCATTCAGTAGAGTCCAGACTTGGGCTCAAAATGACCAGGGCTTTTCATGAGGGTATGAATCAGTCATTAGATGTAAGCTTTCTTGGAAAGCGCATGACCCTGTACAAGGCAGCTATCTATAGCTGAGGCAATCACTGTAGGAGCTGACTGCTAAAGACTTTGCCTAGTGCTCTCCTCTAAGCCCGGGTAACAAGTCCTCCCTTGAAAGGAGATCTGGGCTGCATATAACAGCACCTACCACACTACCTCACAGCATTGCTGTGGTTTAGATGAGAGAGTTACAGGGGGAGGGGGAGAGAAAGAGATAACAATTCTTGGCTTAGAGTCAAGACTATGTAAACTGTTGGTTATTATTATTATTATTGAGCAAATAGGCAACCTTATGCAAAATATAGTGTTCATATGGAAGAAAAAGAGGATCCTAGGGAAAATTGGGGTGAATAGCAGTTACAGTGAACATTTATTATCATGAAATCCTTGGAAAACATTATACTTATTTGGGGGAATTAACACTCTCCCATTCCATCCACATAGTTCCAGAGGGTCTGTGAACCACTACGCCTCATACCTTCCTCCAGCCCCAGTAGACAGTAGGCATATGACTTATGGGGCCAGTAATGAAATTGCCTTCTAACCAGTCTGGTCTGGAATGGAGTTGTGATATAAGCTGAGCCATTCAAGTCCTAGTTTCAGAATATTCAATGTGGGAAGAAAAGGAAAATTCATTTCTCTCTAGCAATCAAAAAGTTTACAGATTTATGGACTCCATAATCTCACTGTAGTTAAACTCATACTCTGGGTCCTTGGAAGACATAACCATAATCACTCACCTGGCTGAGAACTGGTTAAAGTGAACATATAATCCAGGATGATGAAGACCAACATTCAAAGACTGGGAAGCTCTGGATGATTTGAACTGAACCTGCTGTGGTTCATTTTTCTTTGTGAAAGCTAGGATCAGAGCCTTCCACAAAGGATATTGCTCATAGGACCAGAAACCACACTGACAAGTTACCTGGAGCCTTCTCACATCTAAGATACAAATCCTTAAAACTCCCTAATATCTCCATACCTTTCCCATCCCTCTGAGGGATCCTGCTTCTTTGCAGTTGCACTTGTAATGTGAGGTATTAACACTAGAGGTCTCTCCCTACTCATGAGCCCTTCTCTCTGCACATAGGGCTTTTCCTCCTACTCCTGCCTGCTGGGCTCACGTTCACCCTTGTCTGCAGCACCTGTACCAAATGTTGATTTTGCTAAGATTGGAAATACAAAATCTTGAAACTCCAAATTCTAGATCTGCTTCCTAGAACCATGCCACAGTGCATGAAAGGCATGCAAAAAGTACACTTCTCAAGAAGAAGCAGAAGAAGCAGAAGCAAGCAAGCAAGCAAGCAAGAAAGAAAGAAAAGAGAAAAAAGAAAAAAGAAAAAAAGAAAGAAAGAAAAATCTCTATTAATATAGTGCTACCCTCCCTTACCCACAACTGAAAATGAGCCAGTGAGACTGGCTAGATCCAGTGAGTCACCAAGGTCCTTTTACCTGCAGTCTACAAATCTAGAGTAACAACACCATGCTGAGTGACCACTTCAGAGCCTTATGCCTTAGATTTAGATGTCAACAGCACCGCCTTGTGGTGTGCTGAGAACAACCCATACGGTGGTGCACTAAGGCTTGGGCTCACCCAAATCATCACCACTTTGTAGGTATCGTATTCTGACAGAGTGGAAGTCAAACCCAAGGAAAATAAAGATAAGGAGAGATTTTACCCATGGCCTAGACCAGAACATTTGGCCTCATCCCTCTACTTCAAGTGGTCTTCATTTGCCACTATAAGGAGGGAGGTGCCCCAAACCAAAAGAAATGCCAGGGTGTGTTGAGAGAAGGAAGGATAATTCCTGAGTTACACAAGCCAAATAGCTCCCATACAGTTAACATCAACTCCTTGCCCTTTAAATTCCCTTGGACTTGATCCATCTTATTAGGTATTCCTCCTTCTTAGAGGGAGGGGTGCTGGGAGGTCGTGAGCAGGATTGGGATGGAAAGCAGCCTGGACTTTCACATGGAAACCAACAGTCTTCTGTATCTGCACCTCTGTTTTACGCTTGCTTATGACTTGCTCAAAGATGGAATACGGAGTGGGTGCTGGGCATTGAAGAGGGCATCTTTTGGGTTGAGCACTGGGTGTTGTATGGAAACCAACTTGACAATAAATTTCATATATTAAAATAAATAAATAAATAAATACATACATACATAAATAAATAAATAAATAAATAAATAAAAATAAAATTTTTTTAAAAAGATGGAATACGAAGCTCAATAAATCAGAAAAATTTAAATTTAACTTAAGCTTAGCCTGCCTTTTCAAAACTTCTGCCACTATTACCACTTTTCCTCCCTAATGAATTAAGATTTGTTGAGCATGGTGACCCAACGTGGAAGGCTAGTTTTGTGAAGATAAAGTAGAAATAGGCTTTTTTAAAGTTTATTTATTTATTTTGAGAGAGAGAGAGAGAGCATGAGTGGGGTAGGGACAGAAAGAGAGAGAGAGGAAGAGAGAATATTCCAAGCAGGTTCTACACTGACATGGTGCAGAGCCCAACGTGGGGCTTGAACTCATGAACTGGGAGATATGACCTGAGCCGAAATCAAGAGTCAGATGCTTAACTGACTGAGCTACCCAGGCACTCTTAAAGTACAAATATGTTTAACTTAACAAAGGACCTCCCAGAAATGTGGTAAGTAAAACGTTCATCAAAATAAGCAAAAAAAGCACTGTGCATTATTGACCTTACTGAAGATTCATTTCAAAGTAGCTGTTATTTAAATGCCAAGACTCCACATGCTTCAAATGTGATTCAATTTATAACTTTAAGTTCACACAACTTTTCAGCACCACATAGACTACACTTAGTGAAATAAACCCACACTTAACTAAAAAGCAGAACTATAAATGTTGTGAACTTAATGCTTTCATGCTCATTATTTAGGAGGAACATTACTTTTATTCACTAAATAGGTCCCATTACATGACTTAAAATTTTTCTACTCAGGTTAGTTTTTAGCGCTCATCAACAAAATATGCTCATTCTTATTGGAAATGGTCTGTGGCTGTAATATGAGAAATATTTGCTAGATGTGACAACGAACTTTCCGACAGAAAGGCCTCTAAACCCTGGAACGGTTAATAGGACACCATAGTCTCTGTCTTGAAAGCTATAAAGAGTTGAATTCACTCCCATCAACAAATCTGCTATAAATACAGATCTTTGTGGGTTTACCACATAAACCCCCAAAACATTTTCTAGATGATTATTCTGAAACCTGTTTTGCATGCACTGTATGTGTGAGTAGGAGGAAGATAGATGTGCACATACATGTTCTTCCCTCTCACTGCAAAATCAGTGGCATGCTTTGCCACACTTTTTCAAGTGCAATCCTTCTGCTATTCACCAGTGTTTCGCACGTGGTTCTACTCATAAAACAGTATTGCTTGTAAGGGATGTGCCATCACCCCTCTGGCCTAGAAGCCAGCCAGGCAACACACCTCTTGGATGCCCCATCCTCATTGTAATTCTGCCTGAGCTCTGCCGGCTCCCTCGCCTCTCCAAAGGTCAGCCTGAGGTCTGCACTCCACCGCTAATGGGTGCACGCAGCCTGCTCCTGTTCCTGCTGTGGCAGAGAAACTCAGTCCCTTTACATCTCTCTCTCCCTTCCTCCCTCCTTTCCCCTCTCCTGTGCTTGCTCTCTTTCTCTGCCTTGCAAATGACTCTGAGGAGCTAGGCTGGTGGATGATTTATATTAAGGAAAAAAAAAAAAGCACTCAATTTTTTTTTTTTTTGAACTGGGCTCCCTGAGAGCACTCAGGGCTGCCTCGTACTGTTCAACGCCTACCTGCTCAACTGCAGGGAAACAAGCTTCTGAAGGCTTTAATGGGATTTCGCCTGAGGCTGTTTTATTAAGATGTCGGCTTTTTCTGCTGCCTCTGCAGCTGACACCATTCACTGTCAGCTGTCCCCTCCCCTTCCCACCCCCACTGCCACCCCCCCAACAATGCACCAAATTATTCGCTTCATTTAGTGCTCATGGCTCAGTGTGGGCAAATTGGGAGACGGAGCCTTACTGGGCCAGATGAACCAAGCAGAGAGGTGAAAAGCCACTGTGCTACTTAACTGGGGGTTTAAGGGGAGCAGGAAGGCAAAAAAAAAAAAAGACTAAATCAATGCCACTGGGGCACACTTCCATTCTATTAGGAAGAATCATATTCAGTACCAACATACCCATTTTAGAAGTGCATTCATGTTACTCATTTATATGGAGCCTTCGTTTGGGAAAGTCTGTATACAAATTACCTACAATTACCTACAATAGATAATGTGCATTGTATACATATTAGAAGGCAGTCTGGAAATTATGCCATTCATTTAACACACTGATTACAACAGAAAAATCAGCATAAACACTAATTCATTAATGAATATGCTGAATATATATGTGTATATAGATACATATATGTACGTATATACATATGTATATATGTATATGTATGTATATGTATATACATATGTATATACGTACATATATATATTGTTCAACCTTCTGGAGAGGACTTCACTACAAAATGGAAATTAACAATGGTAGTGGTGGTGGTGATAAAGACAGTGGGTTTGTGCATCTATGTGTATGTTTAAGTATGCATGTGGGGAAAGTGTGTGTATGTGTGAGTTATATTTGCAAGATGGAGAGAGTGTTTATAACCAAACAGTCTATTAATTACCTGCTACATTTACAGCAGAAGTAAATTAAACACAGCTCAGTAGTAGTAGTGGTCAGGCTGTGGTATCAATGGTGACATCTAATTCATAGTAAGAAAAATTATGTTTCTATAGAACAGATCTATTAAGTGCTCAGGATGTTTTATCAGTAATTTATAATGAGGGATAACACAGGGAAACCTGCCATGACCCCATTTTATGGATGGAAAACCCAGTGGCATATTAGGAAGAGGCAACTGAGTCAAGACAAGACAGTAGTTCGGTATCAGATGCTGAGAAAACTATTGCATTCCATTTCCTTTGACTGACTTCCCCAATAACTTGATGTAACAGGAATGCTTTCACTTAGAAGTGACTCACTCACTCAACAAATATTTACTGAGTCCTGATTTTGCACCTTCCATGTACTATCCCGTGTTTGGTTTAAAGTGAAAAAAGGAAAGCAAAAATTACCATTATGTCTGCTCTCATGGAACTTCCAATTTAGTGGAGGAGACAGACATTGGTGAAGCAATCAAAACTCTGTTGGAAGGAAGAGATACAATTTAATGATAACCTTTTTCAGGAGGATTTGAGGCAGTTTGGAGAATCAGATTAGGCTTCGCTGAGGAGGTGGTGGTGAATCTGATTTCAGAAGGATTAATAGGAGTCAACTAGGTGAAGCCATGTGTGTATGTGTGTGGCGGGGGTGGGCGGGGGATATACATGTACAGAGGCCCTCTGGCAGGAGTGAGATGATGCTTTTAAGGACATAATATGTGACAAAAGCACAAATATCAAGTAGGGTGGTAATTCAAAGTGTTCCTGGAGAGGTCAGGTTCAGAGTTCAAAGAGCTCAGGGGACCTTTACACTGAAAGCATTGAAAAGTCTTATGCCATTGAAGGGTTTCTAAACTGTAGTGATTTTGTGTCTAAGTGGTAGGGGGCAGGGAGGTATAGTACAACCTGATTCTCATTAGTAAGAGGTCCCTCTCTCAGCATGGAGAAAAAACTGAAAGGGTGGGAGAGTGGTAGCACAAAGATATCTAAGGGAGTTTTGCAAAGGGCCAGAGAGACATAATGGCAGGTCGAACTTGGGTGATGACAGGCAAGTTGAAGAGAGATGGAAAGATATGTGGCAGGTAAACCAGCAAACACTAGTAACATGAGGGAGAGGGACAGAGATGTCAAGGATATTTTCCAGATTTCTGGTTTGCAAAATGTATGAATGGCATCCCCATTTACTAAAACAGAGGAACACTGGAGGGAGGACAGTTGTAGAGGAAGTAGTCCTTGAGTTTGGTTCTGGACATGCTATATGAGCTACTGTTGAAATTTTAAGTTGCAAAGTACCATGTATGAAGGTGTCAATTAGCTGTTGTTATAGTTCACTGCTCAGAGGAGGGGTATAGCCTGGAGAAATGTGTGGCCTATCTGTGCATTGGTGAGAGTTGATACCAAGGGGAATTGGTAGCACTGATTACAAGGAATAGAAGAAAAACTAGGAATACCAGTATTTATTGGGTGGCTAAATGATATTAAACCTCAAAGAAGGGGAAATAGCCTGAGAAAGAAAGAAAGCTTTGAGAATGAGTGATGTCAGGAAATAAAATTTTTCAAAAACAAAGTGCTCAGCAGTTTCAGATAGATGTCAGGTGCAAGGAAGCCTAACATCCAACCACTAAATTGTGCAACATGGAGCCCATTGTTGAGGGAACACTTCTAGATGCACAGGAACTGAAAGTCCAGCCTAAGAACAGTGACCACTCTCTCAGTATGCTCAGCATCATCCCAATTCATACCTATTGTCCCAATACAGGTACTAATACAACCTCTGTTACTTTCAAAACTTAGATGATACAATTTATGCGTACAAATTTTGTGTCTGAGTCCGTTCACATGTTTTTTTTTACATTTTTCTGTCCTTGAATTTCCCTTCTCTTACCCATAGCAATCTCTATCAGTTCTGCCTTACAGATGTAAAGCATGACCACTCTTCCATTTCTCCTGCCAATGCCCAAGTCCAAATCACACCTATCTCCTGCCTGGATTTCAATAAACAGCCTTTCCTGGCTCCCTTCCAATGTATTCTTTATGTAACAGCCACAGTTACTAATTTCATCATAAATCAGATCATGTCACTGTGAAAGAAAATGAAAGAAATGAATGATAACCTTCAAAACCTTTCCACTGACCTTAACATAAAAATTGAACTCCTTAATACTGCCTATAATGTTTGCCATGATAATGTATTGCATTGATTGTATATCATGCTATATTGTATATCAATCTTGATTGTATATCAAGCTTCATATTATTTCATCTATCTAGTCTTACTAAACAATAGCACATATAAGATATTTTAAGTGATGCACGCTTTCCCGATGTATGTGTTGTTTCCTTGCCTAAAAATACTTAGTCTCCTCCTTACTTGGTGATCTCCTTTTCATCTTTAAGGTGTAAGTCTGAAAGCCAAGATGGGTCCTAGACATCCACAATCTAAATTAATTCTCCCTGTTATTCTCTTATACAATGTCCTGTTCTTTTCTTTCACAGCAGCTTTCATAATGACAATGATAAGTTTATTTTTGAGTTCACATATTTTATATCTATCTTGCCAGTAGATTCCGATCTCAGTGAAGAGAGGAATAATGCCTGTGTTTTCAATACTGTGCATCCTGATCACACTACTTATCCCACCTTTGGGTTCACAAAGTACGTGTCAGCAAATATTAATGGTGCCAAAAGTGTGCTAAGCACTGTATTATTGTCCAAGTAAGGGTTTTCTGGGTTAATGACAATTCTAGAGTTAAAACTTCTCAAGTAAACACAGTTTTTCTATAAGTCATTCTTTGATTACCTAATGATGAGTTAAAGCTTATGGATCTCAGATAGAAAGGTAACTGATACATCCCATTTATGATGCTATAATTTGAACTTGGATGTCAAGGTTGTTTGTAAGGGAAGTGTGTGATTGTGTTTTAGGCACACCTTTTTAAAAGATTGATGAGTGGTTTTTGCATACACACCCTTAATTTTCTTGGATACTGCTACTCCTGAATACCTTGACCCCAAAATAACTCCTTGATTGTTCTCTACTTTCTCAGTCACCCCTAGTAAAGATCAGGAACATAAATGACCATCTCTCTAGAATAATCTGAAGCAACTAGACACAGCCATGATACTGCTATAACAACTCTAATATCTACTGATGGAAGGCCCATCTTCCTCTGGCATGAGAAAGTATGGCTATCAGGAATATGTTTATATAATCCTTCATCAATATTGGGGGGAAGCACCAATATTGATTTCCTGATTTCCAACCATTACCTCACCTCTAGATTAGGATCTCGTCTTTCTCTTTTTACTAGGTCAGGGAGGTTGGAAGGCTAAAATAAACTTACTTGGGCTTTATCCATTCTTTTACTTTGTGCCCCTTGAAAGCTATACTCCTCTAGAAGGAAAGAACCTGCTCTAACTTTACCTGTGCAGTTAGAATATTCATTTGTAATCTGTCAAATATAAGTATTATAGGCCAGGTACTGAAAATTCAAAAACAGCAGATGAAAAAGGCCGAAGTTCAAAAGAAGAAAATAAGTAGAATATTCATGAACCACTTATAGGTAAATGATTCTGTAGATACTCACAAAAGCATACAATTAATGTGTATGCTTGTGTGCGTGCGTGTACACAAACACATAAAGCCTGGAGTCTCACAGGCTGATGTCCAAAACTAACCTATATGAATTGGAAATCCTCATCAATGGCCCATTTTTCTTTGTCCTATATTTTCCATCTCTGTGAATAATAGCTCTAACCACCCAGTTAGAAATATGGGTCAGAAATGTGGGTCAAATCCTTGATTTCTCCATCTGTCCCCTTCTTTCTATTTGTGTTAGTCCAGTTTCTTCAAGAAACAGATACCAAACAGGATTAAGTATGCAAGATATGAAGGGAAATACCCATGAGAAAATGTGAAAGGGATTGGGAGAATGGAAGACTTATGAGATCTACATGCAGATATAAATGCAAATGAAGGAGACAAAGAGGGAAGGTGGGAAGGATGGAAGGAGGGAAGGAAGGAGAGAAAGAGGGAGAGAGGAAGGCATGGAAAGAAGGAGGGATGGAATTAATTAGTTTGGGTGGAAGTTTCATAGACTGTAGTACAGTTCTAAGTAAACTTTGGCAAGACAAGCAGGGAATCTTTGAGCCAAAGTCGCCCTATCAGAGGAGTCCTATATTTCTCAGGAATTAGCTGACTTATTACACTTAATGCACTTAGTTTGGAGCTGGGGCTCCAAATCCACGGGGCATGTGGTCTCAGTGAAATGCAGAGATGGACTTTAGTGTGTAGCAGCTAGGGCTCTTGTCAATTACACTCTCAGCAGTTGGCCATCTGGTAATCCTATCTCAGGGCTGCCACACAATCCTCACTGGAGTTACTTTAGTAATGTCTTCTCTCAACTAGACTACTGCTATAGTCTCATCTCTAATCTCCAGCCTCTAGTGTTGCCCACTCCCTAAATACACACATTTCTTTTCATAATAATTTATTCTCACTACAGCCAAAGTTTTGCTTTTGTCATTCTTTCTTTTACTGCAAATTTGAGCATATAATTACTCTGTTTACAAACCTCAATGGCTCCCCAGTACCCTCAAGACAAAATCTAAATGTTATATTTGTCTACAAAACATTTCATGACTTGATATTCCTCTTGTAGTCTTATTTTTCAAAGGAATACTTTTTATTTGGCACAGCTACTTCTGAATGACTCGCCATTACCAACACACGTTATTCTCTCTTGTCTTTAAGCTTTGCAGGTACTATTCAAGCTACCTGTAATGGCCTCCTCTATTTATTTAAAACTATCTTATTTGAGGTTTTGGCTGATATGTCATCTTCTCTAAGAAGTCTTCCCTACATCCCAAGGCAGGGTATCCTTATATGGATTCTCATTGAACCCAGAGGTTCACCAAGCATGTTTTGCCCTGCATTGTGATTTCCTTTTTGACTGTCAGACTCTCTCATCAGTAGCAAACACTGGAATATATCCTCACCAATCTCAGTTTATGCACTAAATATCTGTTGGACACATGAATAAATCAATCACATTTAACCAACATTATAATACAGAAAAAGGAGTAATTAAACTTTTGATAATGAAGATCAATATTAAAAGTTTGTGTTCAAATGAGCAGCAGAGAACTAGGACAGACTATTGTTACTCAGTGTTACAATGCAAAAAAGAAAAGAAAAGAAAAGAAAAGAAAAGAAAAGAAAAGAAAAGAAAAGAAAAGAAAAGAAAAAAGAAAAGAAAAGAAAAGAGTGACAAAGTTCCTAGTCTGAACTAGGAAAAATATGATAGAATATCTATGGCTGGATTTTCATACAAACTAAAACATCCTTCTCATGAAATTTCTCACTATTAGCCTTTTATCTCCTGAATTTGGTGAAAAATGTATCAACTTACATGTGGTATGAAAATGAAACTCTTCTAGACCTTAAGGCATACATTTGGCTACAAATGTCATCTCGCATTTAAAGACTCCATATTTTTCAGGTTGAAAGAGGGGGTACCTAGGTGACAAGGTGACCTAATATTATGTCTCAGATAAAGGAAGACAAATTTTAAATATGATTACTCTTGGAAATTCAGAGATACCATAATTCCAAGTAGAATCTGTAGACTTTAATTTCCAAGCATGATGGCCATCACAGCAGCTATATTGAGAGCTACTATTGTTTTTCTCCTCTCTCAAGTCTTTTTTCTACACTACTTAAAGTAACATTGTGGAAAATTCCATAACTATATCAACACTAAATTTGTCTATATCCAGAATACAATTTAGAGACTAGGAAGCTTTGTGACTCCTGGCCACCATATTTCTTCATGACTTCCTGATAATAATAGCAATAAATATTATTATGATAACAAGACAGCTAACTTTTGGGGTCATTCTAGATTTAAACTACACCCTCAGTTATCTGACATTTAGGCAATATTTTTTTTATTTGACATTTGTTACTTGTACAGTATGATGATGAATACTGTCATAAGAAAGGCCATAAGATTATAAAAGATGATACAGTGTGTATCCTGTTCTTAAAGACAAATTAAGCAAGTTTTAGTTATGACACTTGCCACCTTCACAAAGGATAGAAACTAACTATAAAGGAAAAATAGACATTTTGGAATCAGATGGACTTGGTTGAAACTCAGTTTCATGAATTAAAAGCTTTATGCCCCTGATCATTTATTTAAGCTCTCTGACCCTTAGTTTTCAACAGCCATAACCTGGGTCATCCAGACAGCATAGATCAGGGCAAAGCTGACTTGCTGAGGCTTTCTTAGGTGGTGCAATCTAAGGGACAAAGAGTGAGCAGAAAAGAAGTAGGAGTCAGGGAAAATGAAAGCAAGTACAAGATGGTACATTATCAATTTTCCCACATCTTCAGGGGAAAAAAAAAGTAAGAGGCAGTTGCTTGGTCATTTGGGATGTCTTCCAGACAGGCTTTGTGGAAATATTGCATCTTGGAATGATCCATCAGAAAAAAGAAAGGACAGGGATTTATCTTGTTGTTTTCTATCCCCTAAATCATTGAAATTCACCCAATTGGGCATTAATTTCTCCACTTACAGGTTGGCTTTCCTCCAGGTGGCCCCAAAGCACACTGATTCCTATGAGCCCAGAAGTGATAGGAAGGAACCATATTCTCTGTGAGTCCAGTGTGAATGGACGTGGACTCTGTGCAGCAAATGGTATATGTTGTTCTGGTACACAGGTATAGAAAATGACAGGAAATAATACTGACTGTCATAATGATGGTTATGACAGTGATAGCTATGGGCATTTTATCCATTCTTTCTTTCTTTCATCCTGACAAGAATTTATTATTCTAAATGTCAGGACTATTCTTGCTTGGGGGCTAAAATGATAAAGATTCAGATCCTGCGCCCCAAGAGCTTATAGACATGTGTGGGTGTTTGTGTGTGTATTTGTTTGTGTGCATGCATTCAGGTCATTAAGATACACAAACAAGTTACTGAGTAAACATTAACATGAGTGGTTTTATTTGTAAGGATAGAGTTGTCTCTTTTGGAAGTCAAAAACTGCCTATGATTCTTACTGTATCTTAGTTTCCAGTATTTCCCATTTCTTCTGGAAAATGGAAGTGTTCCTGAATTTACCTCTTCTAGAGAAGAACCAACAGAAATAACTATAGAAAATACTATGTTTTCCATGTCTTTAGTGGAACTATTTCCTTTAGGATTTTGGTTTTCTTCTCAGTGATGAGTTAGCACTAAGTTCAGGGTCAAGGTGATTCAGAGCCTACACATTTTCTTTTTGTTTTAAAGGTCCTGAAATTCATAATGCATATGAGATGAAGTTTCTGGAGGCTGTGAAAATGCCCAGTCTATAATCCTAAGGGTCTAGTGTTAATCAGGGAAATACAGTATCAAGGAAAACTGTCTTACCTTTTCCTTTTTCTAGTCCATCTTTATGTTTAACTATCATCCTTTGGCATGTGAATGTCATTGGACTTGACAGAGAATTCAACAAAGATAGTTTCTATCTTTACAGTTAGATTACTCTTTAGAGAACCCAATATTCAAATATTCCCAAGAATAGTTTGGGAACCTTAGTTAAAACCAATCAACCATTGAGGGAAAAAAATTAAAAATTGCCTATGAGTCAACTTTTATCTGAAAAAGAGTAAGCAGAGGGGCAGTCAGCCTATTCTAGGCCAATTTACACCATATTTATGGAAAAATTCTGTAGTTATAACAAAGCAGTGATTGTGCCCCACTGTTTGTTCTACTTACTTACTTTCTTACTACTTTCTCTTATCTCCCTAACAGCTTGCCAGAGAAAAAGCATCAAGTGTTGAAATAAGGACAAACCTATAAGAAAATAACTTCTTGATATTTTTAGAAAAGTCTGTGCATTACATTTAAAACTCATTACTGGACTGAGACTTGAGAACAGACAGAATTTTCTAACTTTTTTTCACAAGCACTTTGGCTAATTTACAGATAGGAAGTAATGGAGACTGATAGAATTGTCTATTTTGTGTTCTAATTTTGAGGATTTTTCTTTCATTATTACTAGAGCCTGTTCTATCATGTAGTAAACAGATATCACCCCCAAACATTGTCAAGATCATTTTATATGTGGAATTGGGTTGCAGCTAGATGAGAAAGAGTGGCATGATGGGCAGAGTTTCTCTGAAGCAGAGTGAAGGTGCAATAAATCCATGTGTTGAGAAAAAGGATTAAAAAGGGAAGAATATGATTAAATTTAGGCACATTAACTTCAGCATATTTCTTTCTTTGTGGAATGCGGCTGTAAGTTAACAAGTTAGAATCCTCTGACTGCCTGTCATTCCTTGGTCAAGAGTTGATTGTTCATGGAGACATCGTCATCTGTTGGCCACTAAGGTATCAAGGAATGCCTGTAACAATTCTGCCTTAGGCTTTGAGAGAAAAACTACTTCTAATAGTAACTCATTAAAATGTTCTTCAGTTAACTGAAAGAGTTAAGGTCCTTCTTCAGCCCCTGACATTCAGAGAGAAAGTGTGGGGCCTAGGAATAATTGGGCCCTCTGAAAATTAGCCTTTCAATTCTATAGTGAATATATTTTAAATTACTTCAAGAGAAGGAGAACAAATTAGTCCACATAGAGGTTCATGTGAGATTTAAAATAGCTGTGGTTGCATACGGCTCTTACTACATAACTTTATGACTTTGGATAAGCTAATGAAGTTAAATAATATTATCATTAGCTTTAACAGCTGAAACTTGCATAGAAGTGGACATTGCTGGAATAGTCCTAAGGCAGGAGTATTTTATTACCATTGTTTGTTTTGTGTTTTTTTTTTTTCATCATGTCCCCTTAATTGATGATGGTTTCTATGCCAGGAGTACTCCAACTGCAAATGTATTACCTTTATATACCTTCTATGACAGATATGGTTGAGAGAGAGAGAGAGAGAGAGAGAGAGAGAGAGAGAGAAGTAATTGTAGGAGAACCTGGTATCCCCAGTAATGATGAAAATTAAAATATAAATATATTCATTAAAAAGGCATATTAAAATTATAAGGTAGCATTTGTATAACACATTATTAAATGCTAGAGATATACAGAGTTTAGGCTGAATCTTTTGCCTGTATATTTTAATCCACCAAACACATCAAGCCATCACCATCACCTGTATACTGTAAACTCATGCATGCAAAGCCCTGTTCTATAATGGTGGTTCTAAACGACAGAGACTTTGGCAATGATTGGAAATGTTTCTAACCATGACAACAAGGGGTGGGACATGTTACTGACCTGTATTGGGTAAAAGCCAAGAATACTACTAAATAAACATCATACTATGCACAAGACGGCACACTAGAACAAAGAATTATTCAGTTCAAAACATCAGTAGTTCCTATGTTGAGAAACTTATGTGCTATACTTAGATAATCAAAGTAATCAAAGTAATCCTTTTTTCCTCTCAAAGAGCAATAACATAGTAGGTGGAAACACAGAAACAGTGTAAATAAATGATTATACAAGGTGATATATAGACAGAGTATTGTTTTATGATAGAAGCAATACATGATAGGGCAATACACTGAGCCTGTGTGGCTCAGTCGGTTGAGCGACTGACTTCGGCTCAGGTCATGATCTAGCGGTCCGTGGGTTCGAGCCCCATATCGGGCTCTGTGCTGACAGCTCGGAGCCTGGAGCCTGCTTCAGATTCTGTGTCTCTCACTCTCTCTTTCCCTCCCCCACTCACGCTCTGTCTCTCTGTCAAAAATAAATAAACATTAAAAAAATTTTAGAAGCAATACATGACAACGTTGCTGAGGAGGAAGTTGGGAAGGAGGAACACTCAGCCTGGAGAAGCTTACCCTGGTGAGATCTTAATGAAAATCTAAGACTGGTAAGTAAAGAGCAGAGCTTAAGGCCCACAGGACCAAGAAGCAGACATATCCTCAGGTATGAGGGACAGCAAGTCTACCAGGTAACTACACTAGAGGACTAAATGAGTGGAAGGTGTGATTAAAAATAGAGGTGTCTGGGTGGCTCAGTTGGTTAAGCATCCAACTTTGGCTCAGGTCATGATATCACGGTTCATGGGTTTGAACCCCTCATCAGGTTCTGTGTTTACAGCTCAGGGCCTGGAGCCTGCTTCAGATTCGTGTCTCCTTCTCTCTCTGCCCCTCCCTGCTCATGCTCTGTCTCTCTCTCTGTCTCTCAACAATAAATAAATGTTTAAAAAAATAAATAAAATTTGTGGTCTTATGGTCAAATCAAGAACATTCTACATTATCCGAAGAAATTTAATATCAGTCTATAAAACAATAGAGAACCACAGAACGTTTTTAAACAGAAAAATAAAATACTACTAACTAGCTTTATGTTTCACAACTTCTTTATTTCTTTATTTTAGCATATCATACTAGTTCCCCAAAGTTGCATCTACTTTATCTTTCTTTAAAACCATTTTGGACACTCTATTTGCTCGAAATCATCTCAGCTGTATCAATGCCAAGCCTTCTAAAGGATCTGCAAATTTATTTCTTTCACCCTACATCCAAGCAAGCTATGTATCTTAGTTGTACTTGAAATATTGAAATATGAAATATTAGTCATACCTACTTGCTCTATTTTATCATATTCTACCTTATAACATAGTTATATATTTGTATTTGCTTTTGCATTCATACTAAATTGTTGAAGGCAGGGAGTAGGACTTATCCATCTTGGATATTTAAGAACTCAGTGAAAGTTTATTGACTGAACACCTGTGGGGATCCAGGAGAAAGTACACTTTGGAATTTTGGGAGATATGCAGCAGGAATTGTTCAATTAATATTTGTATATATTTAATTTCTTTTTTTTTTAATTCCAGTATTTGTGGTGATACTTAAGCATTAATAGTCAAGTAGTGTTAACTTTACATTACTGTTGATAGTAAGGGAAAGAAGGAAAAGGAAAAGAGGTAGAATTACCTGAAAAGTCACAGGCAAAGACACCAACAAGGTCTCAAGCAGTTGTGTGCAAAATGAAAAACTGATTTTCCATTAAAAAAATTTAAGTCTTACATGGAAGCCTGATCAATAGAATGGATAGAAACAGAGTTGACTTATAAGAAAGAAGTGGTTCTTCTCTACTTCTTCCCACTATCCACTAAAACTAAGAACTTCTACCCATTTGTGTATGATTCAACTGTGAAGAGTTAAAAACCAGCTGACAGAGCTCCCAATAAGAGAACATTTTCATTTCAGTTGCATGCATGTTCCTAAAAAGATGGACACTATATTTTGTTTTCATATTGTTTCCTTACTTTGGTTGAAGACCCAATCTGAGGTCAATTTTACATATTATGAGTTCAGTTTTTCCTTTTAGGTAAAGAGACAGTGACATTCTCTCTTAACTAGAAAACTGAAAAGAGCAAGTAGCTCTGTTCCTCACTAAGAAGGTCAAATGAGTTCTATTGAAATCACCTTTTGTTTTGTTTTGTTTTGTTTTGTGGCCTAAGGAAATACCCAGCTTTCATGTATATTACATGAGTAGAAATTAGAGTCTTTCTGTGGGATTGCACAGAGTTGTTGACTTCACTATTTCTCGAAAAGGAGTGTTGATGGACCTTTGGAAAATCTGAATCAGATCCTCATGGTAACATGTGTTCTCAGACCTGTGCCGACTATTCTCCCGACAACACTACTTCCTCCTATTCAAAGACAGCTGGGATATAGGATGTTTATCTAAATGGATTGTCTTCTACTTCTAAACCCATTAGCATAGCACAGGTGAAAGGCCTGGGATAAAATACATTACTTGGGTAGGGAGATGCAGGACTCCTTAGAAGCCGGTCCTCATTTGTTTGATGTGTTTAAATTTCTAAAATTATGGAAAAGTAGCAGATTTTATTTGGGACAGAGCCAATGGAATCACAACTTTTGTTTTTCAATGTGCACGGTTTGCAGTGTGCTTTTTGCCTTTCCAACAGTTATTATTGTTTTATCCCTTTGGGAAAAGGGGACAGTAAAAAGCACGTTCCCACTGTATTTCTTCTTGAATCCATTGCGATCTACTTTTATGTAGTAATTACCAAAAGTGTGCAGGATCATGTACCAATGGAGGCATTGAGCAGAAATGAACCTTAGATGTCTCTAGCCTTCCCTCCCTCTGTCACTATTTAAAGGAGCTCTGGTGGGGTGCCTGGCTGGCTCAGTCCATAGAGCACGTGACTCTTGATCTTGGAGTTGTAAATTTGAGCCCCACATTGGGTTTAGAGATTACTTTCAAAAAATAAAATATTTAAAACTAAATAAATAAATAAATAAATAAATAAATAAATAAATAAATCAGATAAAGGAGATTCTGGTTCTTTGATTATAAGTGAGACTATGCTATCTCCTATCCCCAACTTCAAGAGATAATGCAATGAAAATAGGGAAAGAGAGGGATCAGGAAAAGTATTAGTGAATTTGACTTAATGCCTTTTGGTAGTCATTCATTTTTTTTCTTAAGTTGATTACCCTATCTGTGATTCATGCCATGCTAGTTTTAGTTATGAAAGATGAGACGGTGAGTGATCTTGTCCTTTTCAAAAACACACACACAGAATGCCTTTTCTTTGATTTCTTTAAAAACTGCATATGATTTTTCATCTGGTTCTTCCTCTCTTTCTTTCCCTTGGATTTTTTAGTAGTTTTATTTGTAATTTTGTGCAGGGACCTAGAAGAGAGGGAAGTAACATCAACCAAACTTCAGCACTATTTAAAGGCCTAGTTTGCTATAATCTTGTAGCAGTGTATATACATATTAAAATTCATTTCATCTCTAATCTCTTTCAATTAAAAAGACAGGGTTGCCTTCAGCTTTATGAAATTTATGATATGAAACACCTTAGATATGCTAAAACTGTTAAACTGAATTTTATTTAGTATTTTGATTATAAATTAGGGAAATGGTACATTAACTCCTTTCTGAGGCTAAGATTAAAAAGGCTCCATTTATTTGCAGTTGTTGTAGTGTTTTGCAACATATGTTATATTTATAATTGCCTTATTAAATCTTATACATTGTAAGTGATAATCATATTGCCCAGAGCTATAAAATCATCAAAATATATAATGGCATTTTAAGTTGTTGTATCTACAAATGGGAATTTTTATTTTTAGCTTTTTAATAATGTTTTCAGCTGAGTGTTGGGAACAATCATCAGCTATTCAGAAGGGAAATATTATTTCCACTAAGTATTTGGTAAGTGATATTAACAGGAAATCATAGTCAAGTCTCAGCCAGATAAGCATGGACATTATAGAACAATTCCATTGTAGAAATAAACTGAAAATGGGCCATGGTTTGATGGAGATGACACAAACAGATAAAATCAAGTTCATAGGGCTAGTTCAAGGACCACCATCTCTACTAGCAAAATCTCTTCTTTTCTTAACTACTTAATTAAGCTCACGAACCTGAATTGTTACACATAGATTGATGTCTCCTCCTTTCCTCTTGCCACTCCTCTCTTACTTCTTGAAGAAAATGTTCTCAAGGTTTTATCTTTGAAACTCATCTCCGTTTTCAGTTTTACCATCAATATAACTTTTCCATAGCACTATTCAAATGCAGAAGTGAATCTTAAATTAATAATTTACTTTTAGCCCAAATATCTCTCCCAAGTTCCAGAGAAGCATCAACAATGGTTGGTTGAACACATTCTCTTGGAATTTTTCCTGATGCCGTTCTTCTCTCTTAAATTTACTACATCCAGAAACAAACTCATCATCTCCTCTAAATAAACTCCCTATTATAACCTATTAATTATTTCAAAAGTCTTCAGTTAACCAGTGCACAAAAGCAACTCCAGATTCAAAGGCAGGCAGGGATTTTGATTAGACTCAGTATATAATTTCCTTCACTGAAGTGTACCACCAAGCCAGGCATCTAGCAATCAAAGACATAGACAAAATAAAGAACCTGAACAAAAAAGTCAATAACACAAGTAAGTGGGCACAGCCTCCAGTGTCTCTCCCTCTTTTAAATGGAAGCATGATTAAATTCCGGTCTTCTGAGGATCCTGGACAAATTCATCAGATGGGGGAAGCATAGGACCAAAGTTTGCATTCCTTCATTTTGGTGGGCTAAAAGAGGTATCTTTTCCACAGTAAAGCTTGCAATTTATTTTTCTTATTTTATCACTGGGTTTCCTGGAATCTTGTCCAAGGTTTTTCTACCACAAGGACTGTCACCTTTCCTGGCTGTTGCTCCAGCTTATAGCTTTGAAATCTCCTTTGCTTCTTCCCTCTCTATTGTCTCCATATCCAATTAATTTACAAGCCTTACTGATTCTGCTTCCACATTGACCAACCACCTTTCCCTCTTCTACTTTTATATCCCATCTCTCAAATTTAAATAATTAATATCACCAAATGCCAGAAGTAGTAAGCCTCATCAGACATATAAAAACATTACTCAAAAGATCAGCTTGTATGCCTAGAAAGGTATTGTTGTTAAAACTAGGTGTATATAAGCTGGCAGAGCATGGGAAAAGAAGAGCCCCACTGGTCCCTTAGCAACAGGATTTGTGTCTCTATATTTCCTAATGCAGAGTAAGTGTTCATAAAATACTATTGAATTAAATTCAGATGTGTTTTGATTTATCTTCTGCAGGAATATTTCACTAATTGAGAATGTACTATAATAAATCCCATGGCTTCCTTAGTGAAAGATCATCACATGAGAAGTGTGGATTAATGGAGAAGAAATGGCATATTAAAATTTTTAAGTGTGAAAAACAGAATAAAACTTCACTTGTTGGATGAAATTTCTCATAATAGATCACAGTATACCTAAAACAGCCCATACTAAATTGTAAATATTTACTGGAGTCTCAAATGACAAACAATACTTATTTATAAATGTTCAGCATAGGAAAAATAAATAAAGCCATGAACTATGAATCTATCATTTCTATTCCACCCTCAGGCAGAGTCTAAGACCCAACCTAAGTATATCTCTGGAGTATGCAAAATTTGTCTTCATGATCCTATACAAGTATATTCTTCCCTATTTGATGCAATCAATATCCCGCTGAAGAAAAAGCAACAGAATAACTTCCCAGCATATATTTGTCAAAGAACACATCTGGAAAAGAGACTGAAAAGAGATGATGGATAAGACTGGGAAATGTACGGTCTTGAAAGCTCAAAAATTTTGCATTTGAATGTGTCAGTATGCATACATTCACAAAGGCATTCAAATTACCAAACAAAAATTAGAACTGTAAAATTTAGCCTTCCTAAAGCTTGTTTTCAAAGATTTTGTCTTTTAAAAACATGATATGGGAAGCCCCCCCCCCCCCAACTAGAAAGAGCCATTATCCCTTTTGAATCTTCAGTTTTGCTAGAACATTCTGCAAGGATCCTAGAGGAAAGGTGTGGGCATGTCTGGTTAAACTGGACCTTGGGCAAGCAGGGCTTGGGGAACAGTAGAGGAGAATCAGAAGGCCTGACCTAAAAATGCACTGCTCTTGCTTTCTATTAAATGAAGATGAGCAAAGCCTTCTGAATATTTGGGGAACTGAACTGGGGACAATGAGGTAGGTAATAGGAGAAACCCAAAACAAAATAGCAAAACAAACAAAGAAACAAACAAAAAAACCTAGGGATACTTGGGTGGCTCAGTTGGCTAAGCATCCAACTCTTGACTCAGGGTTGTGAGCTAAAGCCCCACCCACATTGTGCTCTGTGCTGGACATGAAGCCTACTTAAAAAAATAAATTATTAAAAACCTAAAAATAGGGGTGCCTGGGTGGCTCAGTTGGTTAAGTGTCCAACTCTTGCTTTCAGCTTAGTCATGATCTCACGGTTTCATGAGTTCAAGCCCCACATTGGCTCCAAGCAGACAGTTCAGAGCCTGCTTGGGATTCTCTGTCTCCCTTTCTCTCTCTGCCCTTCCCCCACTTGCACTATCTCTGTCTCTCTCAAAAAAATAATTAAACTTAAAAAAATAAAAAATAAATTAAAAAATAAAGCCTAGGCATAGCAAAAAAGCCCTGGACTAGAAGTCAGTTATCCTGGGTTTTATCACTGTTTTTACTAGTAATAAAATATCTCTCCAGGAATAACTTTCTTCCCTCTCAGTCCTTCAGTGTACGTATGTGTGAGGGGAAAAAAAAAAATCTGTGGAATTTTACCTTCAAGGTACCTCTGGAACCAACCTTCCAAGATTCCACAGCCTGATTTTTTCAAAAATTTTATTTATTTTGAGAGAGAGCAAGCAGGAGAGTCACAGAGGGTGGTGGGGCATGGGGGTGGATAGAGAGAATCTCAAGCAGGCTCTGAGCTTTCAGTGCACAGCCTGACATGGGGCTCAATCCCACCAACCCTGACCTGAGCCAAAATCAAGAGTCAGATGTTTAACCGGCTGAGCCACCCATGCACCCTTAGCCTGATGGTTTTCTAAGCCAGGGATGTTCTGGAATTCTGTCTTCATTCATATTGGGCTCTTTCTCCCAATATAATTGTCCTGGTTTCTTGGAAGACTTGAGGCTGGAGTGGAAACACGGACTGAAAGGAGAAACTTCTATCTAATGAGGAGGTGTTTACATTCACTGTGAGATTCAAGGACTGTTAAGAGAAGTCTTAGACCAGTTAAATAATCTATGTTCCATCCACACAAAGAAGTAAAAAGATAGAAGAAGATCGCTATATGTTGCTACAGGACATGTTCAAGTCCTATTATTAAATTAAAAAAGCAAGGTACAAGAGAATGTGTAGTATGTTATCATTTTTGTTAGGAGGTAGGTATATGTATACATATTATGTTTTCAGAATGAAATGATGGAAGTAAATGCAAACTAATACAATGAAAGCTAGAGTTCTTTGAATGAATCTCGATTACAATTTTCAATTTGGAACAATTTAAATATTTTACATTTATTTTTAAATGTATTTAATCAAACAAAATTTATCTTGAATTAACAATAAATGGCCCTGACTGTATTTAAAATTAGAGGCAAATCTATACAGAAAATTATTTCAAGTGATTTAAAAAAATAGTAATTTGTCTATCCTAAGGACTATAAAGAGTGCACACCCACACATATGTAGTAATCCTTAATGCAGTCACTGGGTTATCGTAGTGATCTGGGGTTTATTCTAATATAATTGAGAACTAAAGTTTTCAGACTAAGTAAAAAGAAATGCAAACAAAACCAAAGCAATTAATGGATGAACTCATACTAATCTTAAATATATCTTATGGGTCCTACATTCCAGCCTCAGGGTTATTTCTTTGGTTATATATTAAATTTTTATTTTAAACTCTAAGCAGAAATAATCTTTGTGTACAGATTTTAAGTAAATGTTGATATGGAAAGCAAACAAAGAGTTTAGAGTAAAAAAAAACTTTGGTTTCAGACTTCACTAAATTTGAAACTGAGTTTTATTTGTAAACATTTACTTATTCATGTTGCTTCAACACTCCAAAACCTTGATTTCCTCAAAGTCAAGAATAAATATTTTGATATCTACACAGAATTAACCTGGGAATCTAGGCTCACTGATTTGCCTTCTTTTGGAATAGGTAGTAGTGTGTTATTAGTGTAAAGACATTACAAAAATAACTTTAAGAACAATTTCTATTTAATAGGTTTCTTCCATGAAGACCCTAAAGAAAAATTCCTGCAGTGGCTTTAGGCATCTTTCTGAGGAAGTGACCAAGTGCCCAGGAGATGTAGATCCCAATAAAATGTATGAATTGATAGTTCAAATTGGGACAGAGGACACAAAGTGTCTGAAATATATAAAGAAAAATCACTTCCTTTCTTCAAAGAGAAATTTTGCTTTTACCAAAGGAGTGCTCAGACTATTGAAATTCCTTCCTTCTGCAAAATTCTTTTCTCCCCATGGATTATTTCTCCTCTCCGGTTTGGCTCCTACCATTTCTTTTCTCATGCTTCATCTGTGTCCCTTCTGTACCGAATTATTTCCATTAGTACAAACAACCATGGTCTATTATCTGTCTATAAAATCTATTTTTATTCCACCTAATTCCATCTGATGATAGCTACTGGCCCATTTCTCCATGTTTTTCATAACAAAACTAATCAAAACATGTATTTTCTCCATCTCCACACATACCCTTTTCTTATGCCCTCCAAACAGACTCCTATGCCCACAGATCTATAAAACTGCTTTCAAAGGTAACCAATAACTAGTAATTAATAATCTTAACAACTCCAATGGTCAGGTTTCTTCCCTCTCTGTATTCCATCTTGAATCACTATTTCACACAGTCCCATTATCTCCTCCTTGCCAAACCTTAGGTCCTGTTGGAGGCAGAGTCCATTTTGGAGAAAGTTGATTTTATTGGATTAACACTGAGGTGCCATATAGGCTAGTGGCTTTCTTGCTTTCCCCACTTTTCATCTCTTCCACCACTTAGGTCCATCTGTCAAACATACAGACTTTCCATTTATCTAAGACCTATGCTTCCATCGAGTATTACTTTGATCCTATCCTCCTTTATGTGATTACCTTTGTCCTAGAGTTGTGTTATTATTCATACTACTACCTACATGGCGTTTATTATATGCTATCATGCATTGAGTTGTTTTTGAAACACATGTACTCTACCTATTATCTATATATCAATCTATCTATAATCTATCTCTCTTCTATCACTCCATCCATCCATCCTAAAGTTTCTTTGTACAGAAGTTTTATTCTTAACTTTTTGATTTTGTCCCACATGAATATGCATTTAACCCAAAACCATTTGTCAGAAAAAGTAATTTTCCCTGATTGTACTATAGTGTCATATATGTCATAAATTAAGTGACTGAATTTATTGGGTCTGTTACTACACTGTTGAATTTGTTCCACTATTATAAATAATGCTGCAATAAAAACAGGAGTACATGTATCGTTTTGAATTAGTGTTTTCATTTCCTTCCTATAAATACCCAGTAGTAGAATTACTGGATCATACAGTATTTCTAATTTTAATTTTTTGAGGAAACTCCATGTTGTTTTCCGCAGTGGCTGCACTAATTTACACGAGGATTCCTCTTTTTCTATATCCTCTCCAACACTTGTTATTTCTTCTCTTTTTTTGATACTAGCCATTCTGAGTGGTGTGAGGTGATATCTGACTGTGGTTTTGATTTGTACTTCCCTGATGATTAGTGATGTTGAGCAACTTTTCATGTGCCTGTTGACCATTTGTTTTTGAAAAAAAAAATTTCTATTCAGGTCCTCAGCTCATTTTTTAGTAGAATTATTTGGGGTGTTTTTGTCTTTGTTTTTTGGTGTTGAGTTGCATGAGTCCTTCATACATTTTGGATATTGGTCTCTTATCAGATATATCATTTGCAAATATCTTCCCTCATTCAGTATGTTTCCTTTTAATATTGTTGATGGTTTCCTTTGCTGGGCAAAAGTTTTAATTTCGGTGTAGTCCCAAAAGTTTATTTTTGCTTTTGTTTCCTTGGCCCAAGAAGATATATCCATAAATATGTTGCTAAGACAGATGTCTAAGTGACTACTGCTTATGTTTTCTTTTAGGAGTTATATGGGTTCAGGTTTAACATTGCAGCATTATTTACAATATCCAAGATATGGATGCAACCTAAGTGTCCATTGATAGACGACTTGATAAAAAATGTGTATATATACATACACATATATGTTATCCACATATATACATATGTATTATATATAATATATATTATATAAAGTGGAATATTAGTCAGAAATATAAAGGAAATGAGATTTGCCATTTGTGACAACACAGATGGACTTAGAGGGTATTACACTAAGTGGAATGTCAGACAGAGAAGGGCAAATACCACATGATTTAATTTATATGTTGAATCTAAAACAAAACAAAGCAAATGAACAAGCAAACAGAAAACAAAAACAGAGTCATAAATAGATAGACCAAAGTGGTTCTAGGGGAAGTATTTAGAGGAAGAAAGATTGGGGGATGGGTGTAATAGGTGAAGGCAATTAAGAAATACAAACTTACAATTATAAAACAAGTCACAAGGATGAAAAGTACAGCACAGGGGATATGGTCAGTAATATTGTAACAACACTGTATGATGACATGTGGTTACTACACTTGTGGTAAGCATTATGTAATGTATAGAATCATCAAATCACTGTGTTGTGCCCTGAAACTAATATAACAGGGTATGTCAATTATACTTCAATAATAATCATTTTAAAAATAAATAAAAAGTAAAAGAATGGAAAAGATATATTATGTAAACATTAATAAAAAAGCAAAAAATACTATGTTAATATCATACAAAGCAGACTGTAGAGAAGAGAAAATTACTAGAAACAGATTTCATAATTAGGAAAATACCAAGTCATGAGGAAAACATAGCCTTCCTGAATGTGTATGCGCCAAGCAACAGAGTTTCAAAATGCATGGAACAAAATCTCACAAGCTAAAAGCAGTAGGCAAATTTACAATTATAGTTAGGGATTTTAATACCCCAGTCTCAGCAACTGATAGAACTACTAGAGAGAAAATAACCATTGATACAGAACTAATAGCACTATCAACCCAGAGAATCTAAATGAGTCCGAGAAAGCCTTGTGGTAAATGATATATCTCTGTATCTTAATCGTGGTGATAGTCATACAAATTACACCTGTGATGAAACTGCATAAAGCAACACACACACACACACAAACACACACACACAACAAATGAGTCCATAAGTAATTGACTAAAGGAATCTGAATAAGCCCTATGAATTGTACCAATGCCAATTTCTAGGCACTGATACTGTATTATAATCATGCAAGATTTTAGCATTGGAGAAAGTTAAGTGAAGGGCTCATGGACTCTTCCTATATATTTCCTTGAAGCTTAGTGTAAATATACAATCATTTCAACATAAAAGGGTTTTTTTTAAGACAGAAAAAAAGTTAGTTGAAGAATATGTGCAGAATGGTACCAGAATCCAAATCCAGCTGGTGTCTCTCTAGGTTATACTACCTACTCAAATTCACTGAGAGAAAAGTGGGGTTCATGGAAAGTTCATTAGTCTTTCCAAAATCTTCCATCAATGGAAAATAGAATAATTATTCAAATACCCACACAACACAGAGAAGGAAAAATACTAATAGTAAATTTTTATTATTTATCCAAATATCTTTCACAAAGACATCTCAATTCTTCACCTGTGTCTGCTAGTGAAGATATTCATGAAATACTGATCCATTGACAATTAAACTTTCTAAAGCAAATAATAAAAATTCAAAATACTAGAAATCCAATAAGGCTGCCTTATAGATAATATGTCCTGAAAATCAACAAAGTCAGTTGATCTTTTGTCTTCAGATAGGATTGGCAGAAAGGTGTAACTTTTGTATAGCATGAAAGAAACAGAGCTTGCTTTAATCCTGCCAGGGTCATGTCCAGCTTTAGCCACATGCTCAGTTGAAAACATGTTCACAACCCTTATTTTAAAAATAAATAAATAAGATGATATCACAATGTTCCATAGTCCTCCTTTCTGTTTAGAAATCTTTCATACCTAAAATGTGGCTTTAACATTTTTTTGATGATAAACTTTATTCAATATTTTTAACAGCTATTTGGTGACAATATGTTCAGCCTTCCCTATTTAATATTTTTAATTTTGTAAAATAAATCACTTGAGAGGAAATTCAGCTTAAAAATATCTAGACAAAAGTGACTCAAGCCTCAAACACTCCACAAGAATAAAGGCTGCACTAAAATCCCTGTAAATCAATCCATCCAATAATGCAAAAATCTACACAGTAAGTTGAATGGTGTTGCATAATCTATATAAAAGTTTCATTTGCAGCTACAAAATTTTCCCTTCTCTGTAATCTATAATCATTTTTAAAAGTCAGGCTAAAGAGAATTCTACAATTTCATAAATTATCAAGCCATTTTAGGATGCATAATTAATTAGATTGTTCTGTGCCATATTTATGAGGGTTATTCATGCACAGTATGAGATAATCATAAATTATTTTGTTAACAAAATCTCGAGAGACTTTTTAAAGAGCTTTCCCTTGAGTAGCTTCCCTTGGTGTGACTGCTGTCTGATTTTTCCCCCTTTGGTTAAATCAGGAATGAGCTATTTATGACTTTGTAATTATAAAAGTAATCTGAAAAATACTAAGGCAATCCGCAAAGGAGGTGCAAAGCAATGTTAAGATTCAGAATTTTCAAATGTTTAATACAATTTAATGAAGAGAATGAAAGGGTATTTGTAGATGTGATGTCTATATTTATATTTAAGTTTATCCATGAGTTGCAGCTGTATCTTGATCTGCATTTCTTGGCACAAAATTTATAAAAGCCCTGAGGTTTTTTATGATTTTTCTGAAGCAACTTTTAAAAAGCATAGGTCCAAGCAGAGTTCATGACCATAAATATGAGAAAGGAAAGGGAAGTTTTTTTCCTAAAAAATATAAGGCCAAAACACATCAAATGATATTTAATTGGGACTGGAAATACTCCAAGTTTGACTTTCAAAAAAAAAGCTTTGATTTACAATAGTTCATGTTGGGCTCATGTTGAGCCTGCCAAAAATCCAAGCTAGATCAGAGCCTTTTTTGAAATAAACACAAGCTTAATCTGCTGTAGGTATTTTCAAACTCCCACTGCTTTAGTTATAACATCATCTGTTACTGAATGATTTATAAATCACCCTCTATAGACAAATTTCTACAAGATGGAGGGTGAGATATTTTAACCTGAGGACATAAGGACACATCTAACTCGTACATTAAAGCCACATTTAAAACAACTTTTCTTGGAAAGGAACAAAGACATTACCTGCCCACACTTTGTCAGGACTGTGATTGTATCTGAAAATGTACAGTACACAAAATGTTCCTTCCTTGTTCCTCAGTGATCAGTGAATAAATGCTCATTGTTATCATTACCCAGTGCCAGTGGAAGACTTATTACTTAGAGCCTGCAGTGTGCCAGGCACTCTAACAAGGGCTTTCAGAGAACAATTCAGATTCTGGTCTCAAGTCAGACCCGAGGGCTTGAATCCCAGCTCCCCCATTCAGCTGCTGTGGACCTTGGGCAAGTTACCTAACTTCTCTGTGCCTTATTTTCCCTTCTGACAAAATGGAGATCATAATAGTGCCTGCTTCTTAGGACTGTTGTGAAGAAGAAATAAGTTAATACACATAAATCCATTAGAACAGTGCCTGGCATGGAAGCATTTATTAAGTGTTAATTACTATTGCTCCTTTTATCATAATTTTACCCATTTTACAAAGGATAAGCCTGAAGTTAATTTTCCTAAGGTTATATGGCATTTGAATACTGGCTTATCTGACACCATGGACTCTGTGCCTAATTACAATCTTGGATGGCCACTTAGAAGCATTGCTCATTCTTCCCCATGAAACAAAAAAATATTTTTTAAAACTAAGTATTTTCCTTTTTGCATTCTCTGATATTCATCCTTTAGTTAGTTTTGAACTTCAGCAGATCTATAAAGCAGTTGTGCCTATGAACTTTAGTGGAAGTTATAACCTACCCAATAATCTGTACAAATTTTCAGGGAATCATTGAAAATGGACACTAGTTTACAAGGTTCAGCTGTATTTACGGGAGCTGATATACCTCCCAACCTTTTGAAAATTTCTGTGTAATGTTAGTGTATCTAGATGAAAAGTGGTTGAATGACTAATAAAAGAGTAGCGACTCAAGGTAAAAACTTTTTGCAAATATCCAATTGTTAAAGTTTTTAGGTCCACAAAAAATATCCACTGATTTCATTTGTAGAAATACCACTTTTATAACAATAGTACAGGTCTGAGACAGATGCTCAAGGTTCAAATCATCATTCCACCTGTATGATCTTAGGTAAGTATTTAGCTGTGCCTTTCATTTTATGTACCAGATACATTTCTGTAAAAATTAATTAGTGCTATAACGCTTCTAAAGCATTTATCACAGAACCTGAATATTTGCAAACACTCAGTCAATATCAGCTGCTAGTATCAGTGGGAGTGGTGGTATTGTTATTATTTCCATCATGCTAACTAGTTTTCAGTCAGATTGTTTCTCTTCCCAAACACATTATGAACACGATACATAAACAATAAATACAAATTTTTAAAAATTGGGACTTCTACAGTTCTTCAGAAGGCAAATTTATACATTCTTTATATCAGTACATGGATAGAACTATAAGAGAGATTCTCTGCTAAAAACTACCATGTATCTGAAACAACAGGAAATGACTACGTTATAAAGCACAGCTAAAGTGAAATTAGTCAGAGAAAGACAAAAATCATATGACTTCACTCATATGAGGAATTTAAGAGACAAAACAGATGAACATAAGGGAAGGGAAACAAAAACAATATAAAAACAGGGAGGGCGACAAAACAGAAGAGACTCATAAATATGGAGAACAAACTGAGGGTTACTGGAGGGGTTGTGGGAAGCGGGATGGGCTAAATGGGTAAGGGGCACTAAGGAATCCACTCCTGAAATCATTGTTGCACTATAGGGTAACTAATTTGGATGTAAATTTAAAAAATTAAAAATAAAATTAAAAATAAATAAATAAGTAAATTTAATAACTACTAAATAAATAAATAAAGCAAGCAAGCACAGCTATTTTTTCAACTCTACAGTTCAACCCTGAGACCTTAAGCAGCTGGGTCTAATGTGGTTTCAGATCCAACCTGTAGCATCTGAGAACCTGTTTCGGGGAGGAGGGTCATAAGCAGTTCTGTACCCCTCCAGGGATTTTGTGATAGCAGTGCAGTTGGAGACAGCCCTACAGAAACAGGCAAGGTAAGTGTCCCAAGACAAAATATGAAAAGTCCTTAAAAAGGAATGCAGAACAATTAAGTTATTTGCTATCTTGTTGGTGGCAATTGCTCTGTGCAATAATGGACTGAAATCTAATTATTATTATTAAGCAATTATATAGCACTTTATTTTTGCAAAGTGCTTTACAACAATTTTTTATTAGATATTCATCACAATAACCCTGTGAAGGAGGTCAGAATATCTCCAAGGAAGAAGAGATGAAGCTGTTTTTTTTTCCCTGAAACATCTTACATTAAACTGCTCTAATTTTCCTAGTGCTAAATATAAAAGTTTTATGTTGTGATTTGTTTTGGTGCTCTAACACATGACCTGGTTTAATAAAGTGCAATTTGCAATCACCCTGCTTCTTAACTGCCAGATGCAATAGCTGAGAAAGTCCTGCACCCTCAGGGACAATACGAATAATCCTACAAATTAAAAATGTGCGGAATAGATAATAAATGGCACAGAAATTCAGAAAAGAAATGGTTAATGGATTCTTGGAAACTGTTTAGTCAGAGCCAATGAAAGCAAGGAACATTTGCATTGCTTTACGATTCTACAAACACTTTTAGTCAAAGTATATTAATTAATTTCTTGTTTAATTATCATAATTACTCTTAAGTAAAAAAAATAGATGGCAGAAAATGGAATTTAACGAGGTGAATAACCAGCTCAAAGTAACACAACTAGGAGTTATAAAGTTGGTGGTTAACACAGTCTTCTTAATCTAGACTAAGCTAGCCCCATTTAACCTATTGGTTTATTATAGGTGGTGTAATCAATTTACCTATTAATGTTGACAGGTTACAGAGAAGAGTAGAATTTCCCCCTTTGCAAAACTGTCCATGTAAACCAGCTTCCTGCATAAATCATCTCCCCCAAAGTGTGTTACTCCAGTTCATAGGAGTATGATTCACATTATACTTGGATATAGGTCCTAGAAGAATGAGAAATGATGGCCTTCTGGAATCCCGACATTGTTACTGGTAGTCCAAGTAGCTGTCTATGTGCCACCAGTGCCACTGTATATTTACCTGGACAGCGTTTGGAATGATACAGAAAGCATCAGTTACCCTCTGAATAGTCAGAGTGCGTTGCTCTCCCGAACACCAAAGTGGAGCTGCCAGCAGATAAGGCAGCCTTGGGAAGAGAAGCTTTTTGTGGCAGTAGCTTAGAACAAAAATGGAGGTGTCTCTGTGAGACTATATATTACTGGCTGCATCAGGTAGGAATTCCTGGCCTCCTTTAATTGCTGTGTTCCCCTTATGAAGCACTGTGCTGCTACAGGATACACACATGGGAGACTTATCTAGACAGCGCTGTGGACAGATGGACTCCAGACAGAGGGGAGCAGGTGTGAAGCCAAAAGAGGAAAGAAATAGGGAGTCTTGTTGGTACCCACAGGGACTTTGCCTAGCAGGAGGAAGAAATTCTGTACCCAGCAGCCAAGAGCCAAAGCAGACCCTAAGGGACCAATGCAATGGAAGAAGTTAAAGATCTGGGGCTGGGAGATAGCTCAGAGCGAAATGCTGGGCCACTGCTCTTCCTCTTTGCATTATGCACAGAACTACGCGTTTGCGCTCTGTTTACTCTCTTCTCTTGCCTTTCAATCTAAGTGCTCTTGCTGTTGTCATTCTGTAAAAGCAAGGTCTCAAGAAAACATCCAGTGGAAGGAGTGTCTTAGATTTCTAAGGAAATCTTTTGGAAACAAAAAATTAAAACAATGTGACTCTTCTATTGGATGCAGAAATCTCTAACACAAACGTAAGTTTCTGATGTCAAGAAACATGACTCAGACTTTCCCATGCCGGGCATGATGAGGCAGATGCTTAATGTTGATTAACCTGTGGCCTGAACACAGACTTCAGGAAGCAGCAGAGCCAGTATATGTTGCCAAAGGTACTGACTTTGCAAGATTTCCCAGCCTCCTTTTTTTTTTGGAATTTTTATTTTTTGAAATTTTGTATTATTTTTTTAATATAATTTATTGTCAAATTGGCTAACATACAGTGTGTACAGTGTGCTCTTGGTTTTGGGGGCAGATTCCTGTGGTTCGTCACCTACCTACAACACCTAGTGCTCATCCCAACAAGTGCCCACCTCAATGCTCATCACCTATTTTCCCCTCCCCACCACCATCAACCCTCAGTTGGTTCTCTGTCTTTAGGAGTCTCTTATGGTTTACCTCCCTCCTTCTCTGTAACTATTTTTCCCCTCCCCTTCCCCCATGGTCTTCTGTTGAGTTTCTCAAGTTCCACATATGAATGAAAACATATGGTGTCTGTTTCTCTCTGACTTATTTCATTTCGCATAATACCTTCCAGTTCCATCCACGTTGCTGCAAATGGCATGATTTCATTCTTTCTCATTCCCAGCCTCCTTTTTAAAACACGCATGTCCCACAGTATATACTCCCAAGTTTTTAAAAAGCTTGACTTCCTTCATGTCATACAAATATATTTTTTTTGAGTTTAATTATATAAGCAACCCAGAAAACAGACACATTAGGATGTGGAGCCAGATGATAAAGGAGAAACAAGGGTTTGTTTGCTGGTTTTCCTTTAAGAAAAGTAAAGCAAACCACACATAGCAAAAATTAACTTAGGGAACTTTAGTTATAAACTCTACACATACAAGTGTTTTTTTAAGTGGCTATTAAAAGTACTTTATGGTGCCATTTCTGAAACAAACAAACAATGCTTTTCTATATTACAATGTGTTAATACTAATGATGATTAAAGAGAAATAATCATATAAAATAATTACCATGACTATGTAAAGTCGCTCTGCCCAAGGGCAGATTCACGTTCCAAGAGGACCTCTTTTCCCCAAAGACTGTCAGATTTTCCAATTTCTCTATTAACAGCTTTGTCCATCTTTGTGGGAGAGATTTGGCCCAGCTTGGGGAAGTGAAGGGTATGGGGGATGGTGACGCAGCTCTTTATTTTCTTGGTGAGAGGTGGAACACTTCTGCCTTGTGCATACTCTTTGTGGAGATGGGCGATTAGACCCTTTACTCCCTGGAGCCTTGGGGCAGCTGTCAGAAGCTGAGCCCACCACAGGGCCTCAGAGCTGCATTTTGATTGTGCAGATGAAGGAAATTGCCTCAGTGCCTCACAGGAGTTGGGGACAGTGAAGTGGAGGCTAGATAATATGTAGCTTTTTCCTATAGCCTTTATAATTTGGCAAATCTATTCTCAACTTTGTTTACTTGAGGTCTGATATCCGAAATGAGGAAAATTCAACTGAATAATAAAAATTCATCCCGCAGAACCCAGAATGTGTAGTCAATTATATGATACTTAGTCAAATGAGTTTCTTGACATTTTGTAGATAATGCATTCAGATATTAAGGAAATGAAGATAGATACTGATTTATAAATATTCTGTGTATGTATGCATACACACAGAGTTTTTAAATTATGTTGTCTCTTTCGTTATTCATCTTGTAAATATTTAAAATATATATGAAATACCAGAAGAAGTTACCTAAGCACATAAATATTTTTGCCTCTATTTGTCCCAAATTATCTCTTTTATCTGTTATAATAACCAGAATGATTTTTTTTGCATTCCAAGCCATAGAAAAATGTGTCACACAATTTAGGATTCAGAGTATTAACATCTGGTATTCTCAGCTAGCCTTTTAGCCCCTTGAAACCCCAGGATGTACTTTAATTTCTTTGTACTTCTAGCCAAATTATAGTCATAAATATGCACTTAAAATGCTTATTAATTTGGCTTCATACAGAAATGTGCCTATGTATACATTGGCAACTGTTGCCAGGTTGAATGAAACAAGATGCCACATTGCCAATCTTATGAATGGACTGTTCTCCTAAAAGCAATCCAAATCTGGATCCACAGGACCACCTGCAGACTCTTACCAGAACTAATCCAGACCATTGCTTCTGTTTCTCACTTTTCTCCACTTCTTTTACTCATGTCTTACATTGGGAGAAGTTGGTTAAATAACTAGTTTGTGTTTTGACAAATTGAGACTTACAGAAGACATATTTAGCTAAGGACTCTTATAATATCACATGAGTTAAAGTTTGTCTTTAGGGAAAGTATATTTCCAACAAGGCTAGCCGAAGCAATTAATTTTAGAATTTTAGCTTCTCTCTATTGAGAAAACTAAGAAAAAATTGTGTCAAAGGACTTAATTCCATCAAATTACTCTTCTGTGGTACTTCTATAATGAGTGTGTTTGGTTGAAGAAATAAACACTTAATTGAGACAAAATACCAAAAAACAATGCAAAACCATGAGCTTAAATGCACTTATTACACTATTTCAGTGATTTTAGTTTGGGGAATATGACAAAATATATAGCAATTTCTAATTTGCATTCTCTGCCAGATAGCCACACCAGTGCCTGAGGATTCCTTTAACTGCCCCCAAGCTTTTAAAACACAGAGAACTCAATGAGGTCTCAGTAGTTCATTTTTGCTTTTGTTTCCCTTGCCTCCAGAGACGTGTTGAGTAAGAAGTTGCTGTGGCCAAGATCAAAGAGGCTTTTGCCTGCTTTCTCCTGAAAGATTTTGATGGCTTCCTGTCTTACATTTAGGTCTTTCATCCATTTTGAGTTTTTGTGTGGTGTAAGAAAGTGGTCCAAGTTCATTCTTCTGCATGTCGCTGCCCAGTTTTCCCAGCACCACTTGCTAAAGAGACTGTCTTTATTCCATTGGATATTCTTTCCTGCTTTGTCAAAGATTAGCTGGCCATACATTTGTGGATCCATTTCTGGGTTCTCTATTCTGTTCCATTGATCTGAATGTCTGTTCTTGTGCCAGTTCCATACTGTCTTGATGATTACAGCTTTGTAGTATAGCTTGAAGTCCGGGATTGTGATGCCTCCTGCTTTGGTTTTCTTTTTCAAGATTGCTTTGGCTATTCAGGGTCTTTTCTGGTTCCATAAAAATTTTAGGATTATTTGTTCTAGCTCTGTGAAGAATTCTGGTGTTACTTTGATAGGGACTTCATTGGATATGTAGATTGCTTGGGGTAGTATTGACATTTTAACAGTATTTGTTCTTCCTATCCAGGAGCATGGAATCTTTTTCCATTTTTTTGTGTGTCTTCTTCAGTTTCTTCCATAAGCTTTCTATAGTTTTCAGTGTATAGATTTTTCACCTCTTTGGTTAGATTTATTCCTAGGTTTTTATGGATATTTGTGCAACTATAAATGGGATCGATTCCTTGATTTCTCTTTCTTTCACTTCATTGTTGCTGTATAGGAATGCAACCAATTTCTGTGCATTGATTTTATATCCTTCAACTTTGCTAAATTCATGAATCAGCTCTAGCAGTTTTTTGGTGGAATCATTTGGGTTTTCCATATAGAGTATCATGTCATCTGTGAAGAGTCAAAGTTTGACCTCCTCCTGGACGATTTGGATGCCTTTTATTTCTTTATGTTGTCTGATTGCATAGGTTAAGACTTCCAACACTATGTTGAGTAACAGTGGCAAGAGTGGACACTCCTGTCTTGTTCCTGACATTAAGGGGAAAGCTTTCAGTTTTTCCCCATTGAGGATGATATTAGTGTTGGGTCATTCATATATGACTTTTATTATCTTGAGGAATGATCCTTCTATCCCTACTTTCTTGAGGGTCTTTATCAAGAAAGGATGCTATATTTTGTCAAATGCTTTCTCTGCATCTATTGAGAGGATCATATGGTTCTTGTCCTTTATTTTATTGATGTGATGAATCACATTAACTTTTTTGCAGATACTGAACCAGCCCTGCATCCCAGGTATAAATCCCACTTGGTCATGGTGAATAAATCAAAATAAAAAGCTTCTGCACAGCGAAGGAAACCATTGGCAAAACTAAAAGCAACCGACAGAATGGGAGAAGATATTTGCAAACAACATATCAGATAAAGGGTTAGTATCCAAAATCTATAAAGAACTTCTCAAACTCAACACCCAAAAAACAAATAATCCAGTGAAGAAATGGGCAAAAGACATGCATAGACACTTCTCCAAAGAAGATATCCAGATGGCCAACGGACACATAAAAAAATGCTCAACATAACTCATCATCAGGGAAATACAAATAAAAACCCACAATGAGATACCACCTCACACCTGTCAGAATGGCTAACATTAACAACTCAGGCAACAACAGATGTTCGTGAGGATAAGGAAAAAGAGGATCTCTTTTGCATTGTTGGTGGGAATGCAAGCTGGTGCAGTCACCCTGGAAAACAGTATGAAGGTTCCTCAAAAAATTAAAAATAGAACTACCCTACACCCCAGCAATTTCACTACTAGGTATTTTTCCAAGGGATACAAGTATGACGTTTCGAAGGGACATATGCACCCAGATGATTATAGTAGCACTATCAACAATAGCCAACGTATGGAAAAGAGCCCAAATGTCCATCAATTAATGAATGGATAAAGAAGATGTGGTATATATATATATATATATATATACACATATATATATGTGTGTATATATATATGTGTGTATACACACACACACACACACACACACACACACACAATGGAGTATTACTTGGCAATCAAAAAGAATGACATCTTGCCATTTGCAACTACGTGGATGGAACTGCAGGGTATTATGCTAAGTGAAATTAGTCAGAGAAAGACAAACATCATATGACTTCATTCATATGAGGGCTTTAAGAGACAAAAAACATATGAACATAAGGGAAGAGAAACAAAAATAATATAAAAACAGGGAGGGGGACAAAACATAAGAGACTCTTAAATATGGACAACAAACAGAGGGTTACTGGAGGGGTTGTGGGAGGGTGGATGAGCTAAATGGGTAAAGGGCATTAAGGAATCTACTCCTGAAATCATTGTTGAACTATATGCTAACTAATTTGGATGTAAATTTAGAAAAATAAAATAAAAATAAAAATAAACAATGGGGAAAGTGAAAATCACACACACATACACCCCCAGAGAACTCGAAGGTAAAGACCTGAAGCGGAACTCAGAGAGGAGGTGGTGGCCATACTTGCCTCTCTCCTTACAACTCTTCCTTTTCAAATACTGTCAGAATGGAAGGTGCTAAAGCTCTCCTGACTTTCCTTATGCCTTTGTCCTCACATGAACCTGTGACCACATGGTGTCAGAAAGTGGTCAACAGGTTAAATATATTTTTCCTGGGGCACACAGGTGGCTCAGTCAGTTAAGTGTCCGACTTTGGCTCAGGCTGTGATCTTATGGTTCATGAGTTTGAGCCCCACATCGGGCTCTGTGCTGATAGTTCAGAGCCTGGAGCCTGCTTTGGATTCTGTGTCTCCCTCTCTCTCTGCCCCTCCCTCACTCGCACTCTGTCTCTCTCTCTTTCCCTGAAAAATAAACATTTTTAAAATCTTTTAAAAAATAAATTAAATATATTTTTCCTTAAACAGTCTTTTTTCATGAAAGGGGAACATTATTGACTCATTTACTGCTGTCTACTGTTTCAATAAGCAAAACACACTCTGTAAGTGAAATGCAATGTTTATAATAATATTTGTTTATACTATACTTTTTCAAAAAATTAAGGTAGCTGTAGAAAAATAAACTGATGATTAAACATTTACATTTGCACATTACATCTGCTCAAATATTTGCAGGTGCATCAAAGCTCCCACTTGGGGCCCTTTATCAAGAAGGTACAGCATCATCATGCTTCCAATACAGATGGCAGGTGGGATAGACCTGACGCTAGCTCAGTGTTCTTTCCTTCCATGGGACTCTTCCAGTTCCACTTCAATCTTCGGTCTGAAGCCAGTATCTCTAATGCCTTAAAATCCTTTATTATCCCAGTTTGGAGCACATAGTTGAAACTCCAGGTTTTGCCCAGAGATAAATCTGGAGGAAATTGGGAAGAAGGCCATGTGTCCCTAAGGCAATATCCCTCTTCTTCTACTTCCCTCTCTTCACCACTGATGATCACATGATCCCTTGGAACCTGCCACCTGCAACCCCCAACTCTTGCCCCACCTTAGGCATCCTGGGACCTGGTCTGCCCTCCTGCCCCAAGGCACTCTCACAATAATGACCAGTTAATAAATGGTAGCTGTGTGTCAGTCCCTGTGCTGGTGCATCACATAGTAGGGGCTATCTCATTTCCACAACAAACTGATGGGGCTGGCATTACTAACCGGGCATCTCAGATGAAGCAATGGGAATTCACAGAAGCTCAGTGGTTTCCAAACGATCACAGAGCTCAAGGGTGGTAATAAACCAATGTAAGCCCACGATTCCAGTTGGTAATGGAGTAATGAGACACGACCCTCCACACTTTACAATGGAGAACTAAAACCACTAAGGGCAGGCAGTGTCATGGCAATGCAAGGGGCTCTTTTGCTATGCATTAAATTCTTCCTTGGACAATCCTAAACATATCAGAGACCCACTATATAACCTGCCCTTTTATTTTTCTTCATTTTTGTAGGCCTGGGAGTGGAGGAGTGTGAGTCTGTCTTGGATGCATAGAAATACCGCAGACTGGCAGGATGGTGTTTGGGCAGTAGAAGGCTGCTTACTTTAGGAATTAGACTTCCCGGTTCAAAGATATTTGAGTTAGGGGTGCTGGCGGCTCAGTCGGTTAAGTGTTGAATTCTTGATTTCAGCTCAGGTCGTGAGATGGAGGTTCATGAGATCGAGGTCCGCGTCTGGCTCTGCACTGACAGTGTGGAGCTTGCTGGGGATTCTCTGTCTCTCCCCCTCTCTCTCTACCCCTCCCCAGCTTGCTTGCTCTCTCTCAAAATAACTAAATAAAAAAAGATACCAGAGACATTTAAATTAAAATGAGGTTGCTGGTGGCAAGCTGGGAGAAGGGATTTTCCTCCTCTTTCATCCTGTTACCTTATGTCTGCTCAGAAACAAGGCAGAAAATGATTATATCCTGTTACAGTGTGTTCAGTCTAGAACCATGAACTGAGTAAATTAACAGTTCTGTAATTCAACTGTACAATGCTCATTAAGTAATTTAGTCCAGGTTCCTAAATCACTTCATCCATGGGCAAAAAGACTCACTTTCCAAGGATTTTGTAATGTTTTAAATGGAGTAACAAATATAAGGGCAACTAGTATAGTTACTAACTCAGAGCAACACTCAGCGCATGTTAGTGTTTTCCTTTCTTTCCTTTTCTCGTTCTTTCATCCCTCCCATTTGCTTTAAGGTGGATGAATGTGGGAGCATCCTAGGACAGAGGTCTTTGGTGCACCCCATTGCTTACAGGGCACAACTCCATCTAACTACCAGGCTGTCCAGAATTCCTAAGCAGTTAGAACCCCTTGTTCTCAGCTCGTTCCAGTTCTGAGTAAAGTCATGAACAGGTGAACTTAGAGGGCAGAGCCTACTCACTGGAAAATGATTGAAGGGGCATTCCAGCCATGACTAATTTATTTAGTATTCAAAAATCAGTAAAGATTCTTCAGTCACATCATTCTCCCAAATAAAAAGGAATAAAAATAAAGTAGAAACCTGTTTGATGCCTCAGGCATGTTCAGTGTGTTGTTCAGGTCAGTTCATTTCAGTACTTAATCTGTGGCACTTCATTTAATGGAATCATTTAACACCCAAAAAGTAATTATAAAAATGAACAAATTTGGTTTCCTGGGGTTGGTATTTGACTTCGCAGAGCACTGAAGTCCCTACTGCTGGCTCAAGCTATGTTTGTCATGCAGTAAGCAATTAAACTAAATGAATCTGAAGATGGGTTATGAATGAGCTCTTACATCCCTCAGTCTTAACTTATTTATATTGTAATGGAACTTGATAATAAATAAAGGAATGATTCCAACAACATGGTCACTCACAATTAAATAACATACCAGAATATTACCTTACAGATTATCAGAGCTCAAGGTAAAGTTACCAGAAGCTGGAACTAGAAGAAAACCAGGAGTCATCTAGTCTAGTCCATACTTGACATGTAAGAAAACCGTGGCTCAGAGAAGCTGAAGGGTTTGAATTAAGTCACACAGTCACTTAGCAGCACAGCTCATGTTTCAAATCACTTCTCTTCCAAACAAGTACGTTTTCTATTAAATTGTATCATTACTGGTTGATGTAGCCTATGATGATATGTATTTATTTTTGAAATGTGTTAAGAGAGAATTTGCCGATTAGTTATTCTAAGTATACTAAGTACAAGATATCTGTCCAGATCATACACTCTCAGCCCCTATATAGATGACATAGATATAGATATAGTATATAGATATATATGTATATAGATATATAGATATATATCTAGGACCAGGGAGGTTGAAGTCAGGAAAGAACAAATAGTATATTAGCCCACATCCCTCTGTACCCTGTAGCTGTGGTTACTATCTTGGTTTAAATTTGTAAACTTTTCTGGATAATAAACTCAGAGAAAAAAAACCTTTGGAGGCTGAGCAGCAAATTAAACAAAGAAGAGATGTATTTGGAACGGTAAGCAAAGCCTATAATGAGCACTTATTCAAAAGGAAAACTCTACAAGTCATTCCAGTTTTGTCTTCATTTACATCCCCAAAGTGATTGATCAAGAAATATGGGGGCGCCTGGGTGGCGCAGTCGGTTAAGCGTCCGACTTCAGCCAGGTCACGATCTCGCGGTTCGTGAGTTCGAGCCCCGCGTCAGGCTCTGGGCTGATGGCTCAGAGCCTGGAGCCTGCTTCAGATTCTGTGTCTCCCTCTCTCTCTGCCCCTGCCCCGTTCATGCTCTGTCTCTCTCTGTCCCAAAAATAAATAAAACGTTGAAAAAAAAAATTAAAAAAAAAAAAAAAAGAAATATGGAGGACAGGTCCATTCTATGCAAAGCACTATGGTTATAAGTTTCAGAAATAAAAAGGACAAGTCACATTTTCTATCCAGTACATAATAAAGCAAGTTGGGGAGCACAATACATGCAGATAATGAGATAAATCAAAATAAAGACCACATAGAATTTCTAAATGTTTGGAAAGCAAAAAAAAATTATTACAAATTACAAGAATTCATAATTAGATGCACTGTCAGAAAACACTATCTAGAGAAAAGTAGCAGAAATTCACATTGATTATACACATAGTAGGTTGTTTATATAAATCTGCTTGATCTGAAACTCCTGAGACATTATTATATAAGAAATACATGAAGCATGACATTGCACTTAAATATAGGGACATGGGCAGAGCTTAGCTTAGCTCGTGCTTGGTAATTAAGAGAAAATCAGTGTTGCTATGGTAACCAGATAAACTATATGAATATATAATAGGTAGAATGAGTGTTCTCTTTCTCTTTTTTCTTCTTTTTTCTGTATATGGGCTTTATTTTTTTCTACATAAATACCAACTTTTTGCTTTTTTGGTTTTTTTTTTGTTTTTTTTAATTTTTTTAATGTTTATTCGTTTTTGAAAGACAGAGAGAGACAGAGTACAGCAGGGGTGGGGCAGAGAGAGAGAGGGGGAGCACAGAATCAGAAGCAGGCTCCAGGCTCTGAGCTGTCAGCACAGAGCCCGACACGGGGCTCGAACCCACCAACCGTGAGATCATGACCTGAGCCGAAGTTGGACGCTCAACTGACTGAGCCACCCAGGTGCCCCAACTTTTTGCTTTTTTGTAGTGCATCTGGTATAAGATGGAAGCTGTATAGCCCAAAGTATAAATTATCTCTGTTATGCAAAGAATTCACAATAATCCATTATCTCAATATCAAATCCACATTCTCAGAAGAAATAGTACAACTAACCCAGTTTGAGTCACATGCATAATTCTGGTCCGATCAATTATGAGCAGGGCAGGAACAGAACCACACAGTACAAAATATAGCTGCCCCAGACCAACTTCTGACTGAGAAATCAATTGTCAGGTAGTAGAAAACCCTATGACTCAGCTTTTCTCTGACAACTGCTCTTTGAGCAGAGCATAACTCACAAATTATCTAAATTATCAAAGTTATATAGCTTTCAAATGTCAAGGCAGAGTCAAGCCTAAGTCTCAATTCCAAGTATCCTGTAGTTAATGACTAGACTATATTACCTCTTGCAACAATTTGATTAAAATGTTTTCCTTTGATATACCATTTTAAGAATTAGTGTTTCTCAAAGATCTATTGCTTACAGTTATAAATACCAATATGGTAACTCTAAACTGTGTTAAAATTTATTAAAGATGGAGAATTCATCGTTTGGGTTTATCTTGGGAACAACTTCAGAGCTCAAGCTGCAGTAGATAACATAGGAATGCTTAAAAGAAAATCTCCAAATGTCTTCACACTATGAAAAAGGCTTAGCTATATTAAACAGCATCTCACTAACTTAAATAACAGAGAGAACACTGGTAATTTAAAAAGTAAGTTTTGAGAACCACCAGCATTATTTAAATTACTACAATTATACTGTTTATTAAATCACTGCAAATGTAAGAGTAGGTATAAACTTATGGTAATAGCTTTCCAAAAATCAACTTTATCATTTTTTTTTTATTTTGAGATAGATAGAAAGAGAGAGAGAGAGAGAGAGAGAGAGAGAGAGAAGCAGGGGAAAGGGGCAGAGGGAGACAGAGAGAATCTTAAGCACATTTCATGCTTAGTGCAGAGCCCAAAGCAGGGCTTAATCCTGTGACCCCGGGATCATAACCTGAGCCAAAACCAAGAGTTGGACATTCAACTGACTGTGCCACACAGGTTCTCCATAAAATGAATACAAATTATTGCAAAAACTACTGCAGAAACATAGTTTAATTTAATAATATAATTTAGCATGATGGATGCAGTTAACTACAGTTAAGTCAATGCTTACTTTGTGAATATGCTTCCTACTACTGTGGCACAGACCATGTATTTACTCATAGCATCTCACATCACTAATAGTGCCAACACTATCATGTGCCATGAGAAAAGCTGATTGACCCATACTCTTCTCTGCTTAAATTACTTTGGAACTCTCCCTGGTACCTGATGGCATATTGCTGTTTGGTCTTTACACGAGTAAACATCGTTTACAGTTACAGTATACCCCATTTCTTTCCTCATTGGCCCAAACATATGAGTGACTCCGCACTTGGATATGAGTTAGTCATCTAGATGAACCCAAAGTTGCTTATCCTACATTTCTTAAATTAACTCCTGAAAAGAAAATTTTCAAAACATTGTTGATTTTACTTCTGAGGATTCACAGACACATTGAATTTCCACATAAATATAATGTAACTAAAAAATATACAATGCGACTAAAGTCATGAAATGAATACTCGCTAAAGACATAGCCAATCTTACTCCTATATGGTTGGCTACTGATTACATGAGCATTAGTGATTTGAGGTCAGTCTAAGACTGCTCTTTAAAAAAAAAAAAAAAGCCTCTGCTGTCTCTCTGTGGGGCGTCTGGGTGGCTCAGTCGGTTAAGCCTCTGACTTCAGCTCAGTTCATGATCTTGAGGTTCGTGGGTTTGAGCCCTGTGTCGGGCTCTGTGTTGACAGCTCAGAGCCTGGAGCCTGCTTCAGATTCTGTGTCTCCCTCTCTCTCTTTCTGCGTCTCTCTCTCTCACTCTCAAAAATGAATAAACCTTAAAAAAAAAAAAAGAAAGCCTCTACTCTCACTGGTGTTACAGGGAATAAAATTCTCAAATCAGTTTCACTGTTCAAGGATTAAGTTATTCACTTCTAAAAATGTAGCTGAAGAGTCACTCAATCATTTCAAAGCTCCCAAGACTGCCATTCAGGAGAATGGCCAGCTCACTTTGCAAATAATTTCTATCATACAGGGAAGGGAACACTCCTTGGAAAGCCACACTCTCGGTGCGCAACCTATCCTACCATCTCAGTGCTTAGGAAAATCGAAAAACAGACACTTCTCGCTCTTTTCCTTTCTCTCCCTCTCTCTCTCTCTCTCTCTCTCTGTCTCTCTCTCTCTCTCTCTCTCTCTCTCTCACACACACACACACACACGCACACACATGCATGCACACATGCACACACACACACACATGTGCACACAGACAAATATGTGTACTTTACAAGCAAGGACACTATCATTTTATTGTGAAAGGAGAACTACATTAGTAATTGAAGCAAAATGTGGAGACTAATTTCACCCATATCAACTACTAGGACTCTGATAAATTGAATACTAGTTAGTTAAGACTGGAGGCATCACTTTAGATGAATCATAGTAGGACAGCAGGTATGGGTAAGATAACAATGCTACTAGTTCATTCTCCTCCATTTCCTGTTTAACTAAACATCATTTTACATGCAGTTACTCAAGCCAGAAAGCCATCCTTTACTTCTCTTTATTTTTTCCCTACCAGATGCAACATATTATCATTTTTTAAGCATTCCTGTCCCACAACCCAGGTTCATGTGGATTCTTAGCAGTAAATTCCTAATGGTAGCTCAATCACCAACACCCCACTGCACCCACAATCCATTCTCCAAATTGCAACCAGAAAATTATTTCTAAATTCATCATATTCCTGCTCCCAGACCTTTAATATTACAAGTATTACATAGGATAAAGTGTGTATTAGTATGAATACATAGGATAAAGTATTAATAGACCTTGCACAGCACTCTATAAACTGGCATCTGGATATCTCTTCAGTTTCTCTTCTTGCTACTTTTATCTCCCATTCTAACGCTTCTTTCAGGTACATTGCTTCATATCTAAAACTTCACACTCATCATTCCTCTGCCTGGGACACTCTCTCCAGCCTCTGCCTCTCCCCCAGTTGCATTTCCAAATTTTATCTAGTGTAGAATAATGTGGTTGAGTAGTACAGCGCCAGGCTCTAGAGTGACTCTGGTCTGGAACCAAGTCTGTCTGGTCACTAACTCCATGTCCTGGAGCATATTTTCACCCTGCATATATTTTCATTAATATAGATAATAATATCACCTACTCTAGAGG